>NW_016690316.1:2195346-2358320 GCF_001604755.1 Lepidothrix coronata | reverse complement strand
TTTAAAAGAGAGACAAAATTTCTGGTTATTGCAGTTTTGAGTGCAGAAGTATTATCTCCAGAGGACACCTAGGGAGTTTATTCTTCAAAGTTTTTTGGTACTTTTAAGGGCTAAGGGTACAAAATATCTTAAATTGGAGTAACTTACAAAAATATCCTAGTATTTCATGGAGAAGGCAGTTTGTAAGATTAGAATTAAGAAAGTACAACAAAAGTCAGCTATGAAATTGAAGCTTTGTTGACTGCGTATCTAAAGGAAGGAGAGAAGACATGTCTTGTCCCTCTTTGCAGGCTACTCGAATTGAGAGTTAACCTCTGGTCAGGACCCTCATACTCACATAATGTATTTCTGTATTCTTGGAATTGGTCTAGAGGCTACTAGGCTGATGTATTCATGCTCCCATACTCTACTGATGCTGGGAGGAGGCATGTTTAAGTACTTCCAGAAACTATTTTCATTACATTTGAAAATTTGTTATACTTTTATTTAGTGACAAAACTCTAAGCTTGGTTGTGGCCCCTCAACTTTGCAGTTCTGGGTGGGAGGGTCTCCAGGCTGGTTTCTTACTAAAGGGAGCAGCTGTTTTGCTGGAAGTTTCCAGGACACACTGTCCATGCCTGTCAGGGATGTTTTTGCAGTGGTGTTTTTGCCTATGCTGGACAATTCTTCTAATGTTCTTGTGATTTTTGTCCTTATGTTCATAAATATTTTTAAATCCTTTGATTAAAATTTCACTGTACAAGATGAAGAGCATTCTTCCATTGTTTATTTTTAAAGGCATTTTTCTCTGCCTGCAAATATGGAAACCTGGAGCACTGCCATTTCCTTCTCCATATTAGGTACACTTGCTAGAGTTTCAATTGTTGTGATAGAAACAGTTCCTTCTGAAACTGCTGAAACTTAGTGTATGCTTTAAAAAGGATGGGAGGGAGAGGAGAGAATGGTGATATCAGACTTCAGCTTTTAAAACTAGTAAAAGTTTTACTGGATATTTCCTGAAGTGATGCTCTAATGGGGATTGATGACTAGATATTTCTAGCCTTTACGTTTTCTAGCTCAGTGAGTTTCAGTACAGAAGAGACCACAAATTTGGTCTCGCACAAGAGCGATGATGGACAGACTAGAAAATGAATAATTTGTAAAATTCTCCTTTACTGAAGTTTCAGGGAATAATACTTTTACCATTATTGTTCAACAGAAGTCACATTAGCTTATCTGGATGTGATGGCTTAGCTGTATTGCCTTAATTAAAGCAGTTAAACTGTTTATTCACAAAGTGCCAGTGTGTCTGGGATATGTGTTTGGAAAGAATGAAAATCAGCTTTCCACAGAGGATGCTTTTTTTTTTGAAGGATGTTTATAGCCTGGTCCCCAGGTATTCTTCCTTTCTGAACACATCCAATTTTTTCAGTTATCACTGGCCGTTCACACAATGATTGATAACAGCACAAAAACAAATAGTTATTTAACCGTTATAAAAAAAAAGCCTTTCAAAACAAGCCTGGAAGAATGGCTCACTTTGCAAGAGCAGAATTTTGCTGGGCTGTCTGAATCAAAATTAACCTGCTTCCTTCTGTGTCAGGGAGGATGTAACGAATGGCTCTCCGGGCTGGCAGGTTACTCCTGCCTGTCTGCCTGAAGTTACTGCTTCGAATGTGGGCCAAGTTGACACAACTTGAAATTTACCCTCAGGCAACACTCAGGACCATATTTGATGATTTTTGGGCTCAGTCCTACTCTCTCTGGGCATATGTTCACATAATAAAAATATGCTCCCCTTCCCTGACTTGACACTAATTGCTTAGCCAAAAAGTGGAGGATTCTGACACTGATTTAGGCACGTACTTGAAACCATCATTCTTAAGCACAAAAATCAGAGGCAGGTAACATATTCTTAGCTATACTTTAAGTGCAGCAGGATACTTTAAACATATACTGAGGTGCTGTCCTGAGGAAGGACACTCTCTGGGTCCACGCTGTGACCTGTCATTTCTTACCCAGAGCTCACTTGTCAAAAATGATGAGACAACATGTGGGAACACCCATGGGATCTATGACTTTTCCACAGCATGAGGAACAATGAGAAGTCTCAGTGGGGCACTTTCTGGAACAAGTAAAATTCCCTTTTATCCTCTCTGCATCTCCTGAGGGATTTCTCTTGTCTCCCTTCCCCTTGTGTTAGCTAGCTGGAGCCTTGGAACTGCCACATAATATCTGGAAACTTTTTTTCAGTGTTTTTATGTAAAGCCTGCAAAATTTACAAACAGGAAACCAATTCTGCCTAGACAACTAGTCAGCCATGCTGCATGATCCCTAGCTCCACCTAAAAGAGGAGTGAGCGCAAGAGCAACTGCCCAGAGAAATGGGTTTTAAACACCTTTTCCTTATTTTTTTAAACTTTGACTTTCACTCTTTGTTTTTAGGCTATCTGTGGATTTTGACATGCACATTTGGCTGTTCTGAAATGCATGTGACTTGATTGCTCTGTATGAGGGATGTGTTTCTGTTTCTGACCACCTCCCTAATCTTCAGCTCTATGGCCATCTTCAGTGGGGAGGCTCTATTTTCTTTCATGTCCCAAGGAGAAATGTCAGCAGCATAGGTCCAAGAGGCAAATCTTTGAGGTCCTTCCTACACATACCTACTTTGTGATGACTTTTCAGCTATAGAGGAGACTGAGGGGAGACCACATTTCAATCTACAAATTCTTCGTGAGAGGAAGAGGAGGGACAGGCACCAATCTCTTCTCTGTGGTGACCAGTGGCAGAACCAAAGGGAATGGCCTGAAGTTGTGTGAGAGGAGATTTAGGTTTTATATTAGAAAAGGTTCTTCACCACGAGGGTGGTTGGGCACTGGAACAGGCTCCCCAGGGAAGTGGCCACAGCACCAAACCTGACAGAGTTCAAGAAGCGTTTGGATGATAATCTCGGGCACATGGTGTGATTTTCAGGGATGGTTCTGTGCAGGGCCAGGAGTTGGCCTTGATGATCCTGGTGGATCTCTTCCAATTCAGCATATTCTGTGATTCTGTGATAATTAATTACTTCAAATTACTAAGATGAAGCCTGACTGCCTGTTTTTAATACATGAAGTGTTAACTCTGTTGACCTCCTATTATTTGATCTCCTGTATCAGGACTAGCAAGTAAAATACCCTACAGAAGGCTAAATATATTACCCCTCTCTGAAACTTTTTTTCCGTAAGAATGGTAACAACTGCCTGAAAAGTTCTATTTTTTCCCATAAAACCACATTGTTTGACATCAAACAACCTCTTATCACTTTTTTTTAGTCATGTCCTGTATCAACCACTTCAGTATTTTCCTCTGGTTTCAAATAGGGCTGAGAAGTCTATAATTATCTGGGTCACCTCATTTACCCCTGTTGAATATTGACACTAAATATTTAATATTAGCTATGATTAGTAATGGATGAAATGTAGAATTGATGACTGTACCAGATTTCTGGCCCTAAAGCAGACCAGGCAGGCTCGCAGCCCTCTCTGAGGGGGTCCTGGAGAAGAGCCAAGGACCTGAGCACCTGAAGAAGACACAGCTTGAAAGAAGACCTGCCTCTAGTGTGTAAACCCCCATATCATTGTTATCTCTTCCAATTGCATGCTTGCTTTTTGTTTTGACAGGATCTGAAAACTATTTAGGAGTCATAACAATGGCATCATTCCTCCCAGGTGAGCCTGTGGTTGTCTGTGGCATTTCATGGTTTCAGGCACTTGTACTGAAATCTGGAGCACAAGGCAGATTCCCTTCTGATCAGCCTCCCTGGGTGATAAATGTAGGGCTATTCATCAACAGCGTTAGGAGACATCTCACAAGTGACGCAGCTGTAGTTACATCTGTTTGGAAAGTGAAATCAGATCCCATAGGTACTGTATGTGGATGAAAAATAGATAAGAGTTTTGTTCTAAGGTTTCCTTCTTTTGTACTTCCCAGGATGTGTGCGTGAAGCATCCAGCTTCACCAAACAGGTGCTCTTTACATCCTTTCTGTGTTTCTATTCATACATTTTTACTCTTATTGCTCTTTTGGGGGCTATCCTACTTGTTAGCTGAACAAATTAAGGCACTCCTGAATTGGAAGGTCTGCAATCACCAGGTTGACCTATATCAGCCAGTTGTATTACTATAATTTCTTCACATGACCTCTGGCTCTTGCATGACAGCCTTCTAGAATGTGGATGTTTTGTAGTGGAAAGGTGCTGAGTGAGGAAGAAAAAACTGGCCATTCACCTAGAATATGAATCATAAAGAGCTTTCTCAGAGCTGTCCATTCTTAATTTCCTGTGGTCAGTCTGTTAGCAGCATTGCTGGTGAAAAGCCAGTGTGATCTATGTTGCTATTTCAAAACAAATGCCTCTTTATCTGGTAAGATTATATGTTCTTTCAGCTTTCCAGGCAATTCTACCAGGAAAGAAAAGAAAATCAAATGGTATTCTTATCTTCTTTTTTTGCTTTCATATTATTTTCCCCACAGTTGGAAGCAGAAATGCCTAAAAAACCCACTTAACACATACAAAATAATAGTAGTAATAATATTATATAGAGATATCTTGTCTGTAAATCAGTGGTGACAGTCAACCTGCAGTCCAAGCAAAAAAACGTTCAAATGGCTTTATTGAAAATCAATGTGCATTTGTAAGTGAGGATTGTTTTTTAAAATCCTTTGTGTTTATTTCTGGCTTTGTTGTGATGACACTTTCTGGGAATGCTACAGCTTTGTTTCCAAGAGCTGGTCTTAAATTGCTGGAGCAGGTAACTGAATTTCCTCCATTTTCTTTTTCCAGCTGCCCAAACTGGCATCATTCTTGAGTGAAAGGAAGCTGGGTGGCAAATGCTTTTGTAGTTTACAATATTGCCTATGGTACAGGCAAGTTAGCAAATGCAAGTAGGACATCATTCCCTGCGTATGGCTGGCAATCACCTCCCGATCCATAGATAAGACATAACATAAGGCAGGAGGATGAGAAGGAGCCTGGTGCTTGGCTCCTTGGTACTCTTTGGGACACTTGCTCCATTTCCATGCATGTAACATTTCTGACATCTTGGTGGTGGGAAGTTTTGCAGCAACAGTGTAAGAAATTAGTGTCCCTGGTGGTTTTCTCTCCCCACAAAAGAAAAATACACTTGTACCTCAGTCCGAGAAGTGTAGCTTACTTAAACTCATGTCAAAGGCAGATTTGCATTAAACCACTGAGTTTGAGGTGGGGCAGCAAAGTTGTTGGTGTATGAACTTTCCTCTGCCCCTCTTGCAGAGCCAGCAGCCTCCCGCAGGGAGGTGGTAGGAAGCAGGTGGAGGTGGGACTCCCAGTGAGCCACCACACCTGTGAACGGGGGTAGCATCCAGTTGGCTGAAGGTCCCATTGGCTTCAGGTGTGAGAAGAGCAGCTTAGAGGGTCCTCAGGTGAACGAGCCTGCAAAGCTTGTGGGGTGTTCCTAGGGTTGCAGCTCCTCAGGATGGATCTTCCAAGAACAAGTAGGTTGCTTGTTTTTCTTAATTCAGTTTTATATTTGTGTGTGTCAGCTGCCTGTTGGAGAACTGTTTTCCAGCAATTTCCACTTCTGTCTGTGTTGGCTTCTGGCAACGTTTTTAGTTTATGCAATCTGGTGGGCTTTCAAGGTTGTTTATCCTCAATAGAGATCTCTCCTGTATTGTTATTCCATCCATGTGTACCCTATAAACTTAGATGACCTTTCACTGTGCATATCTATCAGCTACTTGTGGATCTCTGGAAATATTAAATCACAAAACTGCTGTAATCAGGTCGGTGTGCTCTGCACAGTCTCCAGCAGTTGGTCCAGGCTAAGGAGCATTTTTAGAAACTGAGTAATAGAAATAGAGTAAAAAGCATTTTGTCTAGGGAGTGTGGTAATTGTCAAGAAAAAAAGACTAGTCTAACCTTTCTGAAACATATAAGAAGACCATCCATCTTATGATTGAAGACTAAACCAGGGAATGATGCTTTCATTTGACTTTTGCCTGATCATCTAAGCAGTTTCACATGTATGCCATATGCTTCCATTATTTATACTTTCACATTTAGTTATGTATATATTACTCCATCTGTGGTTTTTTTTCTTTTGGTCTTTCCCATTCTGCATTAGGATTGTATTTGTAGAAATCTGTGAAACAAGTTAAAACACCTGTTTCACTGCTCGAAGTACAGCACAATGTATTTTTCAGGTAGGAGTCATAGCTAATGTCTTTTTCTGGTTTTCTTACAAGGTACAAGATTATGCATTGGACATAGAAATACTAGATTAAGTTATGACCTACTGACTTGTTAAAACAAGACTGAATTAAAAAGAAAAGCAAAATGTTTGCTATAATCAAATCACCTTGTTTTATCCTTGGTCACTTTATTGGGGTGATTTTATATGTAAGTGGTAGCTCTCTGTGGGCATAATGAAGGTTTTCTGTAGAGTTTCTGGGAATGGTAAAAACTGTTAATCTTCACCTAGTATGTGAACCAAATACATTCTCAAAGCAGGCTATTGTTAATTATGTTCTGTGCGCAATGTGTTGACTGAAAGTCCCTATCACCTATGCTGCTGTATAAAGAAAGGGTTCTGTAAGATGCATCCTTTGCTTTCAAAAAACTGTTCTATCAGTGAAGGTGGTCTCTTTGAAAAGAAAAGGGAATGAGAGAGGAAAAAAAAAAGAGATACTACTTTGATGATATGTATGAATCCTATTCTAGCTGCTTACAAAATACCAGTTTTCCAAAAGGAAAAAAGTTAGAAAAAGCTTTCATGCTCTGCTGTCAGAGATACCACAGCTCATTAGCACCTCTTCTCAAAGAGGAGTGAGTTAAGGACAGCTGACTTGGATACTTCAATGATGAACGTGGCACTGAAAAACAGGGAAGAAGACACCTACTAAAATATGGTGAATTAGATCTAAGAAGTTTTTCAGGGCATATGCAAAATGAGATGGAGAGCATCACATAATATGGTTTTTTTCAGTGCAGAGGGAGGGGAAAAATAAATCTTGTCTCTCACTCAATTAATGTACTGAATGAACCAGTACTAAGGGTTCAGTTGATTGTTCCATAGCTATGGCTCCACCGAACTATGAAACTTCCTCTGTGGCTAAAATACTGAGTCCCACCTGATAATCATCAAGATTTTGGATATATCTGTTCTACATGATGCAATTACTTGAGCTAGATGTAAATGGAGTAGATAAAATACCAAAAGTAGTTGAGCTGCAGAAGCATGGCATATGTGAAGAGGTACTTAATCCCACTGGGCAAACAAAATAATACTGCTTCTTTTATGCAAGTCAGCTGCTGTCTAGACATACCTGTAGCCTCCTAAACCACTTAGTACTTTTGAAAGTTTTACCATTACACTCGTCAGTCATTTTATATGCTTTAGAAAGCCATGAAATGGCTGTTTAATTATGCAAAGTGAAGGTATAATTAAATTTCACTGGAACTGTGGGGATTTGAATATGATGAAATAAAATAGGTTTAGTTTTACAGGCTCAGTGTGCCACAGAGGAATTGCAAAGCCTTTTGATTTTCTTTTTTCATATCTGTAAATCTCTCTGGGGGAATGGAGAGTTTGGGCCCAAGGTGGCTCTCTGCCTTTATGCCAGACAATATGGATGTATGCTTATAAGTTAAATGTTGCCAAGCACGACTCAAAGATGATAATTGTTTTGCTCTAGAAAAGCTGCCAGTGCTGTTAATATGTGCATCTGGAACTTCTTGAAACCTGGTAATGGGTACAGTGGTAAAAGCCAAATGAAGAGTCAAAAGAAGCAAATCTATAATACGACTTTCAAAAATAGTAGTGTTAAACTGGGTGCCCAGGCACATGGCCTGAGAGTACAGTACTGTCTCCTCACAAATAGGAGAGCTGCTAGCTCAGCTGTTCTGGATAACTGGGCTGCTTGCCTAAAAAAATGGATGTAAGAGATTGGCTTTTTCCTGATATTTGGAGCTTTAAATCTTCCTCCTTCAGTCTTTTAACATGAAGCTGGCTGAGTAGCTTCTGTGTACTGCTGGTTGCTTACCATGCAGGGTGGTGTGGTAGTGATTTGGTTTCACTTTCCTCTTTCTAATTTGAGACCCATTTTGGAGAGGACAAATTGATAACAAAATGTGTTTAAAATTAAGTACTAGTTCAGGTGTTGTACCCTTTCAACCAGTGGAGCAGAGATTGAGGAGGGAAAAATGGCTGACAGGGAAGGAAAGTGTGGTGGAAATGCAGCATTCCTCATCTAGGTCAGGCTTTCCTGAATGGTGTTTAGTGATGGTACATGCTGGCTTTTCTCTGTCTTCAGCTGCAATGCTATAATCTTAAAAGATAAACAGAGAGGAGAGGAGGTGCTTTGTACAGTTTTGGGTCAGAGTCACATCTGTCTGGCTGCCTACTATTGCAAGTATATTGCACAGTGATATAAAATATGCAAATTGCATTACATAGATGTTAAGGGCAAACTTATAACTCGTATCATGACTTATTTCTTTTGATGTTGTCTGATTTTAACTGTTGTCTGAATTTCTCAACCAGCTGTCTGACTTGAGCTGACTTGTTCACTTCAAGAAAAGTTTGAACGTAATTCAGCCATTTCCAGAGTGTGCCTAAGTGGAAAATTGCCATGTTTGTTTCTGTTTCCCTCTCTCATGGGCTCTTTCTTGTGTGTTTTTTGGTATTTTAAAAATTTATTTATTTATTTATATTTTAAGTTTTATTTGGGAAATTTTCTTTTAATCATAAAAGTTTGCAGAATCATTTCATTGAGGGAGAAACACAGCATATTCATCCAAAATCCAGCAGATAACTTTGGGTTGGAGGCCTTGTTGTATCTTCAAGACCTCAGAGGGTTAACAGGAGTGTGTGTTGAGAGCTGTGCCAGGGCTCAGCACCTGGGCTGAAGAAGCACCTACTCTGTGCTGAGCTGTTCCTTCCTCAGGCCACGTTCAGTGCCCTGGGTAGGCAGTAGCTGCTGAATTAAAATAATTAATTATATATTCTGCTTTAAGAAGGCAATGTAAGTGGGTTTGTGCTTTGTTGTCTGTATGCCCTCCCAGCTGGCCCAGAGTGTCTGTTTTCCTGATGAGTTTTCCTCAGTGGTCATCACCACGGAGTCTCTCTGCTTCACAGACACCTGTCAATCTAAACTTGTGTGTAAAAGTTGACTGCAATTTGCAGCCGTGTCATAATGTGTCCATGCAAGAGATTAAAGCAAGGTGGCATTTCCTTACAGCTGTGGTTTGCCTATAGAGTGTAAATAAGGTAATTGTAGCACAGGATTTTGGAATTATCTTATTTATATAATGTCACAAATTAATTGGTCAGAGAGTGATATGCACTAACTTGCACAGATTCTGATGACTGATAGATGTGTAAAATACTATAAAATGCACATTAAAAGTGGAGGAGGAAGGTATTCTAACTTGCATAACAAACAACGATATAGCAGAAAAATCAATACTACTTTCTGTCTGGCAAATTCTAGCAAGAAGCACTTCATCCTGTGTGCTAGTAGGGATGCAGATCTATCCCTGGTTAATTATTGCATTCGTTTACAGTGTTTTGGGCCACTTTTCTGGTGCGTGCTGGTTGCTCTTGCTGAATAGTCTCAGAGATTAACCATGGCCTGATACCAGTTCAGAATCTGATATACAGGTTTTCTGAGTGTCAATGGGTATTTAGGATTATTGATTTTCTCCTTGAAACTCTAAATGATACATCCAGAATTCAGTTTTATTTAGAAGTAGTCACACAGCCCCTATAATTGTTGAAGCAAACATTTTGGAGATACCCCACTACATTATTACTTGTGGATGGGGACTAAGTGTACGTGTCAGGAAAGCCCTGCTAGCGTTACCACCTCCCGTGCCACTGCAAAGCCCTGTAGTGATGCACAGCAAAAAGTTTCCCTCTGGATTATCTGTCAGCTGAGGAGGAAAACAACATTCAGGAGTGACACCCTGCCTTTATGTCCTTCTGCACTGTTTCTTGACCTCACCTGTGGACAGGCTTTTTGGCAAATGTGTGTATTTTGTGTTTAACCTTTTGTAAAGATGTCTGAGCACCACTGCGTGGTGTTGGACCATCCTCTGAGAGAGCTGGCTACTGAAGTCTCAGGTGGTTTTGACCAACTTGTTAGTTAATACCTGTGGTGTATAAACCACTTACTGACTTGTCTAGTTTGAGCTATTTTTCCTTTAAAAAAAGGAACAAGGCTCACCAAGGATAGATGAAATTGAAATACAATTGCAAATGCTTTTTGAGACAAATCAGCTGTTTCCCTACATTCTAAAGCTTTTGAGGTAGCTGACTGTGTCTCTTAAGGTTTCTCATAATTTTTTTAGACTACGAAGTAAGACAGAGGAAAAGCTGAAGCAGAAGTGGTATGAAGCTATAAGCAAAACAAGTACTTTAAAAGATGTACTAGATGTACTTGCCACACTCCTGCAAAAACCTGAAATTATAATGTAGAAGGGAGGGACAGTAATCACTGATGTCAAAAATCAAAGCAAAAAAAACCCCAACAAAATGAAATGGTTCTTTTCAGAAAAAAACAGGTATGTATTTATTCTAGGGTTTTTTTCAACATTCTTGCATTTGGGAAAAGAGGAAATCCTAGTGGTTCATTTGAATTTATTATTTGATATAATAGTCCTGCTCCTATCTTTAATGTTTAAACTTCTGCACATTCGCACACCTTCCTCATAACTGCCTTAGGGTTTTTTTCACTCTTTGTGAGAATATCCTGAATAACTGCTGCATTGAACATTTTAAATGATTTCTGTCACCTTGCTAGAGCTATGTGGTTCTTTCACCTTTTCAAAAATGTGATGTTATCTCATGAGCAGGCATATATAATAAATGGATGATATTTTTCTGCCATATGATTAAACTTTGAACAAAACTCTTTGGGGTTTGTGTATGCGTGAGCTATAATTCCTGCAGGGAGCTTATGGCCAAGCTTGCAGATGACTAAATTGATTTGTTTTCAGAAGTACTCAATGGGTAGATAGCAAGACTTCCCACTTGGCTCTTGCTTGCCTGATTTTTTTTCCTTTCAAATATTATTTTTCTCTAGAATGCAGAGCCTTGTTAATGTTTTCATCTCTATCTGGGCAAGCTCTCCAAGGGTGACTTTATAAAAGAATCATCTTTCTTGTCTTTGAAAAGAGCTTGTCTACTAAGGAAATCACTTGGCTTGAAGAGTTGTGAATGTATGTAATTGTGATTATTTTTGACTGAGATTCTACAGGAGAATGAAAAAAGGAATTAAAAGAAGTACAAGCTATTAAAACTTAAAAATGTAATAAAAATAGTTTTTCAGAAACTGGTGTTCTTTTCATGCTGCCAAGTATCTGTTTATTAAACTGTTGTCCATCTGTGTAGGTCTGTTGCTCTTGGAGTTTCCTAGTAAAATGAACAGGATGTTTTTCCCCCTGAAATCAGTACTCTGGTGAAATCTGCAGACCAGCATAGACGAGGGAGTTGATGTTACCTTGTCCTTTTTCCCACAGGTATTGTTCAAGCACCCATGTTTTACTTGCAGTACATGAGGGTTATGTTACAACATGTGAAAGGAGAAAGAGGGTTTGAGGCAGCACTGGCTGTGGGGAGAGATGAGAGGAACTCTTTAGTACTGGAGAAATGTGCCAGAGGGAAAAAGGACCTGAACAAGTTATGGTTTTTGTTAGAAATCTCTTATAGGGAGGAAGCCAAAATAAGCAGTGAACAAGGCACTTCTCTTTTCTGAATCCTCGGAAGAAGGAAGAGAAATCAGTGATAAGCTCTGGTACATAAGCTTTATGATCTACTGTCTAGGATGTTCAATGACATGAAAGTACATCTTTATGAAGTCAGAGTGCATTTCTGGTTTGGTCTGTGGTTACCACTAAAGGCTTTATACTAATGCTATTACTGGGGGCAGCTGCATTATAGCACTGCTTACTTATTTATTCACTGTAGTGACAGTTACATTTCATGCAGCAGCTGCTGAAGCCAAAACTATTCAGCAAGGACAAAATGTGATAAAACTTCATGAGGTTTTCTTCTGCAATATTAAATTTTAATTCTTTATATAGGAACAAATACTTTTCAACTGCTATTTTCAACTTTTCTCTGTAGTATAATCAAAGAAATTCAGTAGCTACTAGTTAGGAATGTCAAATTCAATTTATAGCATTTGATTTTCTTGTATGTGTATCTGTTCTAGGTATATGACCAGTTTTGTAACACATAAACGAAAGAAAGTCATTATTATGATAGAAACAGCCTACCTCATGTTATGAACACACTCAGCTTTCCTTAACTCCTTTTAGTGTAATGAGGACTTAGCCTCTGGGCAGGGGGAAGAGGAAACCCTAATATAAAAATGATTTCGGAAACTCTTGACACATGCAGAAAATATCTGTTTTGGAAGGCTTATTGATTGCTTCTAAATTTTAACTAAGCATTTTACAGGGAATGGGCAAACTCTGTCTTAGAGGATACCAATGAGATTCTCAGGTTAGTGAGCAAATGTGATCAGAATGAAAGACTTTAGGGTCCTTATTCTGGTGTTACTTTTCAGTGTAGTCATTTTTGTTTTGCTGGATATCAGATCAGGCATATCTGTGGGTTGTGTGTGGGATTTTTTTAGTTGATGTGTTGTTTTGGTGGGTTCTTGTTGTTGTTTGTGCTTTTTTTCTTTGGATTTGGAGGTAGTAACTTGTGCTACTGTAACTGAAAGTCCTGGGCTTGGTTCCTGCTGGCAGCCGTGCTCTAGTGAGTGCATCCAATACATTTGGTCACCAGTGTAAAATGTGCCTTTGCCTGGGCTGCATTCAGCCTGTCTAGGGTAATCTGTAATAAAGTAGCCAGACATCTGCTTGCAGGGTCTTGTGGTGGCTGACTCCAGACAAACCTGCTCCCTGCTTGTGGCAAAGCTAATGGTGCAGTTGGCCGGTCTGCTTTTGGGAACAGACTCCAGAGTAAAGCAGAGACAATCTGTTGTCTTTTCCCCATCTGCATGAGGAGTTTGGCTACTGCCCAGCAAAGAATGACACTTACAGGAAAAAGTTGTTGGTCTATTTCTGTGAATGCATCATGTCCTCCACTTTAAAACTGATACTAACAGCTTTATTAGTATTATATACTTATTTCCCTACCTTAATTTTGAAGGAAAGTGTCTATAACTTCTGGTGAAGTACCAGTAGTAGACTCTGTAGACACTAAACAACCCTTCCAAGGTGTAATAGATGCTGTATGTATAATGAAATCCTGCCATAAGTTGCTACCAGAGACTTTGGGGCCTTTCTCATGGTTGAGCCATGGCAGCTCTAAGAGAAAATACCTTTGATTCAGGATTTTCTGCCTATGATGAAGATGGCAGAATTGATACTTGTGTTTTATGTGTTGAAGGTCCCTGAAAAGCAGTGATATTTTGTCTTCAGTACATATGACATACATAGGACACCAGTAAAGTGACCACAGTAAATAGTAATGTGCTGTCTCAAGATGTTGCCCTCTCACATCTCATTTTTCATGAGCTATTACATAGCTATACTGATGGAAAACAAGCTGCTATATTTAACTATATTTTTAATATACATCAGAAACAGACATATGTTTCATATGTTTAACTGTAATTCACAGTTTTCCAAATTTATATTATCTAGCTTTCTGTAAGCATTTATTTTTGTGCAGCAGACGTAATGTTATATTCACAGAACTGGTTGGAAATTTTTCAATAATAAAACAAATGTCAGAAAGTGGCAATTTTTTGAAACTTTCTTGAGGAATGTGGAATTTTCCATGAAAAACTTTTTCCAAAAAAGCTTTGACATGCCTTCAGTGTGGTTTCTGGTCTGAGGAAGAGACTGCTACCCTGGTCTGTAGGAAACTGAAGGAGCTGATACAGGATGTGCCCCAGTTGGCAGAGCAGGGAGTTGATCCTAGTGAATCTTGTCTCTTTGTCTCAGTTACATCGGAATAGGGAATACAGAAATATTAAGTCTCAAACAGGTCCCATGTGGATCTAATCACAGCAAAAATTTATTAAGCTTCTGTACGTAATAACCCCCCTGTTTGAACTGTTGTTGGCTTTGTTGGACAGCTGGCACCGAGTGCTGCACACAGAGCTCATGGGCAGCACTGAGCACTTGTAACCTGCCTCTGACTTCATATGAAGGTCCTGGCTCCTCCTTCAGCTCAGCCACACTTTGGGAACTAGACCCAGCCTCCATACAGAACTGCTCCCTGCTGGGATGGTACAGGGATGACTCTGTATGAAAGGGCTTCCTCTGGGCCAGGAGTCAGGGTCGGAATAAACAATGCAGTCTTTTACCAGTCTCTTTGAAGGTACCCGAGGGAAAAGTGCCCCGCCCTGCCCAGCAACCTCATGCTCCTTTAATTCCTTTTGAACTTTGGATATCAAACATAAAATGCTGGACCTGGTTGTCCTCATTCACACTGGTCTCAAAGAGCATAAATTCACAGGAGCTGGTGAGAAGTTTGCCAAGCCCATGTACCTACCTAAAGGATAAAGGGACACTAAAACATCTTTCTTTGCTCTTCAGCTCATGATCTGTAAAAGGCAACTGCCTCTGCTTATCGCTTGCAGGCCCCAAGGAAGGGCTGCATTCAAGGGAGGGTGGGACAAACTCGCAAGGATGCTTGTGAGCCAAAATGCAAGTCTGCATCAAGTAAAGCAATCGCGCTCTTGCAGGGAGTTAGTGACAGAAATGGTCTAATTTCCCTTGAGTGCATATTTTTACTCTCTTTATTTTCTAACAAATAGCTGGCAAATTCTTTCCCTGTGGGGAAATTTCTTGGAAATAATTTTGCCCTGTCTCCTCCAACATGAAGTGTTTTTGCAGTGGGGTCCAGTGGAGCCAGAATTTGATGTGGCTCTGCTGCCTGAGGTATTCAGAAAGGTATTTGTTGCTTTCACTAGATTGTGGATATGACATTGCTGTTTGTCATGCTTGCTGAGTTTTCCTTTAGGACTAGAGCTGGTAGTTCCACTTTTCTTGTACCCCAGGCACATAAAATAACTTCTAGTTGTTTGGATCCCCATGTCTTAGCTGTGCTGTATGTATGACAAAGGTAAAGAAAGCATCAGCATCTCACTTCTGGCTCCCCTACTTGTTGCAGAAGTTTCAGTAAATCACTGTGATATTCTCTCCCTGTGTTGCATTTAGATTTTTTTTCTTTTTTTAAGCATCTGAGCTCTGTATCTTTGAAATGTGATGCCACAGTTTCCATCATTACCTTCCCTACATAGGGTCTGATTTTGAAACACACATTTTCGCTACGGTGAAACCATCTGCTACGTGTGGGGAATTAACAGTACTAGGCATAATGTTTCTTTATAGCTATCCAGAAATGTGCCCAAATAGTGCAATATAATTGACTATAATAAGATTTAAATGCCTGTTCAGTGCATAGACCTGCAGTAAGGCCATTTTCACATCATCTTGCATTGGCTTACATTATGTTGTATTGAATTTCATTTCAGGTTTTGTTTGCTGGTGTCATACAGGACCTGCTGTTGTTATCACCTCAGATACATGTGTTTTTAATAATAGTGTTCTGAGATTCAGATATAGTTGAATTTACATGAACTGAACCATGAATGTGTTATGAGCTGCCTTGCATTTACCGGACAGTAAATGCATACATATGGGTAGTTACTGTAGAGTAGTAAATGTGTTGTAAATTCACCCTTAACCTCCCAGGTGGAACCTGTATATGGAGCCATATCTAAGGGTTAGAATAATATTGTAATAGTTCTTTTCATAAATCCATAGCATTTATAGGGCTCTGAGCTCACTGTATACTTTTTTTTCACAATTGCTACTTTAGAAGCTTCAGTTTTTTCTTTTCTTTTATTTCAGCAGGTCTCACATACAAACCAGGGTACATTTTTTTTAATACAGTATTGAATTACACATTCATGGATATTGTACAAAATAGTTTTTTTCACCCTCAGTAGTTAGTGACAATTCTGTGCCTTTTCAAGCCTTAGGTCCCTTTAAAATATTAACTGATCCCTAGCCCATCATTTGTAGGTAACTATAATCTATAATTTGCAGAAGTTAAAATTGAGGCAGAGAGATTAACTTGGTGCAGATGTCAGTGATATAGCAGTAAAGCGTGAATTAATCATGGCAAACATCCTTGTAGAACCACTAGTGCAGAATCTTGTCAGGCATCTAAAGTGTGTGGGGCTTCCCAGCTCCCAATCCCTAAGCTGTACTACTAATCTTCATACCTTCCCCTCTGTGTTTTTCTTGTGTCCCTGATGATGAGTGTTCATCAAGAATGATGTATGCTAAGCTATTAGTTACATTTCCATACTGTCAGAATTTAAAAGCTACTGATGTTGAAAGATGTGGAGACACCTTTCTCTCCCTCTCTCCCTCCCTCCTGTTTCTGCTAGCCTAGTTGCAAATTATCAGAGTTGAAGGAAGTCATGGGGAAAGGAAGATGAATGCATGACTGAAGAAAACTTCAGATGCTAGAAACCTGATAAGCTTCTAATGTCCTTTTGCTTTCTGACAGGCTGTAAGGGACCAGAAACCTGTTTTGAACATACCATTTCTAAATTTATGAAATGCTGTTGGCTGAGAAAAAGAATGTTGAGGCCAAAATATTGGTTATGAAATGTGCTTTATCTCTGTTTTTGTTCAGGCTGGTAGTATCCAGAAAAAGCAACTGTTTCCCATGGATCCTTGATGTTCTGTGCAGCCTTACAAGGAAATGTGACTCCATTCTCAGCTCACCAGAGCCAGGAGTTCTCTCAAATACTTGCCATCACAAATCAGGCTCTTTCAATACCAGAAGATTGATGCACTCTCTAATGTTATAGTAATAATTATTATCTAATAATCTAAAATGCATATTTATATATTTCATTGTATTTAAAATAAAATCTAATATAAAATAATAATTAGAATTATCTAATAATCTAAAAATCTTCTTGGATTGTGACTCATTTTTCTTCAATTAAATTATGCTTGCAAGAAAAATCAAATCAGGTTTTACTTGGTTTTATAACCATGCCCCTACTGTAAATACCACGATTTTTAGCAGGAGTGGGATTTAGGCTGTGGTATTTTGCAGTTGTTGCAAATGTTCAGCTTGGCACCATGCTGAGTGGTTAGAGAACATTTCTCTCCATCTCTACAAAGAGAGGAAAGAAGTAAAAAATTTGATTGGAATTGGTGTCGTTGAGAGAAGTGGGAGGGTTTAAGGCTAATATTTAGTAATGATGAGCTATGTTAATTTTTCATTTCTGTAAGTGAAGTACTTGGAAAAGAAAGATGGCTGTTGGAAGAGTTTCCACAATAATTTGTAGAATACAAGTTAGAAACATTTTTATATTCAAGAGAAAGGCCCGAACTAACTTTGTTCTTTCTTTTATTTGAAATCAATAACAAAAAGCTGGTTTTGCTTGTCAGGTTCCTCCAAAAGAGGAGTACTGCCCTCTCTTGAAATGATAGACATATTTTTCTCATCTCTCTCTCTCTCTCCAGACTCTTTAGGTGCGTTTGGGTCTGCGTTGGACCTAAGCAGTGTGAAGTACTAAGCATTTCCAAGGGGTCTGTGACTTGTAGGTAGTGTTGGCAGGGCCCCAGCATCATTCAGTCCTGCTTCTGTTGTGTCTCTTGGCTGTGAGCTGGTGTTACAGCTGTTGAAGGGAAGCTTGGGTACTCCAAGTGCATTGCTCTCTGGGATCCACAGGGACAGCTTTTTGGGAAGGCAGTGTTGTGAACTGGATCACAGTTTCAAGCACATTTTGGGAAGCTGCTGAAGGTGCACCAAGATGCTTAGATGTTATTCTCCAGTGACAGATTCAAATGGGTATCCTTAAAGCAGGAGGCTTTTGTTCTGTTCTCCCCCTCCCACCAGATTTCCCTGCCCTGTAAGGATCCTTTGCTTTTGCATCCCTCCTCTGCTTCTGCAGAGCTGTGTCCTGGTGCCATGGGGAGAGTGGTGCACAACTTCTGGCAATGTAGCACTTCCAAAGGTGAGTGCCAGACTGGCGGGGAAGTGCTGAATTGCGTGCACCCAACAACTCTGGGCACTTTGCTTTAATATTTCATGACAAAGGATGTTATTGAGTTACATAAATCTTTGTGGGTCTCAGCTGTTTTCTTAGGTTTTTTTTTTCATTCTTTTTTTTCTTTGATTTCTAGTCAATTGCTCAATCTAGTAAGGTGGCTGGACACCCCCCCCCCCACACAACTGATCAATATAAATGGCAAGGGTAGCCTGGCTGACTGGGGTGTAACCATGTAGATGGAAAAAAGTTGCTGCCAAACACGTATGGCTTTCACAGCATGTGCCAAGAACTCTTTTATTCCTGTGGCATCCTACAGCTTGAGGTAGGATGGACAAGACGTGAGTGAAAGAAGAGAGGCAACATAACGTTATCCTTGTCGAACAAGATGGAACACTTGTGTTTATTCCTAGAGATACATAGGATTACATTTAGGACTCTTAAGAGAAGCAACCGCTAAAGTCAATCGCACTTTCAGCTAGAAAATGGACAGACTGTCTCTTGGTGACAAAGACCCTCTGACAGGCATCAAAGCAAGTGAAGCTTGCTGTGTCACACTTTGTAGAAAATAAGATTGATAGAATGAGTCCAATCTCCTTCTCTAACTCTCTTTGCTTTTTTTTTGTTCTGCTGCACACCCCAGAGGACGTGATGATTATTGGATATATTTGTTTGCTCTGTCAGATGAGCAAAAACTTTTACGCTGATGCTGTGGCTTGTTCTGAGCCCCTGGTGGTGCTGTGTTCAGCCGAGTCTTCCTTCTGAGCCTGCGGGTGTGTGTGTGAGCGTGTGCAGAAACTGCCTGTGATTGCCAGGCACAGTGAGAGCTTGCTGTTATTGCCGTCTCATCTCCATGACGGATTTATTTCCCTCTGCATGGTTATGGTGACTCTTGCTCATGTTCTGTCCTTCTTGGTGTCACTAGCCTCCCGCTCTTGAGTCTGATCTAATGTAGGCAGTGCCCTGCTTATCAGGTTACAAACCTGGCCAGGATGCTGCTGTTGGATTCCTTGGCTTTCTTTCTCTGCTGAATTCCCTGGCTTGAATTTCTTGATTTCTTCTCCAAGGCCCCACTTTGCTGCTCCACAGCATGCCAGCCTTGTCTGTGTTGCAGCATCTCCTGCAGCCATCAGTGCCCAGTGCCTTGCACCTTGCTCTGCTGCTCCTACACATCCTGCAGCCACACAAGGGGCTGTGAGGTGACCGGATACCTAGTTTGGAGCACTGGATTAAAATGAAACTGATCAAGTAATTTAGAAGGAAAAGAGTCACCTCCTTGTGCTTGCTGAGTCTTTGCAATAAACCCAACTCAAACTAGATTTGCAGTTTGAAAACTCTCATTTGACTCTGTACCTAGTAATTTAATGCTTATTTAATGCTTGCTAGTGCATTAAGTGAAGAAATAACATTACAAGCAATTCTATTCTTAGTAAATATGCACAAACCGTCCTAAGAAAGGCCCTTCTCCAAAGATTTTACCTTTATTTTGCTGTTTCCAGATCCTAGAATGTCAAGTAAGATTCAGACAGTACTTTAGATCTTGTTTAAATTGAACTAGTTTGTATTTGTCTGTCACTTAACACTAGTTCTTCCCAAAAAGTGCTTCCTCTTCATCCTGAAATATCTCGGGTAGTGCCTGGTGTTGTGAACAGTAAATAACAGCCTGGGTAATGGAATTGATTCCTGCTCAATGAAGAGATGTGAAGGAGTTAAAACTTCTCAAAAATGGACTGTAGATGGAACTAACTGTGCTGGTACTGAGCCTCTGAGATCTATTAGTTTTGACAACCTCAGTTATTCTGGTGCTTCTCATCATCTGTAAAGTTAACAAGGGCTGATAAGAGATGATGAGGCACCACACGGGTTTGTATTTCAGAACTCATAAATATCTCACAATACCATTTTTCTTACAATCAGATACATTAATTTGTTGACTGTAGATGTTGCTGAATATTCACTTGGTGCAGAGGTTTAACAAAGGCACTGCAAGGGTAAACATTTTAAATCAGCGGATAGAAGCCATGGGTTGTGCTGTGTGCTCAGCTGTTATGTGTTTTCAAATGTGTGTTCTAATTTTACTGAAATTGTTGATATTTTTTGACTGGCTTTCTTCCTTAAAAATATGATTCATAGGCAACCCCCTTCTCCAGCTGTAGTTCTGTCCCTTCTTGGTGTGACTTAGGGACTTTGTACTAGCGAGTCAGACACCTGAGGGTGAATTTAATTTGAAATAAACCTTACTTTTGGCAGAACAATTTTTACAAGGGGATCAAACAATGTAATGTACAGTCTTCTCAGGTTACATGTCACCTAGAGATGCCTGCAACTCAAATTAAGTAAAGATATGCTTTCAAGCAAAAAAAATTCTGTGAAATATAGTGTGGACAAACTCTCCAAAGTAGTAGTTATTCTTGCTCCTGCTATAATAAGATGGAGCACACAAATATCACTTGATTAACAGCTGCAGTATTAATTTCCCTTTTTGGTTGCTTGACTCACAGCAAGAATCGTGTCAATGCAGCAGAGAAGCAATTAAATTGATTTTAATCTTTGTCAGAGAAGATAACATGCCTTTTTCTCTTCTCATTTAAATAATTAAAGTTTCAGCAGGTATTATTTCTGGCTTTAAAGAAATTGGTATCTTAATGTAATAGAATCCTTGTAATTATACACTTAATGGATCTTAATAAGTTAATCATGGTTTTTCATTTAAAATGTTTTTTTTTTTACTTATTAAACTTTTATTTGCTTTGATGGTTATGCTTTTAAGAGGGTTGAAAATATTAAAAAAATAAAGTGGTAAAAAAGCCTCACATCTTTTTTTTTTTTTTTTCATATTCCTACATGGCCTTTCAAATTTGTTTTCAGTAGTCAGATTTCAACACATGCTTTAAAAATTCTTGTCCAATGAAGCTTTCTGTTATGCTACAGTTAATTATTTTGTTGAAAAAGCTTCATATAATGAGGACAAACAAATACTCTTTTATCTTTGTTGTAGTGCAAACTCCAGTTCAGCAGGAATATAGCAAATATTTCTTTGTCCTCTTTGATCCAAGCTGTTAGGCAGTATTTGGGGTCCTCCAGGTTATTCCCATTAGGCAGAAAAATGGCTGGTGGAGTCAGGTGTGCCTTTGATGTGATGCTCTGTTTACCCAGAGCACATGTACAGCCTCTCCCTGCCCCCAGTAAGGAGACATTATTTTGCCTTGCAGTCCCAAGTATACATGTTCAGGCAGCACTTTACCCCAAAATCTTTCTCTTGGTAATGATTTGACATGGCAAACTATGTTTATTTCTTTTGTTTTGAATTTCCCCCCCCTCTTCTTGCCGCAGGACTACCAGCAGTCTTATGTTGCTTGTTTTTTTTGAGAAAAAAACCTGATCCAACAGCAGACCACTTTTCTCTGAGGCATCCATGGATGCTCCCTGCTACGTAATTACCCACTTCACACAGGAAAGGCAGTAGTGAAAAGTTTGTTTGCCTTTTAAAGGGAACAAATGCCCCAATCTGTTCAGGGAGGACTATCCCTGGGGAGACTCATGGCTCTTGGACTGGGTCTTGAGGCTCCCCTGTCCCTTCCAGGGGCTGGAGACAGCCCTTGGAGCCACGGGTAGCTTGTACTTGCCAAGAGCAGGGGACTCACTAGTGTAGAGCTGATTTGCTTTGGAGTTGCAACCCATATCTCTTGTGGTTCCTCTTATAGTGGCAAGGTGAGGAGACAGACAAAAATATCAAGGATTAACTACTTTGCAAGGTTTAGTACAAAGGACTCTAGGAAATATTTTGAAAGTGAAAATGTTTCCATCTGGAAATCTTTCAATTTTGAGAATTAAAATCATGCAAATGGAAATAGTGACAGGTCACGTGAAGTTTCATTTTAAAAAAAAATAATGAACGTACAACTAATATACTTTGTATTCTATAAAAAAAACCTCAAAACTCCTGTCCCTACTGTATGAATTGCTAGAAGTTAACAAATCATTGAAACTGATGTTTTCCCATATAGTGGTTTTGGTCACACTCTCTGAGAATTCCAAATTGCTCAGTGACCTTGGTGGAAAATATTTTGTTTGCAATTAGCATCATTCAAATTTCTGAGTTTGCATTGAAGTCAGTTATACTGTTATTTTTTTTTTTTTGAGATTTTTTTTTTCCCCGAGTATAAATTATGGTGGGGATGAGCAACACCACAAGGAAGCAGTAGGGAGCACACCAGCATCTGATTTATAACCATGCTCAATAGCAGCACTGTATTTCTCTTATTTTTTTACTGCATATTAAGGTTCTTGTTATGATTTTTTTTTCTCTTTGTCTAGAAAAGTACTTCATATTTGCTCTTTTATTTGAATAGTTATAGAATCATCTCTTTTGAAATACCTTGTTACCTGTGATTGGGAAACTGTATTAAAGTGACAGATTTCCTTTTCCTCTGATTTCATCACAGGCAATGCTCAACCAAATTTTGGCAGGGGGTAGACTTAACAGATAGTAAAACTGCTTGAGTGATGCTTGTGGGGCTTGTGTGTATCCCTTCATCCCAGGATGAAGTAATTGAAAAAAACAACAGGAAAAGCAGAGAAAAGCACTTGTTTGCAGTCCCTCTCAGCCTGATTCTAATTTCTTTGCAAGTAAAGTTACTGCAATGTGATTGCTAGAGACTCAGGATTTTCATTGCTTTGCTTGGGAAAGGCCTTTGTGCATCTTTTGAGCTCTAGATATGGATGTGTCTGTCCTTAGGTGTGTACACTTCAGGGAGACAAATATATTTTCATAAAGCAAATATGCATATAAAGTCTGATGTTCTTTCACCTCCAGTTTATGAAAGGAATTGGCAGGTTTGATAGGGGAACACATGAGGGAAGAATTCTTCTTTTCTGTACACAAATAACTTGTATGTTGTTCCATGGCTTGGGTGACACCTCTGTGTTTTGCATAGGTGAAAAAATGCTCATCATTGAACTTAAAATCTGTTTCATGGGGTCTAATACAACCAATTAACTTAGTCTCATCTCATTTATATCGTTGTGCCATATGGTGTGTGTGCAGGCAGAGATTTAGTCCAGGCAGAAATTTTATGGAAGAGAATTGCAAATGGGGAAGCAAGGGAGAAACAGGGTGGTTAATCAACAGAGACGGGGTTCTTGATAAATACATACTGTTTACCCTAAATAAGGAAAAGATACATAACAGATGCTGAATTCTTTAGCACACTTGGCAGCATAACACACTTGATAGCAACAGAAGTATGAACAATATAAGTGATGTAGCATGTAGGAAGGGATACTCTTTAACTAACAGCCAAGTTGGAAAAGGTACCTGCTTGTTGCCTTGCCTACCAAGTCATTACTGAGAGTGTTACAGGCAGTCTGCAGATAAAAGATAATACTGTCTAAATGGACCAACATTAGCAATTACTGCCTATATTTTGCTCTTTGTTTTTGTTTTTCCTCTTTCAAAATCTCTGCTCAAAAGGATTGCAACTGCTTCCTAGTATAAGTTTTTGTAGGGCAAATCTACTCTGCCATGTATTCCCAATTGCATCTGAAGTTTTTGATCACAAATGTAGAGATATAAACTTTTATCTGAATGCATTTGGAGACATTATTTTAAGACTAATCATTCTTGGTCATCCAGGTCTCTTAAATGTCAGCCAGTGGAGATTTACCACTAGTAATACAGTGCAGGAATTATTTAACATGATTAGGCGATGCCTTTGAATTCTGTTTGGTTTTTTTTGAATTTTTTCTTTTTTATGATGAACACAACTGTGAAGGCTTTTGACTTTATTAGTATACATGTTTCTGGATGAGATTTCCTTATTTGTATAGTTCTTGCAGTGCCTTCTTACTTTTAGGTCAAATCCAGAAGCCTTAAACTAGGACCTGAATTCTTTCTTTCAGTAAAAATTTCCGTAAGTTTGACTTAAAATGGTTTGTGTAATAAAAACCACATGGTAGCAGACATCACTGTACTGATACACAGTTTTTTTGTATTTGATTAGGTACAGTTAAGAACCAGTTTGGCAAAATCCCTTCAAAATGCCTTATAAGACAGTCATAAAATATTATCATCAGCAAAAATCCATAGCAAATGCCTTTAATGACTTTCTTGATGAAAAATTGACAAACTTGCATATCATATATAGAAAACCTTCAAACCTTCGTCACTGGGTGTATGCGTCTGTTAGTAATGCCCTCAGTAACCATGCATGACATACTGTTATCAGAAGGCAAAATATTCTCAATCTTCTTTGTCACATCATTTATTTGAGTATTTTATCTAGGAGTTAGTGATTGAAATCAGCTGGTACTTCTCTGTTCGGAATGAAGCTGTGCTATACCTTATTGCTTATCTGTAGTTGAGCTGAACAGCTTCTGAAGAAAGATTTTTATAATATTTTTTTTCCAAAAGCAAATTCAGTTGTCCTGCTAGTAGCATGGGTTAAAAGCATTTCCCAATTGTAGACGCAATAATTTCAGTCTAATAGCAGTATTTCATCTTGCCTTCATCTACCTACTAAAATAGTTTTAAGATGTAGTTTGAGAGGTTGATAGGTTTCAGAAAAAGGTATATATAGTATGGCTGCCTGATGTTGGGAGAGTACACCTGATGACCCAGGCAGTCCTTACCCATTCTCTCTTCCCAGTACACTGAGCTTTGGGGTAAAACATGTCTGGCCAAGCAATGCAGCTCGCAGCAATGTGGCCTCTGCTGAAAGGATGCCTGGGCTGGGTGGCAGCTCCACAGGTCTCCGTTCCTGTTTGACTTGGGACCTGTGCTTCTTTCCGTGTCAGATATTGAGGTCTGTCTCATGGGTTCCTAATGGTCTATGCCAACCAGCTAAGATGGAGCATTTGAGAGCTTAAACATAAAACATTAATGGGTTGACATTTTAGATGTGTTTACCTTTTGTGACCTGTAGGATCCTGACAGCTTGTACAGGAGGAAAAGGAAACTGGAATTTCAGGTCTTGATCAGGCTTGGTTTTCAGCCTCTTAGGCCACTGGCAGTACCAAACACTTCTATGGAAAATGCAGTGCTGGTAGTACTAACAGTATGAACATAGTTTACAGTATTTTATGTGCTCCAGGCTAAGCACGGCTGCCTTATTTTGCCCTCCTTGTGAAATGGCCCGTTTTCAATACTGTGAATAGAAGGTTTTTAGAGTAGCAGTGGGAGGATGTAACATGGTAATAGGTGTGATGAAGGGCAGGAATCTGTTAAAAAAGACAGAATTGTGATTGCTGTGCAGAGGCCTTTAGGGCACAGTAGTCACAGTAGTGGGAAGATGTGAGCCTCTGGGGAAGAAGTAGAGAATATGTACTAACAGTTAGACTTCCTTTCTCTGCTTTTATTTATTTGTGTAAAGTTTTACTAACTGTCACTCTTTTCTTTGCCTAATATCAAGGTTTTATATCTTTTTGTCCTGCAGTGGTTGGATGGTAGGCAGGGCTTTCCACCATCTCATTCCCTAGTCTGTACAAACATCTAGGGTTGTCCCATCCCAGGCACAGAATCTGGCACTTTTCCTTGTTAAACTGCGTACAGTTGGACTTGATGACCTCGGAGGTCTTTTCCAACCTCAATGATACTGTGATGGTGTTTGTCTTTCCAAGTCATCATTACACATGATGGAGCCCTGCTCTTCTAGAAATGGCTGAAATCTGCCTGACCATGGGAAGTGCTGAATGAACTCCTTGTTTTATTTTGCCTGTGTGTGTGGCTTTTACTTTTCCTATTAAACTATCTTTTTCTTAACTCAAAAGTTTTCTTCCTTTTACTTTTCTGATTCTCTCTCCCATCCCGCCTGGGGAGAGTGAGAGAGTGGCTGTGTGATGCTTAGATGCCAGCAGGGGTTGAACTGTAACTGGTATAAAGATGAAGAATAATGATATAATAGCTCCAGTTGTCTTTTCTCTTATACAACCTGATGATTATCGCTAGTGTTGGGAAATGAATTTTCAGAATTTATGATTCTCCAGGAAAAGAGGTAAGAGAAAGCAAAAGGGGAGTCGGGGCATGCAGATATTAACAGAAATAACCTCAACAGAGATAATATTCTTTCTCACCTTGTGTCTTCTTATCTAATTATGACATGATTGTCTGCTGTTTGCTATGATATTTTACTGTAGGGCTAATACAAGTCCAGGTGAACCCGTTTCTGAGATTTAACAGATCACAGATGAAAATAATATAGATTAGCCTGAGCTTTCTTTTCAGTTTTCCTGTCTCCTGCAACACCATGTTGTCTGCACCTGATGCTCCCTTTGTCACCAAAACTATTCCTGCTGGGTGTTTGTTGAGGGGTGCTCACATGCAAGGAGGCAGGGGTCTCAGCTCTCACTGACTTCTACTTGAAAGATTCCCAATCAACAAACTGAATGCATTATTGAGAAATAAATGTGACATGCAAGCACAGTTCCCAGAATAAGAGCATTTTATCTTCCTATAAATATGACTTCAACATTTCTAGTTTTGGAAGTCTAATTTAAAAATAATTCAGTGCTTTACTGTTTAATTCTCTTGTGCTGTTGATCTGGGACACTTCAGAGCCACAACAAAAATAAGGTAATAAAAGCAGACAATGACTTTGGTTATGTATTGTGTATCATAAATATTTGTGTCTCTGACTGGTTTCATTTTAGCTAGCTGAGGAAATATAACTTGCTGAAGGCGGTTACCTTTGTTCAAAGCCAACTGAGACAGCACCAGCACTCAGTAATTACAGCCATAGAGTTTCCAGGAGACTCCTTCTTCACCAGACCTGTCGTCTCATGTCCCCATTTGTAACACTGTTCATTATATTCAACCTGCTGCCGTCACTCTGGAGCTTTCAAAAGGTATTCTGTGGGCTATCGTGCTGCAGGACTTGGATAATGAAATAGTTAGACGTGACTTGTATTATAATCAGCTCACCTAACTTTCATTTGGCTTGAAAAGTAGACTTAATAAAAGCAAGAGTGAAAGGCATTTTATGTTTTTAATAAGGAGTCTCATATGGTATAACCCGCTGTTCTTCATTGTATGTCTCTTCTCATGGTTTCCTTTTGAGGCACCTGACAGAAAAAGAGCAGTGAATGTCTCTTAATCTTAAAGCTTTTTGAAAAACTGTGGTGGTAATCAACAGTACTCATAAGTAATTTCCAACTGCAGTAAGTGACTTAAAGTTTTTACATCTACATCTTAGATTTTAAATGGATAATTATTTGTTTGCTGGTGAAGATAGTCCTCCTCATCAGAAACAAAACCAAAATATCTACACACTCCAGAACAGCACATCTGTTTAATCACTTAGCAAGTTTTTTTTCAATATGTAATAATGAACTCGTAAAAATCCCCCTACCCTTGCAGTGTCTCCAGCTGGACTGTAAAGGAGCTAAAGGAGTTTGTGCTGCTCTGTCCTGTGGCAGCACAGAACCACGCTCCACATCAAGCTTTAGAAGTTCCTAGAAGAACAATGAACAGAGACAAGCTCAAACAATGAAACCTGAAATCTGGGTGTGATGACCAATGAAAAATAGCTTCCTAATGTAAACCAGAACTCTTTGTTGTGCTGTTACCATTTTTTGACTAGACGGTCATTGCAGCAGGTGATCCATAGCTCCAGGGAAGCCCCATCCTTGCTGCTGCAGACCTGTATCAGCACATGCCCCACAGCACAGGGGGAGAGGCAGGATGCAGGTCTGCGGGCAGGATAAACTGAAGGTGAAGTGGGAAGGCAGCCTCTGTAAGAACTTCTAAATAGATATCTGATTTCTGAGGTTATATTCATAATGGTAATAGCCCAGTTATGGGGAAGAAAAGTCCTGTCTCCTGAAATGGGAAGCTGTGCTTTCAGTGGAATAGGTTCAATAAATGCTGGCATGACTGATGTGACTGTATGAAATGGGAGCTGGCTGAAAAATACCCATCTCACTTCATATAAAGTGGAGGTACTTTTGATCAGTGGTGAAAAACACTTTCAGGAGTGGGCAGCTGGTTACCTTTGATTAAGAACATCTGTGCTTCAGTGCACACCGTCTTCACCTCCCAGTTCTGTTTCCACTTGTTCTGGGTACAGAACTGGAGCTGTACTGCCAAATATACTACTTTCCAACTATGAATGTTAAGTGATGGTATTCAATTTTTCTCCTTGGCACAGCTAGTAATAAATAGTCACATCCTGTAAACCTCAGACATCTACTTTGCACCTTCTTCTACTTAGTATTGCCCTAAACTCCACCTAAAAATTTAAACTGATGGAGCACTCTGCTGCTCATAATATTAGTTGCATAAAGTAGATGGTAGCTTTAGTAACCACTGCCTTCTTTTGACAGTTTTTGATGGACTGGTTCAAGGACTTGTGTCAATACCTTGTTATGTAAATGTCTTTAGGTCTGTGAGAGGCATGCAGCCAATGGTTGGATTTCTAGCCTGTTTACGTTTGTGAAATGCGTCTGCATAGAAGACAAGTATCTTTGTGATCATGCAAGAAAATCTTGCCTTCACATACTTATAAATGCCCAGAGAAATAACTGGAGACATCTTGTGAAAAAACCATTATTTGTCATCTCTTCCCCACTAATAGCTTCCAAGATTTCCTGAACTCCTTTCAGCTGCACTCACACGTGACTACTCACTGACCCTTGTAATCCTTCCTGTCACTCACAACCTATTCTGCAGCCCCAGCAAAACTAGATTTACCCTTTCTTGCTGAAAACCCTTGAGCTGGCTCAGTTAGTCCTTAGGAACCTGAGGGAGCCCAGCCATGCCTCAGTGGCCCTTTAACTGTTTCCACTTGCTTCGACCTCTCGTCTCGGCTTTGTGATTGTCATGTGTGGTCCATTTTCCTTTAGCCAGACAGTGCTGGTACAGTGTGAAAGGGAATGCTGCCTCACTGCATTAAATAATCCAGCTATTCAAAGAAATATTTATTATTCTTTTTAATTACAGGATATTGAGTGAAATATGATTTGTCATATTATGTACTGACTAGTGGATGTAATAATGCATCTTTTCTGCAGTTGATAAGATTTCTCTTGACTACAGTTTCAGGAGAGGTCTCTGCAGTAGGAGATATTCAATCCATTGAAGTCAGTGACACATGTCCAGTTAAATTCAGTAAGACCAAGATTTAACCACTAACTGAAAAATCAGGTAAAAAATAGCAGTAAAATTATCAGATCACTTGCAGATTAATCTTAGTCTTCCTCATGTTGCTAAAGCTTTATGTGCTACTTAGGTCAGCTTGGGAAAGCTGTTTCTCTACAACTGTGACTGGCTGCCATGTCCTTCACATCCAAAGGTATTTTTGGATAGTCAATACCTCTGGCAGGGTGCACCCCTACTTTGAAAAATAACAGAATCATATTGGACTAAATCAGTGGTCTAGGTGGAAATGACTTAATTTTCATACCCTGTGTAGGAGGACTGCTGGACACTGAAGTGGACATACTTCTTTCTATTTAGGGGTTGGTCTGAGTTACTTCTGGAAGAACTAATGTTCCTTGGAAATGTCAGTCAGAAGTTTTCATTTTAATAACATGCCTAGTTGAATTCAAAACTGGCATTTAATATTGACACTGCGCATGAACTGACATGTCATTATACACATGCTAACCTAGATTTATAAAATAATAAAATCATTGTGGTTTAAATTCCCACAAAATATTGATGGAAAAAGTGTTATACACTTATGGGAGTAGCTTACTTGCTAATGTGTTTGCCATTTTTTACTGACCTTATTGTGAATGCAACCTTGCTGCAGGCTCCTGCAAATTGGAGCTCTGCTACAGTATTTCTGTTCAGTTAATACCTGCAGAGCCACATATTTACTGGAAGAGCACTCTATTCTTCCTCCCTTGCTTCTGGAATACATTAGCCTAATAACCAAAATGACAGTCTAGAATAATACATCTTTATTTATTGATGTATTTCTTGGTTCTGCTCTGTGATAAGAGGCATAGTGATTTCATTCAAGCAGTGTATGACATTGACAATTTCTCCATTTCAGTGTTCATCTACCTGAAGGAAAACCATCCTGAATCAAGAAGAAAGAGTTTTCCTTTATTCACTGTGTTAAAATAAAGCTATGTTAAGGGAACTTGAAGGCTGCAAATGCATGCTTTCAGTTGGAGGAGGAGATTCCAGGCTTAACATGGTCAGTGTCATGTTTTAGGACTTTCATACTCATGCATTATGATACTGCCTTTTGTTAGAATTTGCATACTGTTTCAGTTGTACAGTAACGCTAATAATGCCATTTCAGTTTAAAATGGTTTTCAATTATGAGAAGGGTAGGTCTTTTGGGGAATACTAAAGACAGAAGTCTGATTTTTGTAATTTCTAAGACAGAGGTGGTGGAATGACTGAAAGAATACAAAAGAGTGGTAGTCATTTGGAAAAAGGTGGGATGTTTCTGGTGGTGTGATGCTAAAAAACTTAAAACTGTAAATGAGGTTTCTTCATGGCTGATCTTCCACTGTAAGTCAATTAAAAATTGAAAAAGAAATTAAACAACTGCATGGAATTATTGTCCAGCTTGGAAAAAGAACAACAGTGTGTTTGACCTTTGACTTGAGCTCTTTAGTTTCAATTGTTCTTTCTATTTCTAACTAACTATGGTAGTGGGTAATTTTAGGCTCAGGAGGTCTCTGAGTTTTATGGTGTTGAATTACAATTTTATTGTGGCAATGATGCTTTTTTAATTAACTCATTGAAAAAATCATACTAAACATATATATATGACTGTCCAAGTCTTGATTATTCACTTAAATAGAAGACCATGTTTTCAGAAGAGGCTACATGCTCACAAATCCCCCCAGCTATTGACTTTTTGTCATTTCCCCTTCCTCAGTTACCTGAACTTAGCTTGGCTCCCTCCTGGAGGGAGTTTCCTTTGCACTGGGTACAGACAGCTTGCTGCTGGTGAGTTGTATGTAATTAAGAAAACAAAAATCTAAAGAGAGAGAAATGGCTGTGTCTGGAAAAATGTTTTGTAATTTTGCTCTGAATTTTCAAACTTTGTTATTTCTGTGCAGGGAATTTCTACTTTGCTGTTTCAATATAGTGAAGTCAGATGACAGCTAGAGAAATGATCTAAGAAATTTTTTAATAGACAATTCTTTAGGCATTTACATGGAAAAAGAGCAACAACTGAATATGCATCTGAGCAGGTAAAGTGATGTTGCCCTAAAGTGACCCTGTCAGATGAAGGGCTGTGAAGACATACAGAGGAGTTGTTCACAATTGTTTTGGACAGTATGTATTAGGGTCATTAAAGCCAACCTTCAAATACAGTGAAAAATTAATTTTCTAGCATAGTAGGAACAGAAAGTGAGAAAGGAACTGAAACTATGACATCTGTGTTTGAATTTAAAAAGGACACAGGAATTAAGGAGAACAGTCCTGAGATGCTAAGGGAGGCACAGGGGGCTTGTAATGATCTTGTCGCTTGTATTCCACAGTAACAAGCAGTTCTTCCCTTCCTGTGGAGATTTCTATAGAAATTACCCATATCTAATCTGTTCTAATAAACCTGCTTGTAATTAGTTGGACCTGAGTTAGTTTCAGAGATTCACTTTGGAAAGAAAAATAGAACTAACTGATCTCAAGTGAAATGAACTGGATATTTGATCACAGAGTGGGCTGAATTAGAATAAAAGTCCAATATTTTGATATTTTGGAAAAAATAGAGAATCTTCAGACTCAAGAGAATCTGAAGAAGCAAATCAAGGAGCAAATTAACTTGTTGTTTCTCTGGGCTGGTACATAGAAGTATTGCAGTTTGTATAAAAGAGAATGATTTACGTTTCTGTTGGAAAAACAGAAAAATATGGCGTTGGGTTAGCAATGTGGACTGAGTTCAGAAGCATTGGAATATCCACTAAGAGTTGAAAGTAAGAGGCATTTTGGTTCAATAAGTCATTTATAAATAGCATTGAAATAAAATAATGGTCTTTTAAGAACAAACATGTTCTGCATTTTGAAGAGGTAACTTTTAAAATAGTTCAATAGTTTTCACATAATTAATTGGTTTGGACTTGAAACCTAATAGATATTTTTTCCTTCCTTTTTAGTAATGTCAAATGGAGACATATTATGAACAATAAAGGAAACAGCAAGACAGACTGTGTTTCTCTAACCAGAATTATGTATAATTTTACTAATGTTATTGTTCTCCGCCCTCCCACCCTCTTTTTATAGATGTACATGGATTAATGTGCTAAAATGGAAATTTAATTTAGGTCTAAGCAAACTATTTCCATGGAAATAATAACATTGTTGATGTCCTTTGGTTTGGGAACTGTTCCAGAAAACACAATCCATCAATTTTTCATCAGTCTAGACACAGGCCAAAAATAATGATCACTTTTGCAAATGAGTGCAGTATTAATAGGAACCTTTTATTTGGATTTTCATGATTTTTAACAGCTGCAGTTTATGGGGTGTGTGTGCATATATCTATATATGCATGCACATGGATACAGATTTCTTAATATTCAGATTTTTTTTTTAACCTTTTCAGTTCTCTTGAGAACTGAGTAGATGTTCATGAAGCCTGAAATTTTCCTTGAACAGCTTTTAGCCTGCAAACTGTTCAGCATCATTTGTATTCTTAGCCATTTCTAGTTCAACTCATGTAAAAACTAAGAAGCACTGACTATGTAAATGTATATGATCTTGCACAAGGCTAATGGCTTTCTTGAGATTATTCACAAGCAAAAGTCTAAATAAATTTAACCCATTTGAAGAATTAAGGGTAAAGTAGTATCACACTGAAAAGTTAAAATTTGTATTCTAGTTCCATAGCAAAGTGTGATAAGGTTTCACTGATGGATGCATACTGATGGTGCTGGTAGAGCCAAGAAATTATACTACAACTTGGCTAGAAGCATGCTAGCTTTCAGTGTGCTTCTGCCTGATTCTCTTGGGTACTTCCAAATGGCAAAACCAACATGAGAAACGTAAACACTCCTTAATCTGGTATAATTACTTGTACTTGTTTATTGAGAAAAATATTCAAATTCTGTTTTGCTCTAACTCCTGGCATTATTTCCTATTGTCTGCACTAATATGTATAAAACTTAATGACCAAAGACCATTGTTAAACTTTTTCTTTCTTTTAAACATAAAAGAAGACGTTTCCTTAAACATCAGTGTATATAAAATAGTATTTATAAAGCCTTTGCAAATTACAGTCTTCACTGATGAGGCATATTCACATTGCCGTTCAATTTATTTACCCAGGAGACCAATTTATTTAGCTACCTCCGTGCTAACTGTTTCCATTGACACCCAGGTCTGCTGTGACCAAGCAACTGTGACAAGTGGTTTATTGAACTGTAAACGGGCACCGTCTGACTCTAAACAATGGCTTTATCTAATTATGAAACCCCATGCACCATTTTAGTCCACTGTTGTTTGTTATACAAACAAGATTTTAATGTTATTGAAAAATTAATTTGCCTGGGTACACTGTACTGCAGTGAAATATATTCTGCATTGTAACTTTATAGGCTGGTAGCTCACATCTGAAGTGAACTGACTGAGATGTTCTGACTGCAATTTGTTTGACACTATGAATAGTTGAAAAAGGACAAAAGTTAAATGCCTTAACAGAATATTTAAAGGAAATAGGATAACTGAACGAAATCTATTGCTTATGCTTTAAATGAATCTGATGTTACCAAAATGATTTATGAAAAATCACATTGATATAAGAAATGCAGGTGTACTTATGGAAGGGAAAATTGGATCCCCAAGAAGTTAACTATGAGGCTTGGAAGTACTGGCAAAAATTGAATAGACCCGCTTGAAAAAAGCCACCATTCTCCCCATTGTTTTATCAGAAGATAATTAATTGCAATCAAAGCTTTTGTTTTCAGCTGTCAGTAAGTCGGTTCCTCCAAGAGCTTTAGCCAATAACCATAGCAAGAATTCAGAGAGTTTACTCTCCTTTGTTGGTGTATTTACAAAAAAAAAAGGGAGTATATGTGTATATTACAGAACTGAAGAACTCCAGGGTGTTACAGTTCTAGTAACATACATAAACATTTGTGAGGACAAATCTCCTTTCCAGTGAGAATTTGCACTAACAGTGCTGTTTGTCAACAAAATTCACTTAATTTATCTTCATCACAGAGAACTTTTCATATTGCTTTTTGGAGCATTGCTTAATGATCTTGTGTAATTGGTTTCACATGTTAAATCCCTATTGGTAGTCTCACTGTGATTTTCTTATGAAATATGAAACTTTAAAATTTAAAAGTGAATTTATATTAATTTAATCAAATAATTCAATATTAAATCTGTTAATATTTCATCTTCTACATGGCTGTGCAGATTTTTGAAAGCCACTCCAGTGTTTCCTGACAAACTATTTGGTTATACAAAGACTATTTAGAAATTTTTTGGCTCATGTGGCTCCTGCACAGTAGTCAGGCTGCCTGCATTGTGGGTTATTTTTATTCAGCCTTTAGAGTGAATGTAAATGATGTGCAGGACACGGAGAAGCTAAAGAAAGTTTACCAAGTCTGATGGAGTCAGTAGTTTCCTTGTGCCTAGCTAGAATACACTTGAAAAGAGCCCTGCATGATTTTGCAGGTTAATCTCTGTTCGCAGCAGGGTTTGACTTGTATCAAGCCTGGCATGCTCAGGCACCTGAGGGCTGTCACTGACAGGGGGTTGCGAGGAGATGGACTGCCACCGATCAGGTCTAAATGAGTCAGTTGCACAGAGCTGATAAAACCAGAGATTTACTGAAGTAGACAGGCCTGTGCTAAAACAAGCTCCTCTCTCGATTGAAATCCTGTCTGTCACTTTAATCAGTCGTCTCCCCTGTCAGGCACAGCCAGCAGAGGGGCAGGAGCAGTGCAGGAGATGCAGCTGAGGGATGGCATTGGCTGTGGCTGGGCCAGCACAGGGTGACCTCCCTGCTGTCCAGGACTCTGCTGGACAGAGGCAGTGCCATGGAGCAGCACTGGGGGTGTTTTACAGCCCAGAGGTAGTCCAGGAGGTGATAGGTACTGCCAAAGGAAGACTATTTTTTTTTCCCCAGCTAATCTGTGCCTTCTCTTGTGTTTTTAATACAACATCATTCTTTCATACCAACTGCGCTTTTTAGTATCTGGAACAGTCAGTCTTCTGGACAATAAGCCATGTGCTACAGAGAGTACAGACCCATCCCGCTGTAGAAGATTGTATTCTTTCTCTTCACCAAAAATAAGGTTAAAAATTGCAAAAATACTGACTCAAGATAGCAGACTTACAGCAGAGATGTTACATATTGAATTTTATGTGTGCTGTTAGCTAGAATCTGATCCCTGATGGTAGGGCGCTGCTGACTGGCTTGGTATCGTGAGCTGTGTACTCTCTCTGCTTAGAGGAAGGCAGATGACATCAGTTACTTTACTTCATTTTAAATAAATTTACTTTACAGAACTGTGCAAGATGCCATGCTCATTTCACCAGGATATTGAAGTCCAAGGCAGGAGCAGAAATAAGAGAAAAAAGAAAAAAGATATTGACCCAATGTCACAAAATATAGCTGCTGCTTGATCATGGACATAGCACTCTGATGCTGCTTGGCTTCTTGGGTGAACTTCACAGAGCACAGGGTCCTCTTGTCTGCAGGAGCTCATGGGAATACACTGGTAAGTACTGCAAAGCTTTGTTTCTGGGAGTGTTGAGGGTGTGCTGATGGGCAGGTGCTCCTCCTTCCTGAAAACTGATTCCTGGGATTGAGCAGGCAAAGGAGCAGTTTGATCAGGGAGCAGAGGAGGAGGAGGAAGGGTAGAAGTAAATACAGTACTTCTTAGCAGCATCTATGGCTGTGCCCCCTCCTCCCCCTTCGCTCCTTGAAGGGGTACTGTGCACATGCTCTCCTGGCACCTGATGAGGCTGTAAAAACTGTTGACAACACTGTTCTGTGACCTGTTCTCCCCCAAAGTTAACACAGTTACAGCTAATGGGCTGTACAGCCAGGAAGAGGGGAAATCTTGGCGAAACTCAGATCCAGACAAGAACTAGGAGGAGGAGGAAATAGTCTGAAAACACAGCCCTGCCAGCATCTTCCGTTGCCTCTGTCCTTTTGCATAAGACACAAAGGTCCTGTTTTTCCAGGTTGGGATAAACTTTGGTGCTCTTCTGTTCACTGTGAAGCTTGACCAGCTCATCCTATTCTGGTACAAAATATTTAGCTCCAACATACTAGGCTGTTACTTCCCATCTTGTTGGGCAACACATCCTGAGGCCAAGAAATAGCCAGAATGATCTGTGTGTTGTCTTTTCACTTTGAATTGTTACAGTCTACAAAATGACAGAAAAGGATGAGCTTGTCAGTTCAGGTTTCAGTGGCAATGAAAGCCATCCTATAAATTCAACTGAGAAACAGCTCTTGAGTCTTCAGTGACTTGGACAAGTGGCAGTCAGATCTGGTTATCAGGTTACCTAAGAAGGTGTAAATGGTGAGAGGAAGAGCAGAAACCCGGAGTAGTGAACAGGTAAGATGTGGTGCTGGTGTTCCTGAAGCAACATGGAACAGCAGTATCTTGGGGGCAACATGTTTGCTGGGGAAGGAATGGGTGGGAATTACAGCTGGCTGTAGGGGCTAAGCTCAGGAGTGGATTTAGGAATGCACTGTGAGGATGGATAGGGCAGACTGTGGGTGACTGTCCCCAAGAGCTGAGGCTACAGCCTCACTACAGTGAGTTGACCATTACAGCAGAATGAAATAGAAGGCCACATGTGGCAGATTTCACTGAAACAATGGGCATTCCTTGAGAGCAACCAATGTTACAGAATTGCAGGAGAGGACTTCAGCAAAGAGACAGATCGTGGGAATTGATATTTGGATGGGAAGAAATTCAGTTTGGATAGATGATGGGGAAAATGTCTTGACAAGGAAGATGCTATGCAAATATATATATATATGTGCATGTGTGTATATGTGTATCTGTATATGCATATATATATACACAGATGTAAAATAATACAGATCTAGATTTTATTTAGGATTTCTCATAGGGATGATGTTATTTTAGACCCTAAGCTATCAGCAGAGCTGAAACGTGTTTTTTACAGTTAATGTTGGAGTTAAACATCATTGGAGGTGATGGGTGTGACAGTAAAGGTAATAACAACGTTGTATAATGCTTAAGTGTAACAGACCGTTCTGCTGCTTTGGAGAATCCTGAGGTGAAGCTCCAGCCACTTGAAAAGCTGCCCAGCTGTTGAGCTGTGTATTGTCAGGTTTCACTGGACCGAACACAAACATGGGATATCAGAGAGTTACTTTAGGTACCATATCTGCTTTCTACAACTGGGAGCAAGGCCACAAGACCAGAACTAGGCAGAGTTTGAGTGTCTAACAAGAGAGGGACTAGTAGTAGAAAGCTGGCTTGGAAGAGGTTTGGAACAATAAGCAAAGAAAAGAAACTAGTTCTTCTGATGCCTTCTGTGCTCAGAAAGCAGGGCCGTGTCTGTCCTCGTGAAAAAATAGCTGCAGCAATGACATACAGTCTTAGTTTTTCTCTCAGCAGAAGCAGCATTCAACAGGCTCAATAGCAGCTCTAGATGAAATACTGGCTTAGGTTTGTGTCGAAATGGGCAGTGTGTATGTTTCTATCCTTGTTGTGTTCAGCTCTTCCATCTCTATTATCTCTTTTCCCATACAGAGCTGTTGCTGTAAATAAGTATCTGAGTTCTATAACAACATTCTGAAGCAACAATCAAGCAGTGACTATCAGTGACTACAGTAAGGAATATTCAGAGTAAGGGTTTTTTTGGTCAAGTTTGGAAATTTCAGTTTCCTAGTCTGTACTTTACATATAGAAATCAAAATCTACAGGAATACAAGACATAATGAAAAATTGTGAAAATGCATGAAAAATAGCTTTGACCCTAGAAGTTCCCCAACTGCAGCAGACAGATGTACTTGCCAGAGCCAGAAGTAGTCTATTGAATCATGTAAGCATCATAAAGTTAGCTGAAGTGCTAATTAAGTATGGTCATCTTAAAAGAAGAATTCATGCTTCATCCTGGCAAGTTGCCCATAAGGAAAAGATAGATCTGTCGCAGTCTTGCAGACTTTAGTAATTAAGGTTTAAAATACTTTGCAGTCTAAAACAAGGATAGTTCAGACAGAGCTAATGGTTTAAACAGCATCCCTTATGAACTGACATTGCTTTTCTATTTCAGACTGACATGTTTAATTTTTTTTGGCATCTGTGCAAAATGTACAGAAAAACAGAAATTAGGAAATACTCATCAACACCTTTTATAGAAACTGAATGGCTAGAAAACAATTTTATGGAGTAGCCAGAACATTCTGTGTATGGTTGTAGTACAGAAAGTAGAAAATTAAATTTCGTACCTTGGATTAGTTAAGAAAAAAGGTTATCTGTCTGGAGGTTTTGTCCTTTTCTGTCTGTGAAAACTGGTTTCATTGCTGTTAATTGGATAAAATATTTTCAGACTTTATTTAAAATTTATTTCCAAATCTTGCATTTCAGCTCACATCTCAACCTGCGAATTCTAGAGATGAGAGATCTCAATCATCACTTTGGTAATATTGCTTTAAGATTTTGAATAGTGAGTAAGGTCAAGTTGACTGAATGTGCCTCTGAGTTAAATGGGATAAACACATTTTATGTGAGTATGATCTCCTAGTATAATTTTGGATAACATGTTATCTTTTTAGATCTCTCGACTCTCACGATGTATTTTCTATTCAGAAAGGTCAGTCTAATTTTAAAGGTGCAAGGTATTCAGGGGCCCAAGATCATGAACCTTTTCATAGTGCCCTATTATTCTGTGTTACATTTCTGGTGTAATCCAATACTTGTCTCAGAGAAGTCTGGCCTCTGGCACAGTCATTCCACTGTCATAAGAGTTTAGTTTTCTGTGATCTCGGTGGTATTTAACAATAAGGTCTGAACTGCATGTTTAGCAGAAGCTGTGGGAACATGGATGTCAAGTCCATTCATCACAGATAAAAATATAAAAGTCTGGCTGGGCTGTCAGCCAAGGATTAGCTGTGCCCCCACTGCAAAACCTATTCAAACAGCCCACCGATTAGGTCAGCTTGTCCTTCTGCCCTGAGATTTTTTTAGGAGAAACTGGCAGTTACAGCTTACGGTTCTTGAGGCTGGGTACAGATATGTGACTGGAAGACCATAGACTACTCCTGTGTAGTGTTTGCTTCACTGATGTCAGGCTGACACAATTGCATAAAATTAATACAAAACGGCACGTTCCAAGAAGCAGAGGAATGCATGAGATGGAAGGGTATCAGCAGCACTCTCATAGCAGCTTATGAGCATGTTTCTGTTACTCAGCAATTCGTTTTTGATGTGACTTTATTTAGAAGGTAAATATTAACTGTATATGTTTATTAAAAGGTAAGTAAGACCAAAGTATTAGCATGTTTTCTAAGTATCTTCTCTTAATTTTTTGCAGTGATGTGACTTTGATGTAAACACGTCTGTGGGGCACACAAGGAGATTCAAGAACATGCTACAAAAATTTTGACTGGTTTTGATGCTTTGGTTTGGCTAATGAAAACAAGCAGTATCTCTTGGTGGGGCCTGGTGACCTATCTCTGTCTTTCAAGTGATTATGTGCTGGTGCTTTGTGGTGGATGAATTGGGGTGACTTTTGTGTTTTATCTGGTTAAAAAGGTCACAAAGATGTCTTACAATCCTCTGTTGTGGAAAAAACTTTTACTTTTCTCTACTGCAGCTCTCAATCAATGTGGCTGTTCTGCATGGTTAACAACATATCTCCAGAATCCTATTACTATGCAAAGTAATTTCAAATTATTTTGCAAATAAATTGCTCAGACTCTGTTGGATTTCCTGACTTTCTGGAGTTATCTTAAATTCTCAGAACCATTTGGCCCCATTCATTTTCTTTTGCAGAATTATCTGTAATATGGAAATCGGTGTTAATTATTTCTCTAGCCAAAAGTGACATTTTAAATCTTTGTCTTATTAGCAATTCTGATATAGAGGCACTCATTCAGCCTGGTGCTGTGGTCTGTGTCTCTGGCACCTGCACTGGCCTCCTTACTCCAGGCTGCCCAGAAGGTCAGTGGGAAGGAGAGCTGGGTGGAATATTCTCACTCCAGTATTAAATGCAGCAAAATGCTCTCACTGGCTGGCATTTGCCTGGGCTTCCAGGCGCTTCTCAAAGTGCTTGCCTCAAACCATATGGCGTTAGTTACTTTGCATCCAGGCCTGGCAAATTCTGTCCCCTTCACTAGCTGCGAGGGTAGCTGGAACCAGCTCCAACAAGCTCTGTGGGTATTCAATCTTGCTGGCTTAGGAACTGGCTTTGGACTGGGGTGTTATGTAAAGGATGTGGGAGACGTGCCCAAGTAGTAGCTTGCTACACCAGCTTTTGGATATGTGCTGAGAAGGGCTTTCATTCACATTTTTCCTCTTGGTCTGAAGAATTTCTAAGGTGCACTCTGAACTTTGTAGTTTGACACATTAGGATTTATATTTAAAATTTAATTATACAATTTATTAAAATGCCAAGGCAGAATATGAATATGTAAAATGAGAACTGAAATTGAATGTCAAGTTAGAGTTTACTTTAGGGTCTGTAAAATTTGGTGTACCTAGAATATGGCTTTAAAATCTATAGCAGCCTTAATGAGTTCTCAATAAACCTGTAATTCTGAAGATCTTAGAAAGGAAATAACTTCTCATTTTTGTTAGATAATGAATAACAGGCCAAGCAGAACAAGTTCTGAAATTTGACATTTTTTCATAGAACCATATGTATAGTAAAATGATGATAACGGAACTTGTTTATTAAACTAATGTAGTGATTTTATCACTTCATTCTTGGTATCTTAGTACCTGATATTAGCCTGGTATGGTTGCCGTGGTAACAGAACACACTGTTCCTTTCATTTGACCTTAAGTTCAAGCCCTGCTGTTGCAGCAGAAATGCCAAGAACACCTCCACTTTTATTAAAAAAACCCTCTAAAATACATGCAAAAAAAAAGTGGTTTAAAAGTAAGGACAATGTGACATGACATTATGAAACCAAAAAACAGAAGAGCTTGCTTTCAACTAGAGGATGAAGAAATAAACAACTGTTAGGATACACATGTTCACAGTGTGTTCTGTGTTTAGATTGACTTGTTCCCTCATCATTATCTTCATTAGTCACAGCAGAAGTGGCTACCCTTTAGAAACTTGCTTTTGTTTATTTGCTTTGAGGATCTTTGTTCTCAGAAGAGCAGCACTGACCTGCTCAGTTCCACTTACTTGACCACCTGAAAGCAGGAAATGGTTGGAGAGGTCAGAGGAGATTCAAATTAGGGTCTGGCCAGAGGAGAGCTCCTGCTGGCTGATGTTTAGGGACTTCTGTGCTGTTTCTATCTAACCTGGTCACTCCATGTGACTTTGGGGTCAGTGACTTTTTTGAGGCTCTAATCCATAACCTGATGGAATCCATTTAGTCTTGGATGGAGCCCTGAAAATGGGGAAATTCTTGGATATTGTTGGAGGAGATGCACTTTCCTGAGGCCAGTTAGTGAAATGAGAAGGTAGGAAAGACAGTCTCAGAGCATATCCTGAAAATCAGAATGTGCTGAAATCAGTGGAGTTTGAAAATATATATTGTGCTGAAGGAGTAGCAGCAATGCTATTGCAATCTTTGGAGAGACTGTGGACACAACATAAATCTATGATGCAGTAGAAAGGGGAAAACATATATGCTTTCCTGCGTTTTTGCCTCTGTGTGCCATGCTGCTCTCAGTTTATCATTTTTGCAACTTCGAGAAAGATATCTGCTTCGTATGCCCTTGGCGATCTAAACTGGTCTAGGTTTTCAAGAAATGACTGAGGTAACAGTTTATTATCTTCAACTTTCAATTTGAGAACCGTGAAAATGACTTTCAAAAAAAAACAAAAAGGAAAAGCTCACAAGTTGAGCAGACCTAAAAAGTAAGATCTTGGTGCTGCACACAGTACAGGTGCTTATACTGCCTGTCCAGAGACTGTGCCGTTCCCAGTCACATGGCAGCTGCTGTTTTTTATTGCTGCTGAACTTCAGTAGGGAGCATTTTTGGAATGATGTGTGTTGTCCATGCTGCAGCGCTAGCCACACGTTTGCACAAGCTGTGTGGGATAACATTGCCCATGTCAGCAACAGTTTGACCAAATCAATACACTGGTTGTGTCTTTAGAGATCAGGAACAGGACTGTGGGACCTCCTTTCAGCCATGTAATGCTGTCCTGACCTAGGATGTTTACTGTTGACTGAGGACTGTCTCAAGGTTAAAACAAATATGGGTTACCTTTAGCAGTCTGTGTGCAGTGGTCATTTGGGATTGGTGTAATAATCTTCTAATATTCAAAAAATTGCATCATGACTGGGCAGCAAGCATGAGTTGAATGCTACACCTTTGATCCTTGAGAATGCTAATGTCTGGTGGCACTAGAAGCAGAAAAGCTGGGAAGGGTATGCTGAGGGCAACACAGGCTTGGATGATCCATAGGGGGTGGCAAACTGTGGGTTGAGGATGAGCGCAGTGGTGGACCCTTGGAATGGTACCCATCCTGCAGTGTCCTCACACAGTGCATGGGGCTGGCCAAGGACAGTGGTTGGGGTCAGGCACACAGCAGTAATTGCCAGGCAAGTCCATGGTAAGGAAGCAGGTCGGACATCCGGAACAGATAAATTCTGTGGTATCGAAGAAATGTAGTATAGGTGAGCTTTCAAGGTCATTGACTGCCCCAAAGGTTTAGTGGTTCAGTTTTTACACTTCTGTAGACTAGAAACGTGGATCCTCTGTGGGGGATGTGGTTGGTTCTCCCTGCCCCCATTTTGAGACTTACAACTATGTTGGAACATAATCAAAAGCCAAGAGTTACTAGTCTATTGTTGCATTTACTCAGAATAAAATGATAGGGAGAATTCTGCGTTCCCCCAGAATTATCATTGCTTCCAAAGAGTAAAATATGAATACAAATTAGTTTGCAAATATCATTCTAACATCGGTAATTTTCAGTTGAAGAAAATGTGAACAAAGTATAAATAACCTAATTGTTGGCATTCTTCCTATCACAACTGATGCCTTATGAATTCTGATCTTATGGGAAATAGATTTTAAAAAAACCCACAACACAGGAAGCACAAGCATGTGAAAGTTATTCTGTACTGTTCTAATAGTAGATCAATTTAGACTTGTTTGCTGTGCAGTGTGCCCTTAGATAAAGCCGTAACATTCCAACTTAGTCTTCCTTTCTGTTATTATCATGGTTGTGATACAAGCTTGTGTTTGGTTTTTTTTGCGATAGCAAAAAAAGAGAGAATATAATCTGAACACTGGTGTAAAACAAAGAGGCTTTACCCAATGTTGTTTGCTGCTAATGTTTCTTTAAAAGATGCTTAACTCTTCTCTTTCTCTCTAAAAGTGAGCCACAGATTACATCCAATGAGTTGTAATTGTTTAACCCTTCCCAACAGGATGAGCACCCTCTCTCGAGATGCAGCTTTTGGTCCATGGTGTGTAGCTTTGGGGTTTTGGGATTTCCGGGTTGAAGCACGTGGAAGGCCCTGGGCATGCAGTGTGCAGACAAGTGCGGGGATCTTTTTTTCCTTAAGTGATGTAAAAAAACCAAACCTAAACAAAACAGCCCCTCCTCTTCTCTTCTAAGACTTTCGGGTTTGTCTTACGGCTCGGGAGGAGGCACAACCCTACTGCTCTTTCAGAACTGCCTTAAAGAGTTATATGTGACCTTTACTTGGGTACAGTACAAACACGACTCTGTAGATTTCCGAACTGCAAAAATCAGAAGCTTCAACATTTTGGTCTGCCCATCACCGCCTGAATACAATCAAGAAATACTTGCCCTCAAAATGCATGGCAAAAATTGATTTTATGATAGTTTGGCACAGGTTTTAAGTATCCCATTTTTCACTAAGTAAATAGTTTTTCTTAAAAGTCTCTTTTTTTCCCCCCCGCCCCCCCAAGTCCTGAACTGTAATCTAATGTAATTTGTGATTGTTGGTTGAGGAAAAAGATAACTTTGAAATAGCTAATGAAGATATAGTTGACCCTGAATAAAAAGTTAAGGTGTATAATAATATTGTTTGTATTATTAGATAAGCTTTTACTTTTTGTAAAAGTGAATAAATTATAAAGCATATTTCTTCTTCTTAGTGTTTCTTTGTCTATTGGAAGGTGGATTTTGCCTTCATTTCTTTATTAATGTTGGATTTCTGCTGTAGTTAATGATCTTGATTCTGTGTCAGTCTTGACCAATGTGTCTTTAGGGTTAGTAGAAGAAGAATACATTAAGATAGTTTTAATTGAATCAGCTATTAAAAAGGGAGAGAAAATATCCTTAAAATTGCTATCTAATTGACCATTTCTTGAGGAAAAAATATCAAATGAAAATAGTAAAAATGCAACTTCGATTTTTATTTTTATTTTTGTTCGCATGTTTTTCGGTTAGAATCTTTCACTAGCAATAGTCTTTGTTAAGGTTTCCCTTGTACTCAAATGCTTAAGGACCACTATACTTTATCTTTCTTCTCTAGATTTTTTGTTGGCTTTTATTTAATGTAACAATGTGATATAAACCATAAACTCTCCTGGTGTAAATCAACCAGGAGACAGCTTGACCTAGAAGGCACTATTGTCTTTAGAAATAACATACTTACATGGCTGATAGGACTAATGCATCATTAAACACATCTGAAGAATGAAGTAAGAATCAAGAGATAATATTTCAAAATTCTTGCAGAACAGTATTTTCAGTGGGATTTCTGTAATTGTTTTAACAGGAAAAAACTCTACTTTTGGTCTAGCTTAATTTTTAATTTGTTTGTTTATTTTTTATTACAATATCAGTATTCTAGGCAAAAAGAATCTGAAGAGTGTCATGTTCAGGATAGCTTAGGCTAAGATTTCTAATGCCCTCAGTCATTCCTCTGTGTGAAGGTGTCAAGTAGCCTGTGACATCCGATAATAACCTTCCCTTCTAAACTACCTGTGTAAGGAAATTAGAATATTGGCAAATTCCATAAGCACAAAAAGGGCATATTTGTCAAGATATATTTTGTCTTTTTCATTTATTCTTGTTAAAGGTAATCCAGATAATAACATGTTGTGTTTAGGAACATCTTTAAGTGATCTACACTGAAGATCTAGTTTGTTCAGAGTGACTTGTTTGTTCTTCCAGGTGCAACGAGTGGAAGAGTTCTACAAGACTTACATGAAATCTTTAAGCATAACTTAACCTTGTTAAACAATAACTGGAAATTCAGATTTGTTCATTCTCACCTTGACTCCTTCAAGGTGTGTGCAGGAAGTGCATATGAAGTTCAGTTTTTCATGGCTTTGCTGGAAATCAGGAAAACTTATTTCAATTTAGCTATAACTCTAGTTCTTTTGTTAGACTAAAAGAAAAGTCTTGGTGCTGAGGTACTTGTAAAATAAATTCTGGGGGTGATCAGAGCTGCAATAATTATGGTAGAAATTATTCACTAAAATGACCATTTATATCTCTTGATTATTTTTTAGTTATGCAATATGAACTAGTGAGCCCAGTCTCTCCAGCACAGTATGGATGGGGCACATGTACTGGCACTGATCATCAGCTGCTTTGTTAGCTCCTCAGGGCAGGGCCAGTGTCAGTGTTGTAGGGAGGTGAGGTGTGATTGCCAGAACCATCTTGGTTTTCTCATTTCATTCTCTTCTAGTTACCTGTTCACTCAGTGGCCTGACACCATATCAGGTGATGGACTGGAATCAATGACCCCTCACCAGGGGGCATGCCAGGTTGTACACCTCAGATTTAAATAGAAAAAACATTTTGAGTGAAAAAGTTATGTGTGCCTGGCATTAAGGATGGATCTCTGGCACGAGGAGGCTGGCTAACACAGAGTGCTGGGATTCAGATGAGCTCTTCTCAAATTGTGACTTTTTCATAGGTATCCTATATATATATATGTTATTATTGCTGTGTCTGTCTCTGCTGACATGGCTGTTACAAGGATAATTATGCATATAACTGGGTCAAGAATATTTTTTTTTTGGCCAAAAGAAAGTTGCATTGTTACATCATGGTATTCGGGGGACATATTATAGTTTTCCTACTTTGGCTAGCAGGGGTACAAATTACTCTTCTACTTTTTCATCTGCTTATCTTTCCAGATCAGCAAGTATGAGAGGTAGAGGGTATGTATGATGCCTCCTTCCTGCTGAAATCCTTAATGTGTTTAGACTTTGGATATTTTTTTTCCTTTAAAAACCATAGGTCTATGTAGTGGGTCATATCCAAAGCTGTGCCAGTGTCAGGAAATGAGGTACAGTGGTGCCCCTGCCCACACTCAGGCCCTGTTCTGTTGCCTTCAAGCTCCTCCCCAGGCTCCATCATGATCCCTGCCTCCCCTGGCTTCAGGGTGCATCTGCTAGACCTGGATTGCTGAGTTGGATCAGTCCAAGAGTGTAAACTGCTCCTCGAGGTGCCCATTGCATTTTAGAAAGGAAGGGTCTTGAACCCTGCAGGGCACCTTCGGCCATCCCTGGGGCATGGATTGGATGCCTCTCTGTTCAGCTCCCAGCCTACATGGAAAGCAGGGCACCCACAGGAGCCTTTGCAAGGGGGAAAAGGAGCGATTTAACTGGGGAGGGTGGTTCCTGCTACACCTCTTGATTATCAGTGGCATTTGTCTTACTGTCCTAAAAATAGCATTAATAAGACAGTGCTGTAGCAATGACTCCAGAGCTGGTGGTGCCTATTGGACTGGAATTTCTCTCTGAGCTCTCTTGTTCATCTTTTCATTGAAATATGTTTTATTAAGGAATGCATTTCAATTTTCCTTTATCATTGAAGCTATTCCTAAATTTTAGAGAAGCCACTGTAAGTTGTGCCAGGAACTTTAGTATAGCTGTTAAGTTGGTGGCAGCTGTCAGCCTTGCAGTTTGGGAACTTTTTTGATGGAGCACAAACCTTGAGAGCATTCTGTGTGCACAGCTCAAAATATTAACTTTGCTCCCAGGAAAGTGTAGACAAGGATGGTGAAGTTGCCAGCTGTCATTTTATTTTGGTATTTATTTATTGTAAAAGTTACCCTATTGTCATCATGCAAGTGTAGTGGTGGGTGGAGTGGTGGCTCATTTTTAGCTGCTGATTGGTATCAGGGCTGCATCTGGAGTTTAAAATAATATGCCCAGTGCTGATGGAAAGATTGGTAAAAATCTCTACAATCTGACGTACTTGTAAACATGGCTTGTATTTTCTGTCATGTCACATGTGTGAGAATGGATCCTAGGTTATTGTACCACAATTAGGCAGGTGTATTGTGGTCATTAGTTTACCTTTTCAAGATCTACTATGGGTATATTGTAGAATTTTGCTCTTAAGAATAATAAAAATAAACGTTTCCATTATTACAAACACCATTTGCATTTCCTGTGTCTCAAGATGAGAATTCTGTAATAAAAATTAGAGCTTAGAAGTTTAGGGGAATGAAGGAAATGCCAAAATAACAATAATATAATGGCAGAGGAGTAGAAAAGCCTTCTTTCTTAAGGAAATGAGACTTGTATGACTGCACCATTAATGTGTCTTAATAACTTCTGAGATTGCTGACCAACTTAGCAAGATTTGACAGGTGCACAGAGATCTCGGAGGTGATGAGTGTCTGGAGTTTTATAAGAATAAGAGTCTGGAAAGGAGAGAGAGAGAGATTTGTACCACAGGCATGGGAAGAGCTGCAAGGTGAGCTCAGTTACATGATCAGAGCTTAGAGATTTAGCAGAAAGGAGCCCTGCTAAGACTACAGCTGGACAAGTTTTCTCCAAACTTGCTCTCTTATTTCATGTCACCTGGAAATATCGCAATTCAAGACGACAAGCAGCAGGGAAGCAGGTTGTGTGGGGCAAAGGTATCCAATAAGGGGAGAGGATGCTATGAACCAACCTCAAATTTAGGAACATGATGCTGAACTTCTCAGCATTGGTTTTGACTGATGTCTTGCTTATAGTGTCAGTTCTGGTAGAATTTTGAGCTTGTATGATTCTCTCGATTCATTACCAATGGGTCAGATTGCACTGGGTTTGGAAAAGGCCTCTGTAATGGAAAGCTTTCTTAGTGGGAATCATTGCACTGTAGTCTGCAGTACTTTCTGCACTGCTGCAGAAGTTGCTGCGATGTGGGGCTGTGCTGCCCACCCCTACTGCTCTATCCCTGACGGGGGCTACCTGAGAGTGCCACATCCAACTGCAGGGGCTGGCTGGGAAAGTTCAGCTTTCCGCTTCTGTATGAAAACCTATCGAGTAGTTATTATCCTTAATTTTCCTCTCTTGCTTGCTTTTATTAAAATAGGAATCATGAAATGACTGCCACAGTGTATTTCATAAGTCTTGGCTCCTTGATAGTTCCCCATGTAATTTTGATACACATCCTCTTGGGTCTGGCGACTATAAACCAGCCACTATAGCTTTCACTGTGGCAGCTTTTCTGCAGAATCTGTTTCATAAAATGGTCTGTTAAAGGTTTTCAAATAATTCCTTATTGTTGCAGGCTTCCAAGGTACCACCCTGAACGGCTTATTATACTTCTGCTCTTTCTAATGCTCCTTAAAGAATGTATTTTTTTTTTATTAGGTCTTGTTCCTCAAGGACAGACTCAGTGTACTAGGCTTGTTACAATTTTAATAGACTTTCCTGTCACTTAGTCTTGTACATGGGCCATGAAATTTCAGGAATCTCTGAGACTTAATGTTATTTAAAAAGTGCCTCCTGCTTCTTCTCTAATTAATTGCAATCAGAAAGGCTAGTTGGTGGACACATGGTGTCGCAGCTTCTGTGAAATACTGCCTGATGGCTATAAACACTGCCATATGTTCTCTGTGAAATATTGCCATAATCACTGGCAACAGGAACAGCTGATAGGAGATGAAGGATTGGTTTTCTTCTCTGTTTTTGGCTTAACTTTGAAAATCTGTGAAACACTTCCTGACCACCTTAGCGTTTTATTTAGTTGCTGCTACCTATAGTGAGCTTGTTTTCTTCCAAGATGTTTTTTCAGTAACTTTTATCTTCCTTGATACACTGCTAGCAGCTTCTTTGCATACCGTGTCCATTTGCTAAAACCACTACTTAATCAAAGTAGGCAGTTAAAGGGTGTTTTCCCCCAAAATGAAACAGATAATCTTGTTATAAATCTAAATAGTTAAAAAATTAATTAGAACTCTCAAAAGCTTGACAGGCAATGAACTGCAAGTTTTCATCTGATGAGAAAGTTCCTGTTCTTCACTCTAACATAGGTAAAAGGACAATTCTGGGGCTGAGCTGTTTACTAACTCTTGATTGTGAGAAAGTGAAAAGTCTTCAAGAGTGTGATCTTAATTAATGTTAGATTTCAGCCTTTCATCATAAAAGGGGTGACTGTTGCAGTTTGTGGTAACATCCAACAGTGTTAGTACAAACATTATTTCCTCTGCTAATAGAACTTCATTACACTATAGCAGTAGCCTGGTAAGAAAGATCATCTTTTAGTAAAGCAGTGTATTTCAAGATCGTTCATTGGCATTTCCAAAAACCTTTCCTTTCCTTTGTAGGTTTTGCCTCTGACATCGTTTTTAGCACTTTGGCCTCCATTATAAGGAGACCATTCATTAGAAGCAGCAATCCTCCAATTACCTCAACACAGCCAGAAGCCTCAAAAGACTGCTTCCACAGTAAGTGTGATTCAATAAGAGAAAGGCAGTGCATTAAGCATGTAAAGTGTTTTTGTGTCTCTGGTTAGAAGCATAGGGCTCTCATGGAAGTAAGCAAACAGGATTGATTCTGTTCCTTTTATTAGAATTGGTTTCTTTTAAGCACTGCTTTTCTGTCTCAAATTACTAATTCTAATAGGGTACTTGCTAGCTCTGAGAAATATTTTGTTTTATTAAAGCAACAAATGGTTTTACATGCCCCTCTATACTTTGGGAGTTGTGGGCTATTGAAGCAAGCTCTGTCTTACATGCTCAGCTCAGGCTATTAAACTGTACACAGGTGATTGATTTCTTTAATAAAACCCTGTTCTTTAGTAAGGAAAGAGTGATAAACAAATGTACTTGTTTGTCCAGTGTTTTGGAGATTACGGTTACATGAGGACATCAAGAATGCCATTTTAATGAATAAGGTAGATGAAACACATCAATATGGGCTTTGTTTTAAGCATGTCTGAAAACCGATATGCTTTAAGTTAATTTGATTCATGCTTTTCATTCATTTGTAACACCATGTAAATTTTAACAGAAAACATTTTATAATTAAGTAGATAAAAATCTGGCAGGTAGAAGATTCTGGCACTTTTTGCATGAGGATTGAGCAAGTGAGGAACTGCGACTTTGCAAATCCCCTCTCCTGTGGCTTGTTGTGGCTCTGGCCCCTGCAATATTTCGAAGGACATGTCACAAGCATGCCTGAGGGGCCTGGCTGTGGAGCCGTGTGGTGTGAAGGATAACTGGAGAGCTGCTCTGAAAATACAGGGCTGTACAGATCGCTACAGCCCTGATGCTGAAAATTCTCTGCTGTGGGTGTATCGGGTCTGACTGTTCATTCATGCTGACATTTTTCAGGAATAACTCTGCTGATGTCAATAGTTACACTGATTATTTTTTTTTTTTTTTAAGACAAGTGAGAGAGAGGGAATCAAGCCCTCATTTCTTTTGCCATCCACTAAAAAGCAGTCTTTCCATGGCAACCCCTGTTTCCATGGTACATGCTGTATTGCCCTTCAGAGAAGCTTTATTAAGAGACACATATACACACACATATTGTCATGTGAATATGGTTGCATTTTATAGCACTCTAAAGGAAAGCTATAGTGAATTGTAATTTTTTTTTTAAAGTTGTAGTGCTTTTTTCATTATACAGTGTAGTGAAGGATTATTGCTGCCACTGCTTGGCGGTGTCATGGGAGTACAATAAACAGAATTCTTTTCACTTTTGTTAGACGGATATTCTTCAAACTGCTGTATTTACTAGTATATAAGATAATTGTTTTGCTAAACTCTTTAGGTAAAAGTTGGCATACAAAGTAATCATACTCCTTCTGCAACTTTAAAAATAAATATGCAATAAAGGTTTTCTACTCCTAGGTTCATTGTGGGAAATAATGACCATGTTGCCAAATTCAAAGGCTTATCTTCCATTCTAAAAAGAAAATATGAACCCAGAGAAATTTGTGGCTTCTTTTCCATAATGACACCTATTGGAAGCTACTTTGAGTGTTTAAAATTAGCTAAATTTACAAAAGCAAGACACTGTATCTTCCTTTTTGATTATAAAGGTTGCAACTGTAAAACTGTTAAAAGTTATATCATCACTTTTACCTTGAGAAGGTTCATTATAATCACCCTTTTAGACTTTTCTACCTACTGTCATTATGAGCTGTAAAGGTCTCTGATACTGAGTGTAGTATCGGTCTTTCTCAAGATAAGCTAGTGCATCCTGTAAGTATATGTTAAGGTGATATCTATAGAAATGTATTAAAGTTTCTCTGAATTTTGGAGAGCTGCTTCATATGCTCTAATTGTCTGAGACTGAAGTCTGACAAGGCTCTGCAGCTAGATTTTGGTAACTCTTTAGTGTCTGCTTTTTAACTGTTCTATTCCAAACCTATCAGAAGATGTGCAGAAACTGAAGTAAACCTGAAAATATACTTGTTTTCAAACAAGTTTGTTGCCTCAAATCAGAAGTTTTTCTTTTCAAAGATAACTCCCATAAAAACCTTTCAAGAAAGTCAGAGTGGGTCCTTTATGCCAAAGAAACTCTGTGGCTTTGTCAGACATCTGCCCTGGTGCTTGTTTCCCTCACTTGGTCACTGAAGTCACAATTTGAAGGGAAGTACTATTTGAGTTTATATGGAAAAAAAACCCCAAACATCAAAAACTTGGGGGGAGTCTTAAGGATTTACCACATGAGCAGTGGAGTGCAGCTAACAGTACCTGTGACGGAGAGGGAAAGCTGAAGGAAGGTTGTGAGGAGTGTAAGGAGCTTATTTTGGGGAATCATATGTAACCTTTAAAGTTTAGTTTATTACTCACTAGATTGAGAGCTTTTGTGCAAATTAGAGGCTTTTATTTCGCTTTCAGATGTGGTTACTGTCCTTTCATCAGGAACAAAGTCCCTTAGCAGAGGTTTCGTTAACATCACTTGGTGAGAATTGTGTTTTACTTATATATTTGTGGTTTTTATTAAGACAATGAAAATTACTATTTTAATGAACAGTTTATTCCCTTTTACAGTAAGTCCATAAAATTCTGGGTTGGTGTTTGTGAAAATGCTGGGAAGACAAGAGAGGATTAAGATAAGATTGTTATTTATTTATTTATTTTTAAAACCACTGAATTCATTTGTACTACTTTTTGCAGTCTGACTCTGCAGTGTTGCAAGTGAGCCATGGAAGTCTGTGAAAATACATTTAACCATAATGCTATGCAAAATTTCAGTTTTGGTTCTGGTAAATCTGGGCTGATTGTCCTGACTGATCAAGGGAGAGTAGATAATCCTAATTGTCCTCACTACCGGTAATGCTGAAGTCAGGCGCATAACAAGCAATGCTCATAAAGAGAAAAATTTTTTTGCTTTACTCTCATTTCCTCAGTGCTTTACAGTCCTCTCTTGTGAATGAAGCATTTGCCAGCTGTGTGCCACCCTGGGATGAATCAGCTGGCACCAAACCAAGGTGTTAATGTTGATAACCACAGGAACACTGCCGAGGTGGCTCAGGGCAGAGCTGTTGAACAGCAGCCAGGCTGGGAGACTGCCATACCTTGTGCTCCTCAGGATCTTGGTGTAACAGGGTGCAGTCTTATTTTTGGATAGCTCAGTAAAATTGCAGAGCACTGCCATGGCTGCTCCTCTTCAGAGGGCTGTGCAGGTCGGCAACCCAGCCCTGGCACCCAAGGTGTACAGACCAGCTCCCTGCCCCAGGCTGGCTGGTCTCCCAGCCACTAAATGCTTGAATGCCACTATGCTTTCTCGCTGCTCCTGGGAGACTCCACTGTGCCTGCAGCAGGACTTAGGGCCTGACAAGGTCCAGTCCGGTCTCTGAAAGCCTGTGTTGGAGGGCTGGGAGGTGCTTGCCAGTGTTACATAGATCCTGACCTTCCCTCTGGGTTATCTGTGACAGAGCTCAGGATTTCTGGGCAGAAGGACTTGTGGAGAAAAATTTCTCCTCCTCATTCTTTTTCCAGTAAGAGACAATTTATGGTGGGAGTAGAGACCCCTTGTGCCCCATGGCCTCTCTTCTTCTCTGCCTCCTGGTGTCCAGCTCTGGGGCAGCCCTGTGGAGGCTGCCCTGTGTCCTGTGGGACCACCCACACTCCCTGGTTTCCCTCTTCACTCACAGAGCTTGGAAGTTAAGAAGCAGAAGACATCGTGCTGGTACTGTAGATACCTGAGGAACATAAAAAGTATGTGTGTGCCTTTCATGTTAAGGTAACCTTTCACTGAGCAGAATTCCTCAGCATTGTAACTAAATCCCCATACCAAGTTAACTGGTGTGATACACACTATTCCAGCAGCTCATAATAAGGGGAGTGCCCTTGTGCATTCAGGCACCTCCTTCAGCCAAGCAGGGGTGAGGATGGGCTGGGGTCTCTGCCCTGCTCCATCAGACCCACTGGCAGCACACCTGTCCTGCTGTGGGTGCCTGCTGTGGTGGCAGGGATTGCATGTGGGGAAGTAGCTGCTCTCACTTCAGTGGCAGTGCAGTCTGCAGCAGCAGTGCAGTCCATTCCTCATAGTAATAGCACCCTAATAACAACTGAAAATATGTTTTATGGCGGATGTTGATAAATAAATGCTTATCCCATATATAGGTGTTCAAATAATTGGAAATTCTTATAACCTGGGTCCAGTTGAGATCGCTGAAGGATACCTTGATATTGAAGGTTAAAATCAATAGAGTGTGTTTTGATTATTTTTCAGATGGCTGTTCTATGTCTAATATAGTGTATTTGTGTTGTGGGCTCTCATTCCTGTAAATCTGAGGTCTCCCTTTCTTGAATGAATGAGGAGATAAGCAATTGAATTTGAAAGATACTTTATGCAACAGAAAAGCAATTTGGTTTCTGGTTATCAAAGGCCAAGAAGCAAACTAGCAGTGGAATCCTCAGTGTTTATAGCCCTTAGGTTGCCAGTCTGCCTCCCACCTCTGAGGAGCTCCAATTCTGGCCATGCTTCCAGGACCTTGTGTTGACTGGCTGGCTGTTCCCTGGCAGCAAGCTCCTGAGGCATCAAAGTGGCTCTTGGCATTGTTAGAAATTTTTCAGGATGTCTTCCTCACTATTAGGGTTTCTCACTTGGTTTTTGCTGTAAGAAGTCATTCAGAGGAATGGAGGGGATGTCTAGGACCCACTATGTCTCTTGAGGCAGAGCAGCATGGTTCAAGCTAGTGCCAGGCAACCAGTACTGATGTCCCTGTTTTGAGGTCTTTTGAGCTTCGCTGTGGTGGCTTTCATTTGCAATGGCTCCTTTGGCTGCCTGGGCTGGGACAGGAGCAGAGGAGTCGTCAGCTATTGATGTCATTTGTATAACATCCTAAAGTCATGTGGAGAGTCCCTGGTAGCTAATGAAAGTGAATGTGTCTGGATTTGGCAGAGATGCTGTATTTATGCCTGTAGCATTTTAATGACTTCATAGTTTTGGGAGATATGAAAAAAATAAAGGGCTAAAAGGTTATGTGGGAAGCAATGGTTGAAAGTCCGTTTGTCTGCCTGGCTGTGTGTCTGCATTTGCAATGATGTACCTCAGTTGTGGTCTTTAGTAGCATTTTCCTTCTGAGAAGGTTGTGATAAATTGTCATTATTAATTGACTATACAAAAAATGTAATTGTGTATTTCATACCTTAAGCGTAGCTTTTTATTAAAAAAAAAAGAATTCTGGAATTGAGGAAATCATAAAAGTAGCAGGCAGCTGGGTATGCAGATGTTCGTAGTGAGTATAACAAGGGAAGCAATAACAGGAAAGTCTTTTAAAGAGGGATTGATCTGAGAAAAAAAAAAAACATAATTTTTAGCAGTATAGCTTCCCCTTGGTACTGGCCAGGAGCAAAGTAATATCTTGCTTGGGAGCCTGAGAATTTTCTGTCTGTCCTTTGCATGTGGACTGCAGCTGTGGGTGTTTTGAAGGTACCATTCAGTGAGGGTGGCTGAGGCCTGACAGCTGGTAGAGTCCAGTGGTGTGCCCTGGTTGTGTTCGTTGTGTCAATGAAGGGACACTGCTGGCTTCAAGTTTTAAACCTTTTTTTTTTTTCAAGTGAAAGCCAAAATTAGAGCAAACACATTTTCTTTGTTACTTTATTTTGATTCTGCAACAGCTTTTCCCGAAGTCTATATTATTATCAGTAGTTATTTCTTGACTGTGAAATTATAAAAACAGAAAGCAAAATAAGAAGTGAAACTAATTATAAGCAGCAGAATGATACTAGATTTGTGGCCTTTTTTGAACAGGATTGAAAAAATAATTCTCTCATGGACTAGGTGTTCTCAATAAAAGGCAGTGTTGCACATCAACTTCCCTTTTAATTAAAGGATAGCTTTCAAAGTGGTAGTACCAAGTACTACTCACTGCTCTTTTATCCACCATCACTAAAAATAATGTGTAAATGAAAAATTTTTAACATGAGTCAACACTGCCCAGCCACACTCAGTCACACTCGAGATTCCTGTTTGAATAAGATAAATAATTTACTATTCTCTAGTTCCTTCTTAGAATTCTCCTTAGAAAAATACAGAGAGAAAAGTAGAAATTTAAATTCTAGAATTATGTCACAGTGCATAAGCACAGATTTGAAATTGAGTTCTGCAGAGTCAATGGAAGCTGTGCACGTTGTGTATAAATTGCCCGTCAGAGATTTCTGTGACAGGTTCTGTTTGATGGTTCTGTGTATTTCATTGTGTTATTACTGCTTCTTTCTGGTCATCTTATTTCTAGTAGATACTAGAAAAATGTAAGTACAATAATATATGTCAAATGTAGTAAGTGTTATGAAAATAACCAATTTCTAGATATAGTTATGAATACTATTTTTACAGATGCTGTTAATATGCAAAGGCACAGGAACTGGACTTGTGTCAGAGAGCTCTGTAGTGAACTATGGAGCTTTAAGAGCAGGAGGGGTAGTGCTGGAGCAGGTCTTATGGAAATGCAGGTTCCTTTTTGCTAAACAATATTTACTAGCATTAGCTTATAGCTCTGAACTAGTTAATGGGGCACATTCCCTCAGTGCTCTGCAGCAAAGGTTTTGGGTATTTTTCAAAGAAAATGAATGCACTTTGCTTATCCTTTGTCAATGGTAGTTACAAATAGAACTACAATTTCAAGTAATAGCTATAAGCCATTACTCTAATGGTTTGACAAATACCTGTGAGGATAGACTGCAATATTTCATCTGAGAAAGGACTGAATATTAAATAAATGTAACCTCCCCTTGGGTCCTGATTTAACCTCCTGCTGGTTTTGGAAGGTGAATTTAAGAGCTGAAAGCATTTTAGATTAAATGTTAGGGGAGAGGTTCAGTAAGATTTAGATAGAAGATTAGCACTTTGTGCTTATAACTATCCTTTTCCTCTTTCCATTATCACTTCAAACACATCATTGCAAAGTGCAGAATTTAACTTGAGTCAGGTATACAGTTCGCTTGTGCTGATGATCTAATAGCTAATGGGTAGTGGACTGGTATATTGATTATTAATCATATGTTTATCTTATTTATTTTTTTTCCTTACTTCTGGTATGCTGGACTGTGAATTGGAATTTCTCTATTAACTCAGTAGGCTGAACTTCTGAGCTCAGTATCCCAGAGAGGAAGTTCTCAAGTCATGACCTATTTTGCTTTAGAAGTTACAAATAATGAAGTTGTTAAAAATATTTAACTCAAGACTTAATGCAAGACTTAAATGCAAGCAGAGCAAGAGACTACCTCATCCAAAGGAAATGTGTCCTATAAGTTCTTCTTTTTTTGTGAAAAAATACTTTTGACATTAATTGATTTGAGCTGAGGGTAATGAGATAATGCCAGTGTGAAATATTTTTGTCCATTGTGAGAAGTAAAAATGAATTGCTGATTGTAGTAAGAGTTGTTTGGGGTTTTTTTAGATGGTAGTGATATATCATGGAAATATTTGTCTACATATGGAGAGAGACTTTAAAATGGTTTCAGATCATTTTAGTACAAATGATAGCAAAACTGCTATTGGAATATCAAGCCCTTTAATTATAAGGTGGAAAACAGAAAATGTTAGAAGCTGCATGTAATGTCTGTTTTCATTCTATATTTTTATTTTTTTGACAAGAGAAAGCTACTTTGAAAGGATTTGATTATTCAGGTTTTAATTATTATAGTAGACAGCCAATCAAAAGGCAATTTGTCTTTCTAGAAAAATCGTGGTTATCAATTTTGTTATACAGAACAATTTAAAAATATTTTAAAGTTGTTCAGGTGCCTTTATTGCAATCAGAATTCAATAAGTAGTGAAATAAACTCATAAACCAAATTGATAAGCAAATATCTCCCAGTGAAACTAAATTGCTACTGTCAAAGTGCCTGATCATTTGCTAAAACCTGGCTTGCACCTGTGGCATCTCTTATGGGTTAGTTGAAACAAATGGATTCAGTGAGCAACTAACAAGCAAGTTACCCCTTGATTCTGGGTGAGGGCTGAATAGCTATAGAGAGGCATCAGGATTTTTTCCCTATTGAACTATCCTGGATTGAGCAGGTAGCCAGCTTGTTCTATAGATGGATCAGTAGTCAGAACAGTATGGTTCTGGTGCCCAGGTGTTTTAGTGAGTTTTTGTTTTTAAGTTGAGCCAGAAGCCAATCTTTTGTAAAAAAAGAAAGCAATAATGAGTCATTCACAGATGTCTCAAACACACTTAGAAGCTAAATACCTTCCTACTGTAGCAATAATAACATAACATTAAGAGGTGAAGGCCATCAACTCAGTCAAATGGAATCAGCAAAGTATCTCATGCTTTCTTTTTCTTTTCCCTTAAGTATTATTTATTACTTTGCAGTAGCAACCATGATGGGCTAAATGCTTTTTTGCAGTCATAATATTCTGGTCTCAGCATGGAGTGCATAGTTTGACAGATGGATGTTGCTGAGGAAGGAGTGCAGAATGCAGGCAGGGTTGTGCTGATGAGGTGATGAATATTAGTTAAATTGAAATAGTGTGATCAGGACTGATTTCATATAGCCTAACCTTGCCCATTCAGTGTTTTTCCTTTGTTCGTGTGGTCTGCTTTGTTTCAATCACTTGTTTTCAACACTAAGTGATACAGCTGCACATACAGGGCTGCTCTGTATGTGCATCTTCCCACTAGCTGTGAACAAGGCAGTGGGATAGTAGCAAGGCTGCAGGTGAAGCCTTCACCTGAAGCAGCCCCTGCACTGGTAGTGGAGGATGCAAGTTTTGGTAGGGAAGCAGCTGTTAGAAAAGAGTGACCAGATTGCTCAGATGCGACTGGTGCCAGCTGATGTTGTAGTGCCTTCTTGCAATGAGGTGCTTCTGTAGCAGGGGCATATTCAGAAGTGGGAAAATCAGTGGTTGCAGTAGGAGCATGGTTGATTTTCAGAGGTATACTGGGCAAGTTTGTAAGGGACAAAGAAGAGCACAGTATAAGAAGAAAGGGAGTCTTATCAGAACACCTGCAATGCCAGTTAAGAAGCAATAAGAAGAGATGGAGGAAAGGAAAAACTTAAAAGCTGTCCCCTCTCTCCAGCTTTAAGGCCTGTAATATAACATGAGGGAACTTGGCTGGTGTGAAACAACAACTTTGGAAAAAGAGGCCTGGTGGAAGGAGGGTAGTCAGTGCTTCCAGGCTGTATCAGCTTTACAGGAAAGATGGGAGTGGCGCTGCACAGGAAGCATTTTATAAAGTGCAACAGCATAAAAAATATTATGGGAGAAATGCAGGTCTGTAGAACCACTGTGGGCAGAAATCTTGTGCTTTAAAAAAACCGTAGTGCTAAAATTGTGTTACCAGCCCCCTGCTCAGACCTGTAATAGTGCTCAGGAAATGTGAAGTGAGAATAGAGAAGCTGCAAATTCAGCACAGACAGCAACAGTGTGATATTTCAACAGGGGCTTTGTAGAGACTGGATCAGTGCCTCATCATGATGGGAAAAAGAGAGAATGCATCCAGACGTGCAAAGTGGCAGCTTCCCAGAACACCTGGTGCATCCAGAAAGATGTTTTTCTGGATGCGATCCAGAGGCGGTGCACTGGAGCTGCTTGGTAATTAGTGAGCGTCATAAGATTAGGTTGAGCTCTATAGCTGAAGAGAGCAGAATTAACATATGCAGCATGTGGTCATTTGGTTTTAAGTATAGGATCTGCAGAACAATGAGACAAGTGGACAACAAATCCTTACAGAATTAGTCTAAAAAGCCTATAAGCACCCTGCAGGCTATTAACAATAGGCTATTAACAATTTATTAGAATAAAGTTATCAGAAGCTCCCAAATATGTCTCAAAATAAAAAATGAACACAAAATCATCCTCGGGGAGGGTACAGGTGCTGGAAATGGGAAAGCCTGCTCAGATGGGCAGAAGAGGAAAGTCCTTAAAACATGGCAGGTTGAACACAAACAGGAAGTTAAAAATCTCACAAAGAATTAGAAAAGTGCTTTACAAAGGATGCTGAAGCTGTTGGCAGAAAGTTCCTTACTATATCAAACTCAGGAAATCAGTGGGACCGCTTGACAACAACAGAGTAAATGGGGGCACACAGAGAAAAGGCTGGGGCAGAGATGCTCAATTAATTCTGTTTGGTCTTTGTTGTTGAAGGTTCTGGGGAGATCTTTCAAATGAGGTTGTTGTTATGTGTGTGATGGTGGTGTGGGGGTTTTTGATTGTGTTTTTCTGTTGTTTGTTTTCAGCAGGTGGGGCAGAGAAACTGAATCAGCCTGGAGTGTCTATCCTGGAGCTGTGCTGCTGCTGCTGCTCCACTGCTGCATCCGGGGAACTGGTGGGTGGTCAATGTAAGTCCTGTCCATGAAATTGGTTCTAGAGGATAACGTGGGAGTTACTGACCAGTGTGTCTGATCTCCATGCTTAGTGAGTTGATTGCATCCCTTTTAAAGAATAACACTATTCAACTCACAGCTAATCATACGTGCAAGGTCCTGTGCAGTCCCTGGTATCAACACAGGCTGGGGGATGAAGAGATTGAGAGCAGCCCTATGGATATGGAATTGGGGGTGCTGGTGTATGAAAAACTGGACATAAGCCAGTAATGTATGCTCACAGCCCAGAAAGCCAACTGTGTGAAGTGCTCCCTGGATGTTGCAGCCCTTGAGCGACAGAACTGGTATGTAACAAAGGGAGGCCCACAGGGGATTTTATTTGCAAACACAATAATGACATTATCACCGTGTGTTTTTGAGGCTTTTGAAGTTCAGGAAGGGAACAGAGCATAAAGCGGGAATGAGAATACCAAAGTAGGTCTCTAGTTTGTCTTTTCATTAACCAACTAACAAATGGAGAATCAAAACACACGTTTGTGCTCCCGGACCTACAAACTTGAGAGAAGTACACTTCCTACTAGTTTCTTCCTAAAACGACCTTTTAAAAAAACCAAAACCAAACACCAGCTAACTTTATTGTAGCTAATTTTATGTTCTTTTCAGAAATCAAACTGCTGCTAATGAAAATAGCTATTTGTGTTGATTCAATGGGACTATGTTGCACAGGGTGCATAAACTTAATTGCAGAAATATTGCTACACAAATACTATTAAATATTGACCACAAATATATGAGTTTATAGCTCAAAAGGGTGCTTTTCATTCACTTTTGTTGAAGTAATTTTCTGCTGTTTTCTCCCTTAGGCGGTGATGTGATTTGTTTATAACATTATGTGTGAGTCCCAAAGCCACATGATTGAACAAATAGTTAAAGCAAAATTGACATTTACTAGGTATAAGTTCAATACAGAGAATGCTGTTTCTTTTATTAATATGAATATCTGTAAAACTCCTAGGCAAATCACCAATAGTAAGTCTATAATCTTCTGTGGCAATTAGAATAGGGCTTGTCTCTGGAAAAATAAGTATAAATAAATTTATTTATTTTTTTCTTTTTTTTTCTTCCCCAGAACCTGGATCTGGCTGACTTGCCTGATTTTGAAATGTGAGGATACCCATGGACCTGGTTTCTTTATAATTGCCGCTGTATAGCTCTATTTGCTGTGCATGAGTCTTCCTATCATGAGGTAGAAGTAAAAATCTTGGATCTTTTCAAGTGGAATAGAAGTTTTATTTTTAAAAGCAAATCAAGCAAAAGCAAACACAGTATCCTCTGGAATGTTTCAAACAAAATTAGGTCTCCTTAAAAATACATTAATTTCTTCTCTTAAGAGCTTGTGCAAAAAAGTACATTATATGGAAAATTAGGCTACATAGATTCTGAATGCTTATAGGACCTTTTTATTATCTGTGATGCTCCAGAGGACTTATGTGAAGCATCTAACGTTGCACTTTGATTATGGTTGGTAGGAGGCCAAACCCATGTGTTAGCCAGGACAGGCAGTGCTGGGGTGATGTGCATGATGGCTTATTGCCATCAGCTCTGTCTAGTATCTTTGAGGCTCTTTGCAAGATACTTTGTAAAACAGACTGTAAATAGAGAATATTAGAGTTACTACGGACATTTTCCTGGGTGCCCAATAGCCTTGCACTCATCAAAATGAGTAATTGATTTTGAAGGAAAATAATTAATATCCATAGGTTTAGAAATTACTCTATTAATGGATGTTCTCATAAATTAAACTTAATGGACTGAAAAGTGTTATTGATTGCTTTGACGTCTTATCTAAACACACAAAAAAAGGAAAGGAAAAAAGTGATTTGTCTAATTTTATTTGGTGACTATTTTCATGCTCATCTATAATGCGTAGAATGTTAAATGAAAGTTGTATCAGTCTTTTTTTTTTCCTCCATGAATCTAATCATGTAGTATGGCATGAGTGGGGCTGGTTCCTCTGTGCAGGAAAGACTTATGTGATTGTTTTAGGGAAATTTTATTATTCCTTGAGCTATAAACTTTCTGCTGCTGCTCAGCTGAGCACATCTTGTGTACAACTACAGTTGGCTTATTATTTATTAAATTAGAGATCTATGTGAGCTGAAGATCAAGTATGGTATTATATGTACTTATTACCTATATGGGTTACTTTCACTTAATTATTTACTTGCTAGGCTTTATCCTTCTTTTAGAGGTATTGGGTAATTCCTATTCTTTTTCCTTACTTCTTTCCTTTTTCCAATTTAGTTAAGTGATCCAGTTACAAAATGGATTTGGGTAGCAGTAGATAAAGGAACTTTATTGTGCATCTGCTCCTTGAGTTGGTCAGATATGTTACTGAGTTTGGAGACAGGCAAAAGCACCAGCTTCAGTGACTTAAATTTATTCAGTTCGTAACTTCTGGTCCACAGACCTCATCAAGGTTGTTTGTCATCTTGTGCACAGGATTGCAAAGTTCCTTGTAGGATAGTTGTGACTAAACCTACAAGAGGTATCTGTAAGCCATATTTAAATATCGAGGTATTTGTGTGGGGACGCGTTTGGTAAATGGTGGATCTGTTACTTCATCTGTGGTAGCTTAGTGATTCGTCATGTGCCTTTTTCTCACCTTTTATTTTATGCCATGTCATCATCTCAAGCTGTTGGTTCCTTCATGTACAGGAGCAGTCCGGAGGTTGCATTTTGATGTTAAACGTTACATTTTTATGAACACCTGTAATTGGTTGGGATTTCTCACATAATCCTTTGTAAATTTCAATTAAAAAATCCTTTCATCAATTTTAGTTATCTGATTCTTTGCTTTCACTTTTTTTTTTTTCCTGGTTCCTACTGTTATTGTTAGGTGTTTTGCAGAGGTGGAAGGAAGGTGACCATTTCCCCTAATTCATAACGTAGAAACTCATTTTGAGGCATACAAAACATGCAGTTGATTTTCTGGTTTAACTGCATGACCCTGACAACTATCTGTCCCTTTAAGGAAATGATTAATATGCTTAAAATCATGTGGTTTAGACTTTTAGGGGGTTCTTTTTGTTGTAGTCATTTTTTTCTTGTTATTTTCCTGTTTGTTTGTTACAATTCCGATGTGCGTCTGGGAACATAGAAGAGAAAGTTAGGAATATTGATTAATTTGGCTGCCTCTTTATTAGTGCATTTGAGAAGTACTTGATGAAGTTTTCTGCTGTATCTATGTAGAGGTTGCGCTATTTGGGGTAGGGACTCTACCGAATGATAACTTACGTTGGACATGTGCTCCTGTTATGGCATCCATGTGAGAACTAAATTTCCAGGTATTTCATCACCATCAATTTCCCTCTACTTGCCCATTTGGTACAGAAATCTCTTCCATCCCCTGACAGGAGACCAAAGTTGAGCAATCCAAACCCCAGCTCTGCTGTGCTGTGATCACAGGGAGGCAGCTGCTGAACTAAGCCAGAGAGTGCTCAAGTTCTCCCTACCAGGAAGCATAGGAACTCACAAAACACTGAGTGACATCTGTTCAGTAATTTCTCCCATTTCTCGTTCCTAAATGCAAGACTGCCTGTTATTATCACTTTCTTTTGAGCAAGGATCCCATGCCATTGTGGTTGTGAATAGTGCCTGGCCTCTGCTCAGTCTTTGAAAAGAGCTGCTTTAAAAATGGTACCTGTTGATTGCATTCATCTTTGATTACAGCGAGTGACCTTGCTTATACCCCCCCTTCTTACAGTTTATTTTCAGAAATCTTTTGATCTTTATTGGTGCATTTGGTGGAGGAATGCTAGTCTGCAGACTCACGTGTAAGATGTATCAATTGACAGATGAAGATATGGCGCAAGACTAGTGCTAGCTTGTCTTTTATTTCAGAGTTAATTGATTACCCTGAAGAGTCTACAGCCTGGAAAGGCTTAACTGAGTGGTAGTAACTGTAGCCAGTGTTTGTCCTTCTTCCTTCTGTCCCTGCTCCCTCCCCCACATTATGCTTGAGACTGACTTCTCTTTCCCAGGCTGCTGGTGTGGAGACAGGATTGGTTGGATTTGTTCTGTGATGACATGAAAAATAATGCTGACTTTTTTTTTTCTGACTTTGGAGGAGAGATGGCAGAGCAGGGGAGATGGACTGTGCCTCTCTGTCCCTTCATATAAACCAACAGGGGGTTTACTCTTTTCATAGAAATGGCCAAACAGAAAAAACTTTAAACATTGGAAGCAACATTCAAGTAAACTGTTGTTTACATTCAGGGCACTGGAAAAAGAAATAAAAAGGGAGAAGTGTTATGAGTAAACATCTGTGTATGTCTTTACTCAGTATTAATTTGGCAATGAGCTATGGAGATAAGAGTTCACTTTACTGTAGCTGGCAAAAGTTGGTGTATCATATATATAGTGTATACACAGAACTGAAGTGATAGACTTCTCTGTTAAGGAATACCATTTTATGATAATAGAAACTGTGTCTGTATATGTTTTATGCCAATGAGATGATTAAAATCTGTGTTAAAGTTGCATACTGAAGTTCACTTTAAAAATATTGACAATTAACATAGGAAAAAGTAAAATTACCTTCTGGTAAGATAGTGAGATACTTTTTGCATTACAGTATGCATCAGTCCTGATTAACTTCCTGTGCTTTTAGAAATTAAGAAATTGGAATGTTAAGATTTGCTGTTGTTACACAGGATTAAATCATGGAAGGGTTTGTACTACTTCGATCATTACTGTTGTCTTTTTCTAAGCATTTTCATTACACAGCATGTGCTATTTACAAATCTGTGAGTCCAGATCAGAAGGCAGAACATGACTGCCTCCATTGTGGGTGATGAGTCTAAATGGCTTAAAGCCACTTCACATGCTTGGTAAGAACCAAGTGAAAATATTTAAACATTCATAAACTTTTTTAAAATTGTCATCCAAGTTTAATGAGAAGGCACAGAACTCTATTTTCACTACCAAATAATAACTGTCTGGTCTTTGGTTGAAAGAAATGGATATTAAAAGGCCATAAAAAGGTGAAATAAAAGAAGAATCTTGCTCATTAGAATTAGTGAAGTTTATCGATATTCATTTATTTAGTAGAATTAAGTAGCCTTTTCTTCTCTTTAGGGTAGTTAATATTTCCATGTTTATGAGACTTCAAACCTTTTCCATTGTAGTTTTAGTTTCTTCTATTAACCTTTTAAACTTTGCCATAGAGATGAAGGGTATAGAGCTGTCATGTCTATTGCTTTTACTATTTGTTAAACACTGACACTGTATTTAAATGATTCACTCTTCCTCTTCTCAGTGCTACAGGGACAGGCTTTGACTTCCCAGGAATTGTTTTCTATCAGTAGTTAAGTGCCTTTTGTGTCTGGTTATTCACTTTTATTTGGATACATTTAGTCAGAAATAAAACTGTGAACAAATGACTGAAATTTAATCTTTGCAAATGTGGTTTCATTCTTTAGTCCTTTGAATATTGTTCTAAAAACCATCTGGTGTACTTAAATTCACATTTATGTGGTTGCTTTAGAATGAGTGTTTTCTGTTAAGGCTGTCTCTGAAACAGACAGTAGTCTTCTTGCAGATGATCTTGTTGAAGCTCTTCACATTGCACCACTGACTATTTTGAGTGTGGGCACTAAGGCTCATAATGACGATTTTAGCAACTCCTATTGCACTATTGATTCTAGAAATTTAATAAAACTGCATAATACATTTTTTCCTGACTGCTTCCATCTATTGTAATATCTATATTCATAAACAAACCTTCATGATGCAGCAGATACTTTTTCTTAAGAGTTTCTCCCTATTCAAAAGTCTGAATCAAAACCAGCTTGTCATATTGACTAAGAGATAAATTTGATGTTGCCTGGTCCATCTCCCTATACAGACACATTTTGACACAGTGTATTTGAGTGCTAATAATGACATTAGAAGATGTTGGAAAGAGATCTAATTTGGCATGCAGAAGTGACTTTGCTGTCATCTCGTATTTTCTGCACAATTGACAGCAGATACTTGGGGCTGAATTTTTCTTTCAGGTCAGATTTCCAAGGCATGAGGCTGTCTGTTAGAAACAGATAAGACCAAAACCAATACCGAAGTACTTGTTGGAAGTGTCAGCAGTGCTGAGGATTTAAAAAGGGTGCTTCAGTTTTCTGTTTATGACATGACACAACAACATGTATTTCACTAGCAATAAAATCCAACCAACAACCCCATGTCAGTTTTTGAAATTTCTTACTGGGCAATTTTTTAAAGAGTAGTCTGATCTGGGAAGAATAATTTTTTTTTTCATATCGTGTATCTATTTTGTCACACTCTCTAGCCAGTACAGTTTAAAATTTTGTAAAGAAATCAAAGTAGGTCCCCGATGAAGGGACATCTCTTTTGGTATTAGCAGCTTCTCTTTTTGGCCCTTTTTCTTGTGCTGGAAGAGATGGTAAACAGTGATTTCCCACTTACTCTCTCTGTTACCTGTCATTCGTTACCTCTGTTGTCTTTGTCCAGGCTGAGGCATTGGGATCTATCTCATCATCTTGGAGGCAGAATTTGTTTCATACCTTTTACCTTTCCTTGTACACCTTCTAGCTGAAGTATACGGCAAAGTGGAACTGCACAAAAGTATTCAAGTAGTCAGTATTATATTTTTACGCATATGTGCTAAGATGTTCTGTTTTCTGTTCTCTGCTCCTTTCCTAATAATTTCTAACATGGCTTTCTGACTGCTACAGAAATTTTGGAATAGTTTTGTAATTTTGACGGTTCAGTATTTGACAATTCAGTTATTCAGGATAACCCCAAAGCCTCTATCCTTATTGATGAAGATCAACCCAGACCACATTTATATATATATATATATATATATATATATATATATATATATATATATTTGGAAAGGCTTTCCCTCTTCCCACCTCTCCTGCTCCACATGTATCACTTCATATTTTTATTTTGAATTTAATCTGATTTTGTACCTAGCACCCAATTACTTTGTTTTGTAAATTTCTTTTGCAGTATTTCATTGTTTCTAGGTTATTTGGAGTTGTAAGGAAAGGAATATTTCCAGTAAGCATGTTCATATCCCTATTCATTCCATTTCCAGACTGTTTGTGAAACTTCTGTTTCACAAGCTTGAGCACACGTCCCCGTAAAAGCCCATCCAAGCGCAATCTGTAAGTTGTCCTTCATCCCTGAAACAAAAGCAGAAGCACCTGTTTGTTCACCTCTGTCATGTGCTTCCTAAAAAGCTGGCTTGTAAATCAAGTTTGCAACATTAGCAGAATTTGGAGAAAGCATGTGTTTAAATTGCACTGGGATGTCAGGTGTAAACTATGCCCGGCAGTGTAAGGACAGAACCCTGCAGGAAGACAGTTGGAGGGTGAGTTTCCACGCTGAAAGATGCTGTAGGTACAGGATTCATGCTCTGGCAATATGGCAAGAAGTCTCTCAGCTAAAGGACATGTTTTAACTTGATGTAAGAGATTAATTTCACAACTTGGTCTCGTGACTACAATCTGAAGAGTGACCAACTGTGCAGTGGGCCAGATGCTGTTGGTGTTAGTTCAGCCTCTATTACTTGAGGAGTTCATTGTGTGAAAATACATCTTTGTTCTCTGGTAAAACATGCTACTTGGAACTTCCCTATCCTTAGTAATTGCCCTAATTAATTTTGATAGTTTAATATCAATCTCAATTCTTTATTAAAGTCTGCAATGAAAATATTCAAAAGGAATTTTGAAAAATTTGGAGTGGAGTGGTGTTTTGGCCACATGTTTGAAAGTATGTTCCCAATAATACAAGAATACTTGTTTTTATTTTTAATCAGAGTGGGGAAGAAGTGGGAATGTACAAGAACCATGGTCTAATCTACTGAACAGCTTTGTTTCTTAGTTCTTTCCCTGCCAGATCAGGCTTTGAAAAACAGGAAACTATTTTGAGATTTTTAATAAACAATCCAGGAAATTGGAAGTTTTCATTTTGACAGTTTCAAGATGAAGTGTTTTAACTTTAATATAAAAAATGATTTTTCATCTTTAAGGATCTTTTTAAAGGCAAAAGGCAGTCTCTTGTGGAGATGACTGATCTTAATCATTTTGGATTATCAGTGCAAGCAAAGGATCTTGGCTACTGCTGAAGATACATTTGCTCTGTACAAAAATAGAGATCTTCTGGTTTGGAGTTGTAATAAAATATGTTTCAGAATCACCTAATAGTAATAAGGAAATAACAGGAAAAACTTTATATGGAGTTTAACAGTATCTGGATTATCTCTTCTGCAAGTGGCTGACCACATAAGGAGTAGAGCATCTCTCCCAGCAGGAAGAATGGGAGGACTTGCCCCTCTGTGCTTGTCAGCAGATCTCAGCCCCAGATTAAAGCAAATCTGACTAATAATGTTTTTCGAATATGAGACCTGAAGCTAACTTATACATAATATACATAATATCTTTTACCCATCTCTAAATGTTTGGAGCTTTCTTTTGACAAAAATGCATTTTTGTAATAAATTGTGAACTAAGGACACCATGGGTAATAGTGGATTTAGAACCTGATACATGAGCAATTCACTATGTGAGCATCTAGTGAAACAGAAAATAGACAGAAAGTAAATATTTAACTGTAAAAATGCATTATGGGAGCAGTGAAGTGTGTTTTTTACTAGGCCAGTATTTTGAGCTGGTAAATGATTATCATCTACTAAAATGGCACCAATAGATCAAAGATCAAAAAGCTAATGCCATGCTGGGTTATCATTTTAACATCCTATAAATTCCAAATATGTTATTAGAGAAGAAAACATAAGCATGTTGAATATTTTTTCATTTGATGGGTAAGGAATAAAAATAGTTGAGAAATAGTTTTCTCATAAGCATGGAGTATGTGAGCAGGCTACTCCCTGAAGAGTTAAAATGAAGTGCACAGGGTGTGGTGAAGATGACATAATAAATTGTGTGAATGTATTCTTTTAGTGTGTTTTTGTTTGTAATAAAACTTAATTTCTTTTGCAAGCATGTATTTACAGGCTGTTTTTGCTACTGTTATGTTGCTTGTAGTAAATTTTGCTCCATGCTGTGCAAGGCAAGTAACACAACAGCCAATGGTCAGACTCGCAGTAAAAATAAAATACTAATAACTATTCATACGACTGTGGTGAGCTGAGGCTACCCCTGTCTGTGTTCAGGCTGGTCTCAGTCAAGCTCTCAGGGTCTTCAGACAGAACAGCCAGTTTCAGAACCTGGTTATTCAGCATGCTGAGGAGCAACCTCCTAATTGATCCCATTGCTGAAAGCGGCTTGCGCTTGCCTGGGACCTGACTTGTAATCAACTGAGCATCTCACCTTACCTCCCTTATCCCTCACCTGTGACTGTGAATTGGAATCACTGCTCTGCTGCTGCTGCTTCTTGGGAACCGAGGTGGCCTCTTTACTCCTTCCTGGGTTTCCTCTTACCAGCGAAATAGCCGAACGTAACAGCAATGGATGGTGCCAGCACTTCACAGCAAAGTTTCATCTCCCGTGGTACGTGATCAAGGTTAGTCTTCTGCCTGTCACTGGAGCAGTTGCCTTGTTAAGTGGAGGAAAAATGTCACAGTTCTTACTTTGCTTATGATTGTAGTTCCCTTTTCCCCTTTTCTTCCATTTCCCCCTTCCCCCCTCTCACCTTTTCTTCCATTTCCCCTTTCCCTCAGTTTCTGCGAGCAATCAAAACCAATATAATATGCTATGTTTATCTGGTTGCGTGGGAATGTATTTTAGAGTTGAGTATATCTGCTTGAAAAAGGACTCTCCTCTGCTTTCTCTGAAGTTAAACTAAAAAAGTCTCTTAATGTATGTGAACCATGAGTCTAGATGAGCTAAATAGATTTTATTTTATTTCTGATTATATTCACTGTGTCATCAATCCTGCATTTAAGGTGCTTGTTGCAATGTCTTAGCTTTCCTCAAGGAATCTGTAACACTCATCTCTTCCCAAGAGAGGTGTTGGAGGACATGCTTTTTCTGCTAAAATGTGTTTGATTTAATCCCTAGTGGTCCCTAGAACTCCTTAGGCTGCTACTAGGTTGTAGTGTCTGGGGAAGAGAAGGGTGCAAGAAGAAAAGGAGGAGCCAAACCATTTTTATGGGACAGTGATCCTCAAAGTGAGGGTCATGTCAGCTCCCTGACGAGTCCTGGGATAAGTTCAAGCATCAAGATAGCTGGGCAAAACTTGTTCACGCATGACCCCACTTACTCCCTCACCCCTCTACCTCAGAATGGGACTTGCCTGGATGCTAAACATCCCGTGTGCCTCAGCACCTGACACAGAGGGTGGAAACCAGCTGGGTTAGGTGCTGCCTTTCCCCTTGGGAAATGGAGTTACTGCCCATGCTCTGCGAGAGTGGAAGGCCTTGGATGCACCCCCTCCTCTCTCTCTTCATCTCCCTTCTTTCTGCCTATTCCATGCATGTATGTGGGATCCGCTGGGGAGGGTTGAGGGGTCTGAGCACTGCTTTTGTGAAGGATGTGTTGAAAAGTTGTGACAAATCTGTGTCATCTGGATATTCCTGTGTAAATTTTGAAAGTTTCCATGGGAACTTACTGCTGGCCTTTGTACTTTGATGTCTAGATGCTTGTTATGTGGATGCCCTAAACTTTCTGTCTATAGTAAGGATATTAATTCTTTTGATATTTTGTTTTTTACAGGACTATTATGACTTGGACTGCTTTTCTCTTGACTCATGAGAATGGCAATTGGTAACCCACTAATATTTCTGCCCACAAGGGTTTGTAATTTTAGAAGTAATCACTTCATGGCTGATGTAAATTTTGTAATGAGAAATACTAGATTTATGACTGCAGGATTTCTCACAGACTGTTTTATTGCTTAGAGGAATTGCTTTCTCTGTTGGGAAAATCCATCATTAGATGTCTGCCTCAAATGTTTTGTGGGCTGTTTATGCTTGGAGAATGTTAATGCAATCATTGAAACAATAACTATGATTCGAGATAGTATAATTGTTCCCCTTTCCTTTACTCCAGACACAAAGAGAGCTCCCAATGAAGTTAGACATAGGTCTGTAAGAGGACTTTACAGTCAGAATGTAGTTGCAATGTCTGGTCATTTGGTTCTTGCCCCATCTTTTAAGGTCATTCTGCTTTCCTGGAATAGGTAACTGATTTCTGTACATATTAGCTAAGAAGAGTTGTTTGGAAGAGTTCAGGATACACCACCTCTGTCATGGCAATGATAATAACTGATTTTGAGGAAAGTTTTTACTGCTGCATTTTTGTGTGGAGGCTGTCTAGGTAAAAATACTTCTTGCCTGTGGGACTGACGTTCTTGGGCAGGATGTTAGGGGGAGAAACTGCAGTTCCAGATGACGATCAGGCCTCGAAGATGTGAATTTCTCAGACATGCTGGAGCTGAGGTGTTTCCGGCCATGCCTGCTGGATGTGGATATTTTGGGACCTACCTTGCTCTTGTGATGAAAACCTTAGCATCTCCAGGGTTAGTTGATGTAGGTTTTGAGAATTAAAAGTTCTGTTTTGAAATATAAAATATGGGTACCTAATACTGGAATTTACAGTGGATCTGTGGCCAATGTTTACTGTAGGCATGTGCTCTCCAGTGATTTATTGTGGCTCTGCTGCGTGGTGTTGGGCAGTGGGCACTGCCTAGAGGCTCTACAGGTCCTCAGGCTGTTTCTGAGCAACTGCTGGGTGAGCATGACGGAAGGGTGCTTGGTTTATCAGCTCTTCCTATTACTCCCACATAAAGATGAGCTAGCATGGCCTGGGAGCACTAGACAATAACTGCATGAACGTTACTGTTGTTGCAGCTAAAGAAGAAGTTGCTGTTATGTATAGTTTTATTTTCTGTTTATGTGCTCTTTCACTGTGAGTGGAGTATGAGTGTGCTTTTGTATTTAAGTGAAGATAACTGCTAAGCTTTCTATTTTAATTTACTATCATTTTGCCAGCACTATGCCAGTAGCATATCTCAGTAGAGAAACTACATCAGTCAGCAAGGTCTTTCCTTCTTGCGTCTGCGTCTATAAAAAGAAATAGAAGAGAGAATGAGAATGAGAGAACGATCTTGGAACCATCATGCTTTGAAGCAGTACCATGTAACCTCTAGTACCTTAATTTCTCAAATATATTTTTCCTACATGTACTCTAGTGTTGCTAAAGGCATCTGTTTTGTGGAGCACAGGCAGCAGGGTAGAGATGAAGGTGTGAACCCTTCCTTGTCTGAGTCACTCACCTAGTCCTTTTGCATCCTGCTATATTTCATTTTGCCCCAGTGCCTGCTTTTAAGGACCTGACTTAAGCCCTTGTGTCACTTCACTGCTTCTGTGAAGCTGCATTGTTGCTTGGATTAGCATTTCTTTTCATTTCTTACTTTTTGTGTGCAATAGGTGTATTCTGGGTGGAAACATATGCTACTGGAGAATCACCTTTGATGTATTGGAGTTTTAAATCTTTGTCTGATTTAGCATATTTTTGCTTTTTAATGTAATTCATTTCTGCACTGCTGATCTTATTCTGTATTGAAACAGCACATTTGTGCATGATTCAAGTTCGTTTCTGGAAACCAGTTTCAATAACTTTCATTTATTTAAACTATTAAAATAGTTTAAAATACAGAGAACAGTACCACTTTCGCTTTCTATTCAAATTGCTGCTCTAACCATTGAAATAAGCTTGAAATAAAGTATCTTGGGTTCTGCTTGACCTGATTCAATGTAACACTTAAAAAGTAGAATTACTGCTAAGATAGATGCATTCCCTATTTGGCTCAGGCTATTGAAATGGGAATGGTATGAGTTTGCCACAGCTATTAATATGATATTAATCCTGGGTATATTATATATTGCTTTAAAGTCTTATCGGAGGGACTGGATATCCTTTTGTAATGTGTTCCTTTGCTTTTTCTGTACACTGATATTTTGTAGATTAGCCATTGCTCAATGTGTAAAGTCTAAATGGCCCTTCTTATTCGATCAAGTATGATGTTATTGAATGCCTTACAAAGAGGCTGTATCCTCTGCACATTAAGTTTGAGTCTGGTGATTATTAAAAAATCCAGACTTTTCAGATGCTAAATATGTGCTCTATCTTGCAAGCTAAAAATGGTAGACTGCTGACAGTTTTGGGCTGTTGAGGCTAAATGACTCTCTTATGTCCATCCTTCTCTCTTTTGTCCATATGGTTTCTGTGTTAGATCCAAATTCTTAGCAGTATTAAATACCTCTGTGGATCCAGATGGCTAGAAAGCACAGTCTCTATTTTCTGAATCAAGGCTCTTTGTTATTTTGATTTTACCTATAGCATATCACTGTAGAAATAATAGTTCTTAACATGGTAGTAGCTTATTTTGGGTCTTCGATTTGCTGTAGAAACTTTCATCAGTTATTTTTAAGTAGTTGTGTGCTGTAACCTTGGATTGCTTAAGGTTGCTTCTACCTTTCTTTTTCTGTAGGTGCATTTTCAGATGCACAAAGTTTTTAAATCATTTATGTGAGCAATAATTTCTGTGATATCTCCTTGCTTCCATGTAAGCTTGTAGTTCAAGAAATTTTTTTGTTAATTTCTTTTCTTCTGATGGGAATTTCATAGGAAAATTGCACAAACCCCAGAGAATTAAATTCTCGTCTGTTTTTATGAATATTTTCTCTCTTTCTGTCCTCTAATTTTTTATTAATTTATTTTTAAAAGAATTAATTCTGCATCTTGTTTATCAATCTGTATTGGCAGCGTGTTGATGAGAACTTTATTTCCATGGTCTAGTCACACTGAGATAATTAAAACTAAATAGGTCCGCTCCTGTTTTTCTGCACTCAGTTCATTCAGTTCAGTACATTGTCAACAGAGGCACGGTTTGCTTCAGTCCTTCACCCTGTCCAGTGTTCAGCTTCTAATTCATCAAGATTAATAATAATCAGAGAGCTCCCACATTGAGTAAGAGGGTATTGATTGCCATTAAAATGTTGGATTGTGTCTTAAGAATTCTAGTTTTGCTCCTTACTGTCACAGCACCTAATTGAATTTGGATGGATAAAACTATTTCTAGGCTACATCTGACGTATGATGGTGCAACAGAGCCCTTAACTTTTTTAAATATATAAGCCCTCTGGAATAGGGAACATTAGAAAAAAGTTAGTGGAGTTCCAAGAAAAATTATCTTATTTTGGAAGAAATGCAGATATACTTAAAAAAAAAAAAAAGGAAAAAGCTAATAAATGTGGATGCTGAAACATAAATAATGCATAAAAATGGTCAGGAAAAGCAAACCTTCTAATTTGATTTTTTAAAATGTTTAAAATGTGGAAAGTGAAATGTATGCAGATTAGACTGTTTCAAAAAGAGGTTATTAAATACAAGTGTCAATTGGTTTTATTCGGTTAGGTTGTTCATAAAATTGACTGCATGTCTGTCTATGTGAACTTGCTGAAAAAGCTTGAGAACTCTTTAGCCTTTCCTGGGGTGGTCCTTTTCCATAAATTTTGTGGCTTCTGCATATATGGGGGAAAATATTCGTTTGATCCACATCTTCATGCACCAATTCCAGAATGAAGATGGAAAACTTACTTGTATTCAAATTGGAAAAACAATAGTTCAATCATAATGTAAGAAAGCTTAGTGGAACCACCATGGGGAAGAGCATAAATGATGCATAATGGATGTAGTTGAATACAAAAATAAATGAATGAAAATAATATTATTTTGTACCTTTCAGGTTTCGGTTGTAACCTTCTCTGGGAATTGCTAATTATGTTGCAGTGACTGGTAATATTGCAAGTTTATTATTAGTACAATTTTAATTGTCTCCATACAATAAGAAAATGGGTACAGAGATGTCAAAACTGGCAAACAGAAAATTGAAGCTGTGCTGTGGAATGAAATAAGGCTTGAATTCAGCTTACAAGTTAAATTGCTTTTGAAAAATTAGTCAGCAAAACCATGGACTTATTTCATGGATAAACTGGACCTAAACCTTGCAGATTCCTGCTCAAAACTATTTTAAGAACACTGCAATAGCTTCTTCCTTTGTGCTGTCTAAAAGTGTAACTAAATATGTATACAACTATAAAACAAATTGGAGATGTGTCAAAAAAACCCCAAAACGTAGTCAAATGTTTAATACCCCAGCTACAGTTATTTGAAAACCCTTCTCCCTTTGTATCCCTTGTTACCATTTGTAAATTCCAGCTCTTCCTTTTACAGGCAGCGGCTCAGACCACTCCGTTGCACTTACCACATTTCCTCTTTTAAAGATTGACAGGTAGTATGTAGAGAGAAACAGATTACAACATTAAATCTGCATGTGTGGTTTTATTTTGAAACTGGTGGAAAATTAAAAAAAAACCCAAATTCAAACCAACAAAACAACTCACTAACAACTGAATGGTGACTCTTTTGCTTTCCATTTCCAGCCAGAGAGGATTTCAGCCACATGCCAGTGGTTGTGTGAGGGTTGCAGAGCCAACTTGGGAAATGGAGAGCAGATCCCTTCATCTAAGCCAGGTTATCCTTTCTTCTTTTGAAATGGACCAGTATATAGTTGTTAGTTAGGATGCTTTCAGTAATTGTCACAATTATAATACCTATCTATTTTGCTATCAACCACCTCTCTCTTTGCTAGTGCTCGCTTGGACAAGCTGGATTCTCTTCTCTTTGTTAATTACTGTAGCTGCCCAACGAGAGAGCAGGGTCATGTGGAGATAGGGGGAAGTGGAGCATGAATTCACAAGTTTAGCCTGAAGAAGTTGTTTCTTGCTACAGAGGTGCCAACCATTCTTATCCCTTTTCCAGTCTGTATGTCTTTGTCTCCTTTGCCACAGTCTCCACGATCTTAAGAAGGAGGCTGGGCAGCAGAGATCTTTAACATCACAGGCACATTTCTCAAAGGCAGCAGTTGAAATGATCTGACACTGAATATGTTTAAGGCTAGATTGTGCATATTTATCCTTAGTTGAAAAGGATCATTAGATTATGCCCATGCTCATATGAAATCGATAGTAACATGTGCAATGAGCCTGTCCTCTCTTTTATGACAGTACTGACTTGAGTATTTTACACATAAATAGGGCAAGATATGAAGCAGAGTGCATACTACTTTAAGCTAGAGACATGGGAGACATGGACCATAAATCAGGATATGTGTGCGTAATTACAAGGTATCAGAACAAGTCCCAAGGGTATTTTTAGCATTGTAAAATGTTGGATAGACCTGCTTTCCTGCAGAACATTATCCTTCTCAATTCTTCACTCCTAAGTATCAGACAGTTTTGTTGGTCAGATTACTTGATATGGTAGCAGTGTGATAAATGGCAACTACAAGATTAAATTGTGCAAAGGCTCTGAACTAATTTTCTGACAATGTCTTCAGGGTTAAACACTTCCTTAGCTAACATTTGGTTGCAAAAATCAAAGGCTTGGCTTTTTCTACTGGTGTGTAATATTTTGGGAAGATAGAATCATTAAAGTTGGAGGTGTCCTCGAAGGTCATTGAGTCCAACCATTAACCCAACACCACTAAGGCCACCACTAAACCATGTCCCTAAGTGTCACATCTACACGTCTTTTAAATCTCTCCAGGGATGGTGACAGAACTACTTCCCTGGGCAGCCTCTTCCCATGGTTGACAATCCTTTTGGTGAAGAAATCTAACTCCGGTTCTGGCACAACTTGAGGCCATTTCCTTTCATCCTATTGCTTGTTACCTGTGAAAAGAGAGTGACCCTCCACCTCACTTCAGCCTCCTTTCAGGTAGTTTTAGAGAGTGATATGATCTCCCCTCGGCCTCCTTTTCTCTAGGCTAAACAGCCCCAGCTCCCTCAGCTATAATTCAGGACCAACTTGAAACCATCAGTGAATAGCTGGAGCTCAGAATCACTGAGTGACATGGACTGTTTGACACAGGCAGTATCTTGGGCAAAATTCTAGTTTTGATGCCTGTAAAACAACAACAATAAAAACAAACAAAAAACCCACCAAACCCAAAGCAAAATGATGGAGTGAGCTGAATAGAAATGTCCCATCTGTTTGTATTGTCCACCTGAGCTGTCATTGTCTGAAGTGGCAGGAAGGAGGATGGAAAACAAATCACCACTAAAATGAAAGACTCCATTCTCCCTGACTTGTTTAACTGTGTATTTTAAGTCCTGTGCCATTCCCTGTGCTATCCTACATTTGCACAAAACCAAGACAGGATTCTTACAAGACCTTAAAAAAGCAGTTATCCCATCTAATTTTGTAAGGGACTAACAAGATTCCTTGAGCCGTCCTGTGTGTCATTCCTGTCTCAGTGTAAAGAGAAGCACTGTGTATGGCAGGATGCTTTCAAATGGGGCCAGCAGGTACAGTGGTAAGAGGGGATGGAAGAACAGAGGCACCAAGATATCTTCTCTTTCTTTGGGAAAGATAGAAGAGGGTCATGTGAGATAATAGGTATGGGAGATCTTTTTTCATCCATTTCATGGAATAGGGTCTATATGAAAAAATCTTGTCTTGCTTTTGCAATGAAACTCTCCACTGCTACTGTAACACCTGTAATCTTCTCAATGAGTTTCTGAATACGAACTACTTGTCATCGTTTTTTTTAATTTTTTTCTGAAAGTGAAAATAGAAATGTCTTTTAATGTGTTTCTAAGGTTCTAAAGGAAAGACCTCTGCACTGACTAAATTATCTGAAAGCTCCATATTCTGATATAATTTTACTTTTTGTGGAGTAACTAGCTGTCATTTAGCTTGATTTAGCTGATTTATGCATATCAATTAATTGGATAATGAGCCACAGGCAAGCTCTAGGTATCTGAAAACTATTATCCTAATTTTGCCATTTACTGTAGGAGAAAATAGAATACAAAATTTCCCCAAATGATCTAAAAATGTATTCCTATTTGAATAAACTATTTATTTGTCTTCACTGTTCTATATTATCCTCAAATCAATTTTTACGTTGTTCTTCACTTCCTATTTGAACTGTGCAAGGATTTTCTCATGTCTTAAAATGGTGAGACCACTTATGATGCTGGAACATTCGCACCTCTTGCTTAAATTGTGTAGCTTGCACCAGTAGTTCTGTGGGTGATATTTGGTAGATAATTTATAGGTTAATCTCAAAGCTAGTTTGCTGTCATTTCATTCCTGGGTCTAGTAGATGAAAGAAGCTGAACTCATGATATTCTGTTTACTGCTAGGGATGGCTGGGCAATTTCTTTTTTTGTGGCTTTGTGAAGTATTTGTAACATGATCTAAAATATTTTTATATTAAAGGTTCTACAGCAATAATGGATACATTAAGCAATATGTGTTCTGAAAACAGACCTTATCCACCACTTAAAAATAAATGCAAAGAAAACACTTTTAAAAGGTATTAAACATTTAACAGTCTTAAAATATATTTTTAATAACTGAGTGGTACGTTCTCCTTACAAAATAGGTTTTTAGATTAACCTTTATACAGGGGTAATATTCTTCTTCAGATTTTCACATATACTGTTAATAACATGAAAACATCTTTAAAATTCACCTTATGAAGCATTTGAGGAACTTTCTTTATTAAATCTGGTACTTGTGGTTTTATTATTGGTTAGAATTATTACTATTTGACTTGTACCTGCCTTTTTTTTATGCTCCCACCTAGTTAGTCTTTTTAGTCATACTAAGCTCTACTGATTTTGGTAAGAAGATAGAGCTTTCAGCAGCAGCCCAGGGTTTCTGGATTTTTCATGGTGTGGATGGATTTCCAGGATGACTGGAGTTCAAGTCCTTTGCATCTTAGACATATCTCATCTGTGAGCAGATGATGTGAAAATGTATGTGTCACATTATATACTGTGATTAATTTCTAGGAGCCTGAAATATCACACTTCCTGTCCAGAAGTGCTGGGTCTCTGACTTTTGAGTTTGTCCTCATGACAGGTCTGTTTTTAGTGTACAGTTCCAACATATGCCTAGAGCAATTAAACACGTATATCTAAGGAAGGTGGTTTTTTTCATATTTATATTCTTCTTATTTATTTCAAAGCATGTAAATCATGCATGCTCTTATCAGGAAAGGCGTAGCAGTGAGAAATTTTACATTAGCCCTAAGCTAGACCTTGAATATTAAGGGTGAATGTTTTAAGGTTTTCATATGCGTTAATATGGATTTCCCAACAATCAGCTGAAACTCTTTAAAGCTGCATTTCGTGATGCCCTGCAGCATATTCCTGAGGGCTCATTATCTCGTCAAAGCTTGTAGGATATGGACCCTGCAGGAGTGATGATGTTACTGAGTGAGTTAATATGGAGTTAGATTTTTTGCATGGTGCTAGGAGGAAAAAGGCTTCAGTAGATACAGATGGAGATGAAAACGCAAGACCCTGTGAGACTCTACCCACTGTACTGGTTCTAAATTTGTTTTGGACAAATTGGATTTGTTGTTCTTCAGATTTCCTTCTGAAAACTCTCTTGTGACTTTATTGTCAGCTGAAGTGTTTATTGACTGAGAAGTGCGTGCATTTTAGTGATGGATATAGTGATCCTGATAAACACTTTGGGGCTTTCGTGATGCGATATGCTGTGTAAGTGTTTGTGTCGTTTTATGATGGAGTGCTCAGAAGCTTATTTAAATAGAAAGTAGAATAAATACCACACAGTTTCAGCAGCCATTAGTTTCATTAAAGCTAGTACAGAGATAAGAGTTAAATGATTTGTGGATATATACAAATGTCTGAAAGTAGAAAAGCAACACAGAATCCAATGCCATTATTGCTGGGAGAAGTGCCAGCATTCTCATTATTTTTAATGACTTCCAAACTGGGCCCCTAGTGACTGATGAGGTAAGCAATTTCAGATGGGAAACGTGATATACTCCATACTGGAAGGTGCTGAATGCCCTCAGTTTTTAGGGGCCATGGCTGTGCTCAGGATACTGTAAGAGGCAGCAGCCAAATTGTAGGTTGAAGGCTATTTCTTTAGGAAGAGAATAAGGAAGATTTTTCTATGTTGTTGAATAAAATTGATCAATCTAGATGATAAAAAGCGTATGTAATGACACTACTCATCAAAAGAAATCCATCACTAAAGAAAGGTAGATACTAAAGAATACATCTGCAGCTCTTTGGGTTTTACCCCAATGTTAAAAAGAAAAAAGCCAAACAAAACCTTCAGTAGCTGTTTCTGTTTATTAAAAAAGATAAGCATTTTGTGAAGATCTGGAGGTTGTTAGTAATGAAGTGGCTATTGTGACTAGTGTGAGAGGCACTTACCTCAGAAGCAGGTGGCCCGTGGTTCCCATGTGCCCAGTGACTCTCTTCCTGCACTGCTGCATGTGCTGGAGTGCTGTGTCCTTCAGAAATCCCACCAGCACTCATCTTGTCTCCTGCTAGGGAAGCAGTGCTTGGGTGTCTCGTCCTGTGTAGGAGGGAGTTTGCAGAAGCAGCTTCTCCAAGAGGGAAAGATCCCAATTTGAAGCACCCCTGACTGCCCGTGGGGCTGCTTGGCTCTCTGGGCACTAAGCAAGACATGTGAGTCAGGAGAAGTAAACAGTAAATCAGGGAGACAGTAAATGCTGGAAGTGTTTTAATGGTAAATAAAGGACTTCTTCAGGATCTAGGCTGCTTTTTTTTCACTCTGGCGCATATTTTCTCTGTGTTGAACAGGAGGCCCCAGTCAGAGAGCCCTACTCACTGCTGGCTAGCCTGGGGGCAGGACATCCCTTACCATCCCTTCTGGCTGGGCATGTCTGCATAGAAATGGTTCCGATTGTACCAAATGTGTTAAAATTTAAAATATTTTCAGCTTTTTAAGTTGGTGATCTGGGCTCCAAGCAATGAAAAATATTGCTTGGGGTAGAGCAAGAAAGTTGCATAGTGCCACTCATATGATGATGAAATATCTGCTTTGGAAGTTAAAATTATTGGAAAGATGACCCAGTGATAGCACAGAAACCCACAAATTAGGCAGATTTAAAGCAAACACAAACAGTGTATTTTATGGGGTGGTTTTTGGTTTTTTTTTTTTTAATGGGATAGGTTAAATGATGGAACTTGCTGCCATAGGATACCTGGGAAGCTAAAAATATAGCTAGTTTGCAAAGATATGAGATAATTTCCTAGAATATTGGTCAGCTGATGGCTCTTGAAAAAAAAATATCTGATAGCCAGACTCTATCTTAGGAAAACCCATAATTGACATATTGCTCAAATCTGAAGAAATAAATCAGAGGAAGGCTCATGCTCTGTTCCTCTCTCTTGACCACTGCACCTCCATCACAGATCACCACAGAAATGAGGCACAGTGTTGGCCTCACCTTGGAGCCAATACCATATGCCTGCTCCTCTGTCCAGAGATTATTTGCAGGGCCAAATGTAGATGTTGAGAAGTTGTTACCGTCTCATTTATATTTGAGCTGAGAGCCTTGCAGTCATTGCTAATCTTAATCCAAGCTATTTGTGCACTGGTGGTCCTGCCTATTTTCAGGCATCCCAGATGGGGTCTGGTCCAGAGAGGGTAAAGAACATCGCTCAGCAGTCTCGTAAGTAGCCTCTGCAGCTGAGACATGCACAGAGAGTTATGGCCAGTGGAAATTAGGTGAGCACTCTTCTGTATAAATTTTCACTACCCTTGAGTATAAGTTACTTTAGACACATAGTAATATCCATAATTAAAATGCTCCCTCGAAGTAAATAATTAAATGAGGATTACAATTATGAGACACAAAGTGACACAGGTGACAGGCTTACCTTAAGTAGGACAATTAAACTGTAAATTAAAATTAAACTTCTCCATGAAATTAGAATACTGTGTAAGGTAATTATCTAAGAGTAATAGGTTAGGTCTCTATACTGCCTCAATAAATCCTTTCAGAGATCTTTAGAGAATGTATTTTCTACTCTGTTGTTTTGCGTCTGTATTTTTAAAAAATACTTCCTAATTTAAATGAGAACAAAAGCCCAAAGTGCAGTTTTGGTGTTCTTTGGCAAAATTGATGCTTTATTGGAGAAGTTTGGTTTAAGTAATATTTTCCCTTAGAAAATGTTTGGGTTTTTTTGGTTTTTTTTTTTTTTTAGTGTAGTGGAGATACTGAGCCCTGTGGGAGTGTTTGCTGCTGGAAAGATGCTTCTGTGCCTGAGCAAAGCTTGGTTAAGGACCTGCTCAATGTTAGAAAGGGAAAGTACCATCTTTACAACTTTAGGCAATTTTAGAAGCTTTGAATACTTCTAGTATTAACTTCAGGGCCCCTTCTGGAGTTACAGATATTTTTGGCTTTGTTCAAGGGAGTAAGGCAGCATTTAGGATGCATTTAGGGCTACCACTGTATGTTAATGGCAAGATTTAGCAAACCCTTATTTGTGTTAATAGTCCCTCATTACATAAGCAGTCTGACTTAGTTCATTGAGTTATTTCTGTGAGTAAGAATGTTCTGACCATGTAAATTATCTACACACTTAGGTCCTCAGAAGGTTACTGGCATGTAACATCACTATTTGTAGTCATTGCAAAGCTGGTCAAGCTGAGTAGTGGCTTTTTGGGAAGGAAGCACTTCTGGGGTTTGCTAGCATCTCAGCAGCTTTGTTGGTGTTTTTTATCACAAATGTAGACCTGTTTAGATAATTTGTTATGATATGCTACCTTTACATGGTGTGGGATGTTTATTAAAAGTTTTATTGAAGTAAATAATCAGAAATTCTGAAATTATTAAAAAATTAAATTAGATTCTGAACAGAGTAATTCTATATCCCCTGTTAATCTGACAATTTGAACCATGCTAGTCTGCTAAATCAGAGCATTAGAATTTCTCAAAATATTTTAATACTTTTCATATTTTAGTAGGTCCTTTTATGGTGTAATTTTTGATCTCTGCTTCTAATATTACATTTTAACCAATTTGTTAAGAAGATGAAGAAACAAGATACTAATTTTGACACCTTTGTAACTCTCAATTCAGAGAGAAAGGAACAGATCTTTTTTTCTTGGATGTACGATCTTAAAGCTGGAACAATTTAAATCACTTTTTAGATACTGTACTGTTTAGTAAAATATTTAGTGCTATTATGATAGTGTAAACCATTAGACTGCAATTACACTAGCACAGCACAGAGCCTAATAGTTCTGTTGGAAAACAATGGTGATGTGTGATTGCTCCATTAGGATCGGAAGTCTTGAAGCACTGAGGTTATTAAAAAAAATGAATCACTGTTACAGTCTTGATTTTTGTTAGATTGTAATAAAAATATCTTATTTATGGACATAACTAGCACTGTGTCAACCTCTTAAGGAAGTATTAGAAAAACCCCAAGAACTAGTAAGGATTCCTTGAATTATGATTTTGAGGTCTTTTGCCTTGCTGCAGCTGGAAATCCAGATATTCATCTGTATTTTCTCTAAAGTGTTATTTAGGTAGGTTGTACTGCAGCATGTTTTCAGGACTTAAATGAGACTGGTTTTACATATATTTATGGGAGCAATGTTTTAAAGGTTGTGAAAAATTTCAAGTCATATTTTTGTCTAAATATTCTTTTTCAAAAATGCCCAGATGTACACCCAATATATTCACATAATTTCAAAGACAAGTATAGATGAAAGGTAGGAGGAAACATTTTCTTTTTGATACCTTGTTTAGCTTTGAAAGCATTTAATAAGAGTTCACAGCAACAGGAGGAAAAGAAGCATTTTGAAAATAAAAAGGAGATATTAAAATTTTTTAAACCAGGATCAGGCACTGAAGAGGTGCATTAACACTGGTAATAACATCTACCTAGCAAAAAAGAAAACTGATTTAATTTGAAATTGCTGGCATTCCTTTATATTTGGGATGTGGATGTCAGTAGCATATATGCCTGTGCTTAATATAATCAGAGACTGCAAAAAGACTGAACTAGTCATCACTGAGCTAACTGCTGGGGACTAAAAACTGTAGGCATTTGAAGATAATTCTTTCTCCAACAATCCATATATGGAAAAATAAAGAAGGAAAAAACCACTCTTGGCTGAAAAATTCATTTGAGAAATTAATTTTGAAGTTTAGCAAGAGTTCTGAGGGTGGGAAGAAAAACTGGATTTTGGGCTGAAAATGATTTGTGTGTACTTCAAAAGTAGAACAAGAATGAGTTTTGCCTGTGATGACACGTGACTGATGCTGCACTTACTCTAGTGTTGCAGGGGTGACCAGCTGGTGCAATGGCTGAGCCACCCTTGCTATATCCTTGCTGCAGGAATGCACCCAAGAGATAGGAAAAGCAGAGATTAGAGGCAATGTGAAGAGTGAGAAAGATTGGAAGAATGAAAGAATAAAGAGAGTGTATGTGATCCAGGCAGAAACAGTGATGTTCCTTACCCTAAGGGATTCCTTCTCGTAAGTGGTGGATGAAGAAAAAGTTAAGACTTCTGACAGCCTTTAGATGTAGTTAGATGGTATTGTCTGTGGTAGCTTGTTTCTCTTAGTTTGGTTGACTTGTCTTTCACATTCAAAAGCAGTTCAGATCAGTGGAAATAAACTTTAAACTTAGATTGATTAAACATTGTCTAACTTGCATTCTCTGAAATATGTGTAAAACAGATAGAACATGTCACCTGTCAGCATCTGCAATTAACCCCATGCTTAAGTTCATGAGAATTTTGGTGTTGATTAACACTGAATGGGGATTTTGAAATGTGTGAGCATAACTATTAAAACACTGTATTAGTGAGAAAGGGGTGCATTTTAATACAGGGGTGCATTTTAATTTTAATAACAAATACAAGTGATACAATTTAAATAACACTGTTGAAAATAACACATGAAAAGGTCTTTAAGGTTATATGTTCTTTGAATTGTGTCCTTAGCCGGACAGCAATATGTCAGAAGTTAATTTGTATGAGCTATAGAGTGCTGCAGGTCTGGCCCATGCCCCTCACCTGTCTCTGCCTGGTTGCAGCGGCCCCGTGCAGCGCCTGTGCTGTGGCCCAGTGTCTTGGGCAGCAGTCAGTGCCCATCCTGTACATCCTTCCCAAACACAGCTGGGGAGATGGCACTTGCTGCTCTGGGGCCGTGCACTGGCCTGGAACAGGGAACCTGTGCAGAGGGTCTGGAAACTTGTCATTTGTCCAATAGCACCTCTGTGCTCCTGTCTGTACATGTGGTATCCTTCCCAGGCTGTGCGCCATAAATGTCTCTCCTGTGTCCCTGGGGTACCCCCCATGTACTTTGCTGATATCTTGTACTAGCTGAGCTAATCTTAGCACTGTCTTTCTCTACTCTCGTTTAATGCAGTTAGTTAAGATTTTTAAGTACTTTGGCTTGTTTTTTCTCAAATACCAGCTGTCAGAAGCTCACATAGGTCTCATGAAACAGGTGCAGTTTTTGAACTGATTTAAACGAAGAGGGGAGAGACATTTGGTAAATATTAATTGGCAGGCACTCTGAGTAAGGAGAGCAGACAAAATGGAAAAAAACCTATGAGTTTGGCAGTGCCCTACAAATAGGATTTTTTTTTTTTTTTAGGGGATGCAGATATCATGCACTTTGTAAGGTTGCAGCCTCTGACTCTGGGAGCATTTGTTAACTGATTCTGTGGCACCTCACAGTCATAATCTTTTTCATCTGTATTCTTGTTTTGGATTCCTTCTGGGTCTTCTAATATTTCAAAGAAGAAGTAAAAATGCTAACACGGGAAATAAACATCGAGATTTTTTTCTCCAAGTAACATATGTTGCTTAAAGCTTACCTGTGAAGTGTTGAACATGAAGTGAATACATGAGTCCCACCCCATTTTAAATGCTACCTTAGTTTTATGACAGTGATATTACACTTTCCCAATCTATGGACCTCCCTCACAAGAAATATTTGTAGATAAAACTTCATGAATGGCGATAAAGTAAGGAAAATATCCCTTTATTCTCTGATAATGCAAGTCTAAACATGAACAAACAGGAAAAAAATATTATTTATGCTAGCTGGTACGTTATTATGCATTTTTCAGTGCGATTTCTGTTTATTGCTGACTGAAAGGGGAACTTTGACCTTGGAAAGAAGAATTCTTTGTGTTCAGACAGCAAGAAGGATATGGATTGCATCAGCCTCTTTCCCCCTTGTGACTTTTCTTCATTTGTGGACTAAATCCTCTGGTATTTGTGTGCTCAGAGTTTCACATGGAGCACTTCAACACAATGTGGCTGCTTGGGGGAGCGGGAGGAACAGCACACTTTTAACAAGTGTCCTTGAGGCAGAACAACAGGAAGGCACATTGCCACGCATCAGCCTTTATTTATGCATATGTAGTGCAAGGTAACCCCCACTGGGGTCTGCTGTGGGAGAAGGCACAGCAGTGTCACGGAGCTCTGGAAGTCCAGTAAAAACAATGAAGGACGTGCAGCTTCTCTGTATCTGCTCTGCATAATGGTGACTCTGTTTTTTACAGTGCTTGGACGATTGGTTGTCCTGGGATTTAGTGAAGGACATGGAAAACAAGTGCATTTGCTGTGTGTACTTCATGCTGATAGTCTGGAAATGGAGCAAGTCAGAGAGAAATGTAGCTTTTGGGATCATTAAAAATCCATTTTCATTAAAGGCCAAGTATTGCAGTGACATACTTATTTATACATTCATCCCCTGTCTGTCTATGTCTTACAGATAGAGTGAAAAGAAAGCCTTTTCATAACAATTTTAAAGCCTAAATGAAAGAAAAGCATTCTATTTACCTTGAATTACTTACACGGCATACTTGTTTGTTTTTTCATGCTGTCTTGGATGGCAACTGCTCTGCATTCTTTCTTTACTCCTGTTCCTTTTGTCCTATCTATCTATCATTTGTTTTTATCTATATCTTCTGTCTATCTATCTATTTCCTCTTTATGCTTAGAGTTGGTTGCAAATTATATTTGTGATGCAGGGAGCTTACAATCTGACTGTCTTGATATTATTTTATGCAACCATGACTACCGTAAAAATTGGCTTTACTGCCTCTTTTGTGTTATTGATTCAAGCCCATTTCAGAATTAACTTGTTTGGAATGATCTGGCAATGTTGTGTGCCCTAGGTTCTCTCAGGAAAAATTCATATCTCATAACTAAATGCAATAAAATGTTCAGATATATCTAAACACAGTTATATTTTGAATTTAGATGAAAACCTTATGGAGTCAATCAAATATACAAGGCATGTGCAAGTTTTAGTTCTAGACTTACAAGTACTATATTGCAGGAAAAAAGTATTCAGAGACCTACTTCTTCCTAGAGATCTGTCCCTTATGTATGCTTTATGAAATGCTTAATCACATCATTCATGTTTCCATCCTGAATTGGTTGGACATAATTTTGACATTTTGACTGTAGGACTGTATCTGTAATTTGAGATTATTGCCTAAATTCATTTAGGGGTTTAGTGTTTCAAATCTTAGTTTTACATTTATCCTCATGTTAGGTGGAAACATTTGTGTGCTGACAGGCAGTGGAAGGTGATCTACAAAAATAAATCTTCCCACATTAATGACCTGACTGGTCCATTTTGAACTTTCTGTTGCAAATGGAGAAAATTAGATGCTAGTAGAAACAGGAAAATGCATAACATGTGTTTATTCCAACATTAAAATGCCCAGATGTTACAAATGGTCCACTACATCAGATCCCAGTCCTGAATATCTTTGACTCATAAAACCAGTTGTATCTGGGAAAGCTCATCTCCAATTAGAATTTTTTTCCAGGTAAACAAAAACGTGAAGTAAACTTCTAATGACCCAGTAATTTTTTGCCCTTGTATTTCATAGCCATCAAGACTCCTCTGCCCAGATCCCTGCCATGAGGACTGCGTCTCCTGAGTTGCAGATTTCACTTTGGTAGCCAGAAGCCAGGGAACTGCTGGCACCTGCACAGCTCTGACCCGCCTGGCTGCCTGAGGCAGTAACCCAGGCCACACTGTGCTCTGGGAGCAGATCGGCTTTTTTTGGCTGGTGGAAAAGAGCTGTATGCCAGCTACGCTTTAAAATGTTTTAGTAGTCCTGGAGCTGGAATACAAATTCTTCCTTTTTGTTTCCCTTCATAGCTTTTTCCCTGACTGGTCTCTCTTAGTTCTTTACTAGTCTTCTTATTGGCTTTCAGAGTACAGAGTCTTTCTTGAGTGTGTATTTTAAATGTGTGGAGGAAAAAGCTACCCAGTGTGAGTACAAAACAGATGCAAGTATATCCTGAGATGAGTGCAATATGGATAAAGAACTGTTATAATTCTTCCCACATCCGCGTTTCCATCTACTTACGAGATATATACATGTGCCTTGTTAGCAATGATGTTATAATGCAAAAGCTAAAGTTTTCGTATCGAAGGAAACACATATTGTTAAATGAGCTGAAAACATTCTCCCAAGGGTTAGCATTTCTCTTGTATGTGTGAAATTCTACTGAAATAAATGGCCCTATTATTTTAATTGCATCTTTTGGTATTAGAACATCTTTCTTTGTACTGCAGTAAAGAACCTTCTTTTTCTTCCTTGCCTGAAAATGTGAAATGAACAAACACAGTCGATGCATTAAAACATTTATGACTTCAGCAGTAGAATACTATACCAATATACATAGGTGCACATACACATATATGAACTAAATGCATATTTTATGATGTATTCTTCCATTCTGTCTGAAAATATAGAAATAGGATTTCTACTTTTAAAATAGGTATGAGTAAAATTTTGGCTTGTCCTTTTGACTGATACCTTGTTTACAATGCTAATAATGACTAAGACAGTTTAAAAAAAAACAATCAAAACCATAACAAACCACAAGAAAAGGTACCATTCTTTAAGGAGAACACAGTAAAAATTTTTGAAAAAGGATGGTACCTGTTTAATAAGTGAATTAATACTTGGGCTTTAACACTCGTAACAGTTGTGAGTAGATTTCAGTTCTTGAAATACTTGTACTATGTTCCTAATTTGCTCCTGTGAATGAGGGATTATGCAGTATAACAGGTTAAACTTCTACGGACCATTCTAATTTGTTTTGTAGGATATCAGAGAAGGGAGGGAGGAACCCTGTTTATCACGTTGTGATCAAAGCACAGTAGAGTAGAAAATTTTCTGTGAACATAGGCTTGAAAAGTAATTTGTTGGTATGTTTGTTTCCTCTCTTCTGCAGCTGTTCAATTATGAACTGTTACTGCTGGTCAGAAAACCAAATGTCTGTTCTCTAGGGTAGCTACATTGTACTCCAATGTTTGAAGATTTGGTTTCTTTTATAATTGGAATGAAATATTGATTTTTTTTTTTAAAGGAATTCTCCCACATTTCCATCAGAATACTATCTGAACATGCTCACGTGTGTGCACACCGTCTGTTTAATATATGGATACAGTAATAATGTAAACCTGAAAACAAAATTAATTGCACTTACAGAGCCAAACCAATTTTTAATCATACAGAAAAGATCAAGGAATGATTTTTAAGAGCAAAATGAGAAAGTTATAGGGTTAGTGTTTATTGGATTTTCTTGTTTGTTTTTTTACCAAGTCTATTTAAGTTTTATAAGGACACACAAGCTTTAAGAGGAAAAACACTTGTAGACCTGGATAAACATCCCTTTTATAAGTCACCAAATATTGCTGTACAGCCCTTCACTGAGAGGGGATCCTGTGGGGTGTGGGACAAGGACTGCTTCGCTCAGCTCTAAGCTGGAGTGGGGGCCTTTGGAGGCAGCAGCCTCTCCCATGTGCAGCTTCAGAGGGTTGCTGGTTTTAGTTATTTTTGTCGCACATGTGCGTAACTAAATATCTACTGGTCATCTGTTTATTACCTGGGCAAAGAAAATACAGGTGCAGTGACAAGCACTGAGTTGTCTCATTTTGGAATTTTTCCCTGCAGTGGAAATGATGGATTTTGTTTTTCATCTCTTCATACAGAATGATCTGCTATTTTGAGCAAATTAATGAGATAGCTTGCTACTTACAAAGTAGGTCAGAACTGCTCTAGCGTAAATTTCTGCGGTTTAGTGCTGCTTTCCCCGTTCTCTTCACTGGCAACCTGTGTCAACACGTGCAAACCTCCAGTTGGGTGCTGCTGTTGCTGAGTGCCAAGGGCTGCCCAGCTCTAGCCCAGCACTGCAGGGCTGTGCTGCCAAAGCCCGGGGTGCCTCGCAGTGCTAAGCCTTGGCACAGCCCTTGGAGCAAACAGCGTCTTGCAGCTGTTTCCATAACAACACACTTGTTAGAAAATAAATATTTGTTCCACTTTAACAACTGTCATTATGCTAAGAATTAATTGATATTAATGTTTTTCCCCCTCTTTGTGCTTGAGAGCATTTTAGAAATAACCCAGAAATGTTTATGGGACAATGCAGCATCTGAGACTATTGCAGCTGGCTGTGCCCTACCATGGACTTGGGCTGGTGAGGAGCAGGAGCTGGTAAAAAACTCTCTGGTTTTGGTTAAAAGGCAGATCAGTTCTGCTCTGTAGAGCAGTCTGGAGAACAGCTGTGCTGATGGGTGTGGAAGCAGAGAGCGGTAAGGCTGGTGGGAGAGCAGGGCCAGAAGGCACTGTGGGATGGGCACAGCTTCAGGTGGCCCTTTGCTGACATCCTTTGCCCAGAAAACCGAGCTTTAAGGTGTCCTCCAAACTCTTACTGCCACCCCACATAGCACAATGACCTGTGTCAGTCCTCACAAGTTAAATACCAAGAGTGGGAAATGTACTGTGGTAGTCTGTAACTGTAAGTGTACTCTTGCCTATATGTATGCAATTTGGGCTACTTTGAAATAGATAATCACAGATAAAGGTGTAAAATATGGTTATTCCTTAATATTTTACTTGTAGTACCTGCTCATTTCAGTATTTAAGGTTATAAATTCCAATTTAAAAAAAAATCAATTACTTCAAAAATTCCTGGAATTCAACCAGTGTTACAAAAATTCAGATTTATGAATCTTTTTGGAGTATATTAGTTTGGGTTTTTTTAATAGAGGAAAGTTTTCTCATAGGAGGAAATTTCTGGCTGCTTGCTACTGGTTTTTTTTCTGAGCTGTAATACAGACTTGTAGAAAGCAAACTAGAAGTTCAACCATGGCAGCATTAGCAGGAACTACTGTCACACAGTATATTATTAGCTCAGCCATGTTTTCTTATCTTGATCTATTCTGTTAGCAGGACACACTGATTTTGCCCAAAGCCAAAATGTGTTTTTTCTGCTCTGTTTGGATTGTGTTATACTGTGCCTACCCGTATGGCATCTGTGTGCCATAAACACCATGACTAGCAGCTGTCATTTGTCATGATAAGTGAAACCGATGTTTGTCACCAATGTAAGTAAGTGCCACCAAACACAATTACCAGCACGAGACCTTTTGACAGAGCAGTTGTTATTGCATCCCATTCAAAGGAGGAATTACTGAAGTGTTTGAGTCCTTGTTTAACCATGGTTCATCTTTCAACATTATGAAAAGTCTCTTATCTATCGGCTGTTAATTCAGAGTGACACAGTACAAGAGCAGCTCTAGAGCAAAACTTCAGCCGTAGGGGACCAGGAATAGTTGAACTGACTCTTGCTGCTGAAAAGACAGTGGTATTTTGCCCCTTGTTCAAGGGAATTAAAACATGTGAACTGAAGAAAGAATTAGTGACAGCAGAACATTATGCCCATTTTAAAGAAGTAGAGCTTTACACTGAATAGCTGATTTCTGTAAAGATCAGAGGAAAAGATTATTTCCTTGCTTCTTCCTTTCTTTCTTTGTTTTTTTTTTCCATCCTGAAAGCACGTTTAATGTTGAGGAGTAGCTGAGAAGTTCTTACTGCAGGACTTTTAATGGAAACACTATAGATTTTGTAAAAGACAAGGAATTTGGCAGGAAGAGAATAGCTCTCTGTCTTTGGCAGTCCCACTGTTCATACTGTGCAAACACTTTCTGAAGATGGTCTGAGTCATTCTTGTAATTTGATGTACGCACTGAGTTAAGTGAATACCTACCAACTGAGGAAGGTGAATGAAAAGGGCATAGATTTGTTTGATAATTATTAATTTGCCTAATGTCACTCTCGTGCCTTTAAATTTGTTAATGGAGAATTTTTCAGTTACATTTGGGATTGCTGCAAGAACTAGGCTTTGATAAGATGTATTTGACTTGATGAACTACCTAACTTGCACAGGGAGCCATCTTTTGCTCTTGTTTCTGCATATTATATGTTTTATATAGGCTGAGCTGTAACTTACTTAAAAACTGTACTTGATCTGGGGGCCTTTTTATGTAGGGTTAGAAGAAGTCTGAAGAATGCTGTGCAATTAGAATGGTAAATCAATATGTTAATATAATAGAGTGAGATGACATAACTTTATCTTGCTAGAACCTAAATGTGGCTACTTTAGCACCTAATGGCTCTATTAACTGAACAAAGCAGTTTTTTATTTCATAATTAGTCTGCTATTTGTGTTGTTAGTCTAACCACTAGAGAAAAACAATGCCACTTACTTAAGCTAGTAGTCATTGTTGAATATTGACTTCAGTATCAACCTGGTTGAAGAGGTTTGTGGCCTTTTGTTATGTTTATGTTTTAATTTAACAAATTGAGAAGAAAAGAACGGTTGTTTCCTTTCAGGAACATGAAGCATGGAGTCAAACAGGAGTATCAATAAAGAGTGATGACTGCTGGTTGGGCAACAGAATAGTGATAGGAGCTGAAGGGCTGTACAACTTACTTTGCAAAAAGGAGCGGATGAAAGGGGAGTAATGAATTCTTGTGAAAAAATGTTTAAATTTTGAGACCACATTTGAAATCTGTTGTGCAAATATGCTCTTTCCAAAAAGTCTTTGAAAAATTACTAATGTTGTATTCCAAGACCAGCTGAAGAGATGACACTCTTCATTCTTTCATGTATCCATGCTGGATTTTTCCTTGGGGCAGAATCTGTGTCTTTCGTTATCTGCCTTTTGATGGAGTACGTTAAAAGTTCATATGATGAATAGTGTAGGAGCCAGATAAGGCCAGAACAGGAGGAGAGAGGTGTTACAGCAGGTTGTGTGTTGAATCAAGCCACACAGTGCAAGTAGAAAGAAAACAAGCCCTAAAATGGAGAAGTATAGTCTTGATGAAGGGCTCCTTTGGGTTATCATGTACAAATGTGCCTGAGTCACAGTGTCTGAGGGTGGGAGAGCTGGGGAAATCTCTACCGCACTGCCATATGAGCCCCAAAACATGTACTCACAGTGCACCTGTGCCCTGCCATGCCTATTGCTAGTGATATAAAAGTGCCTTAAAATCCTCATGACAAATCTGAAGAATTTCAGCTGTTTAAAGACTGTCTGGCTGAAGGACTGCTGGAATACCCAGGGGAATCATTGGAGCTGCAAGTATTATAAATACTTGGAGTCTGAATGGGTGCCAGGCATCGAACTGCGTTGGGGTCTGCCAAGGCCACATGGCTATATTTAACTTCTGGGGAGCAAAGGGACTTGCTGCCTATCTGCTGGTATAGCCAAGTGTACCTTTCAGGATGCTCATGGGAGGAGAGCTTGCAGAAGATGGCTGCACTGGGTGTCACCTGCTGGCTCACCTTCCCTGGCTCTGACCAGGCAAAAATTCTTTGTTTTCTGACAGTTTAGGGACGAGGAGCTCAGAGGATGGAGAAAGGCATATGGTGGTTATGTATCCACCCTGGCAGAGCAGGTAATGGGCAGCAGGACATCTAAGACCCACCTCACTGAAAACTGAAACGCAAGAGGAGGGAGCTCTGCAGGTACGTACGATCTGCATCCCAAGCAATGACTGTGAGACTTATAAACCAAGTCCTGCTGTTGTCAAAGTGGGTTAAATATTGGACTGGATAATTGATGAACTCTCAGTGAATGTTTTAAAGAGAAATTGTTGAAACTTTTGGGTAAAGTTCATGAGACCAGCTTGCCTTGTCTCTTCAACAGTGTAGCACAGCTGAATTGTCTTAGGGAATATCTGGTCTATATGTTTTCCTTTCAAAATCTCTGTATTTGGGTTCTGATTTTTAGTTCTCTCTGCTTGTTTATTGAACTTTTTTTTTCTTTTCATCCAATATCTGGATTAGTGACATTGTCAAGGAAAAGCAGTGGAGACAGAAAATGAGATTGCTTAGATATATATAGAATGACCCAGAGAACAAAACTTTGGAGACTTATGAGAGCTTTGCTCATGGTTTAAAAGGGAGCAGGATGGATTCCCAAGCACAGCATTTCAATTAAGCTGAGATGCTTGTGGTTCTTGATAAGCTGCTGATTAAATGGTGGGACCTCTGCTTTTCTAAGCCTTCTCTGTACTCAGAGCTGACCCAGCAGCAGGTTTCTGTATTCCTAGATGCAAAAAATTCTGCACATCACACACACTTTGCTGAGAGGACTGGGGAGAAACTTGAGGGAGGCAAATTCTGAAGGAGAGTGTTGCTTTTTGAGGAATCCTATCTCTGCTCCACCTGGGATTCTGTGGTCTGTCAAAGCATAACAGCAGTGCAAGGGAGGGGGATTAGAGGTGCCCAAGTTTACTCCAGAACATGGAATTTCAGTTCACTTTTGCTGATTCAAATTTATGAACACAGAATTCTTAATCTTCTGCTTGAAATTTCCACTTCAAATCAAACCCTTTGTGAAATAATCTTTGAATGCCCAGCATTTGTGCTTAGAAGCACATCTTGATCTATCACATATAGTTAAGACTGTAATTTAAGTTTAATGAGCCAGACTTTCCTCCTGAAAGTGGAAGGATACTATCATCAAGTTTAATTTTTATGATATGCACATGACTTTTTTTTAACTTGGAAGAGCCCACTTAAAAAAATCCTGTCTTATTTAGTAGTGATTTTGTTCCATTGTGCAGTGTCATTCTTCTCTTTCTTCCTCCTTTCCAAATCCTTTTCTTCCTTTTCCTCTTCTTTCTTTGTTGCATACCTTTTTTATATTTTGTACAGATTTCCCTCCCCTCTGACATTTTTACTATTTTGAGGCATAAAATAGGGCCTCTCTTCTTCTGCAGCTGCGACCCCAACCCCTGCTGTACCAAATTGACACTTCTGCAAGCAGCAGCTCTACTCAGTCACTCGAAGGCTGCTGCTTTCACAAGTGTTGATTTAGTGCAGCAGGGGATGATGTGCCAGCTGTAAAACTCAGATAAAAATAATAATAATAAAAATGCCTGTGAAAAGTCTTATAATAAGAGGGAAAGATAAGAGGATGTGAGGAGAAAAAAGGTAGGAAAGGGCCAGGTGGAGGGAGGAAGGGGAGCAGTGGTCCCTGTGGAGGGTGGTGGGGTACTCGACTGCCCAAGGAACAGCAGGATGGGTGGGAGAGTAGACCATGAGTAAATCCTTCTCCTCCTCCTCCCCCCCACTCTCTCTGCTTACAAGAAACTTCTGTGACTGACAGTGCAGATGTTTTGTGTTTCTGCCAAACTAGGGAGTTATTTTGGGATAAAATCCTGGTGGCGGGAGATGAAAGACTTGAAATATAACTAAGACAGTGAGGGGCACCTGTGCTGTAGAGTCACTTAATATTTGCAAATGCAACTTTTGGATGGCAAGATATTTGATATTTTACATTCTTAAGTTATATATCCCTGGATGTACAGGGTAAATTTTTTGAATTATAAAAATAGCATGTTGTTATTTAAAGCCCATAAATGGAGAGTTCCTTCTGAATCAGCCTTGATTTACCCTCAGTAATGTTCCTAGAGGAAATAGTTCACAACTTCTTGATATCTGAGTGTTTAATAAGAAGTTGTATTTCTGCTGTATTACTAATAGGATTCCTTAAACCTTCTGATGGGCTAATATTTTCTAATTCAGTCTCCAAGTGCTTGGAATAATGTCTGCTTATCCCTATTGATTTATTCTTGCTAAGTATCTCAGGTCTTTCCATAAGGGAAGCCAAACCCTGTCTTTTCATTCATTCACATGTTGTGTGGCAGTGCCAGTAATTTCTGCCCAGGGACCATGTCCATAGAGATGCCAGCATGGCTATGGTGATGCTCTGATGTAGCACAGCTCTGGGGCACAAGTTCTGTGCCCTCCTCCACCAGCACTGCCAGGTAGCATCTTTTTTTTGTAGTGCACAAGTCAGTATGGCAGACTGTAATATTCATTAACACTGTTCACAGTGTCAGGTGGATTAAACTAAAGAGGAATTAGTGCAGGAAGATGTGTGGTTTTGATCAGTGATCAAGATAGTAGCTCTGAACTAACATAGCCTGTCCTTGTCAGTGGAGACTTGAAAGGTGCTAGTACATATGTAATAAATATTATTGTTTGTTTAAATTTTGTTATACGTGGCAATTTACAGGTCTGTATAGGGAGTGTGGAAATTTTCAAAGCCTCTTGAGAGGCCTGTTTCTTACAAGTTTTTTTCAGCCTGTAGGTTTGGGTTCTCTTTAAATTAATGGGAAATAAGGACATACTTAAAATTAAGCATGTACTTTAAAACTGGTGGATTGAGGTCATATTTGTCAGGTCTCGGGGAAAAAACTTCTATTATCTGAAAAGTATCTGCTTTTCAGCATTTAAAGAGAGGCTTTCACAATGATCACCTTTGTAATCTTGTTGTTCATCATATTAATTGAAGAAGTTCCTTTCTGATAACCTTTGGCTGTTGAAGATGTGTTCCCAAAGCGTCAAAGGCTAAAGAAACTTAGAAAAGACATAATAGATCATCCTGTCTGTTTTTTTCTGCCAGAGTAGGATTATTTCATTGAGAACATTTTTTAGTGTTATGTCAACTTTAGTTTTTAAAATCCCAAGTGAAACCTTCCATATCTCTCCTTAGGAGACTATTTCACAGGCTAATACATCTCACTGTCAGGAAGATTTTCCCGATACTCTATTGAGCTTAAGCTTTTTCTTTCCATTATTTCTAGTTATATCCTTTTCCCTTGTTGACTTTACACACTTCAAATATTTATAGATTATTATATTTTTCCCTTAAGAAGTTGTTCTTGAAACTTTCTTCAGTTTATCAATATGGGTTTGGTTTTGAAAAACCCACTTAAGACCTTCTAGGCTGAGTACTACATTTACAATCAAACCATACCACAATAAGATGCTCACCACTGCATCTTCAGGTTCTTTTTCTCAGGGTCCAAAAACCATAGGACATTCTAGCTAAGAGAAATCTGATGAGTAGCCTATTTTCATCAATTATTTGAGAAAAGTCCCTTTGCTTTCTTTCTAATTCTAAATGCACAGTTCTTCTGACCATTGTAAATGGGAATTCCCAACTGTTACTTAATCTCTCACCTCTTGGTGCTCTACTTTGCAGAAAGCCTGCATACTTCTTAGTCTTTGTATTTCTGCAGCTTGCACAAACTTCACTTCATTCTTGTTAGGTGTAACTGTTGTGGTCAGGGCTCAGAATATTTCCTGGGAAATAGAAGGCAAGAGAAGGAGGATGATGCCCTACTCAAGTCTGAGGTCTGATTTGGAAGTCCTGGGCTGAATTTTAGCTACTTATTCAGGAGAAATTAAAATATGTCCATGCAGAGAAATGCAGACAGCTGTAATGAGTTTTCAGGTGGACTTGCTAATGTGGACAAGTCTCATATTTGCATAGTTCAGGGTTGCAGAAGAGGGTGCAGCCTGTTACAGATGAGAGCACAGGCAAGTCGATGCATTACTGGCACCAAGAGACAGGCTCTGCTTCTCTGTGCGTCCTTGCCCTGCCACAGAAGGAAGCAGTTGCAGTCTCCCGCTGTGTGCTGGTGGATACTGGTGCTACATCAGCGTAGGCAGCTAAAAAAATTTGCTTTGTTTTTAACGCAATTTACATTGTTATTATTAGTGATGAGTGTTAGTTCTGGCTTGCAGAAAAGGGGAACGGCTTGCATGGCATTCAGCTGGTATTTCTAGCTTGGTTTTCTAAGGAAATGCTGTCTGTCAAACTTCTCTAATTACTCTTGAACACAATGAATATTTTCACAGCTGGATCTAGTGGTGGTAGAGATCCTGTCCCACAATGGCCTCGTGTGGTGGCTTTGAAATCAATGTGGACACTTTTGGGTGTCCTAGCTGGCAAGCATGGTATCCACCTGAGGGCATCATGACAAGGTAGCACTGGAGCAGCCCAGAAGGCTTCTGGGAAGACAGTGTGGGGAAGGAGGGCATAGTAGGGAGTTTGGTCACTTGTGGGCTACTCACAAGGCAGAAAGTATTGGTTTTCTGCTCAAAGCACTTGAGTTTTCCTGAGGATTTTTCAGACTGTTAAAGACCCAGTGCTTGTCTAATTGTTCTCCCAGAATCAATAGTTAAATTCACATTGATTCCTGCTGACTTCACGTGCTTGGGATTCCAGCTGTACTGCTAAACTTGAGATCACCATGTTTCACAGAGGGCTTACCTGCCACAGCTGTCTGACACTTGCTGAAATCCTGAGTTTTCCTGAGAAGTGTGAAGGGTGGAAACACCACTCTGGGTGCCCTTGCAGCCTTTGTAGGTGCTACTACCTGCCAGGCTGCTGTTTCTCTTCCAGTTTCACAGAGAAAGCCTTATGCTTATTCCCAGGTCTGCATCTCAGAATGGCCACTTTCTGCTATCCTCTTCATTTTGACAATTTCAAAGCATTTTCCTAGATCTTTTAGCTGACATTTGCCTAAGATTATTTGACTAAGAGAATTTTTATTTTATTCCTTTTTCTATGTCTAATTTTTAGATGATGCTATGTATGTTTTCTGCTTCACTTATACTTGCAATATTTTCCAGATTCACATTTTCCACAGCTTTTGACAATGAGATTAATTGCCTAATAAAGACGTGTTAGTGCCTTTATTTTTATATTTAATTGTAAAGAGATTGCTTTTAATTGTATTTCTAAAAGAGATATAAAGAACAGTGTTTACTAGCAAGTTTCCCTTAACTTCTTTTCATTGAGAAATGGAATAAAAAGAGTAATGATATTACACTTCTGCTGACTACTCTGCTTGACTGATTCACGGGGTATTTGCTCTTAACATGTTGTAGGAGTTAAAAAAAAAGTGTCAAACTTTTTTTGGCACCCAGCTACAGTAGATCCTGTTAGAAGAAACATATGGCCTCACACTAACAGTGTTAAAGCACTGCTGAAGTATTGCATGCATGACATTGACAAATTTCCTCTAGGCTTTTTGTTTTCTGTGCTATTAAGCATTCAAAGTCCAGTATTTCATTACCACTGATGATACAGAGAGCCTTATTGACATTCTATCCATCTGTTCATAACATGCATTATTAAATGTGAAGCAACTAGTAGGTAGGAGTGCACTTGCCAGCTGTACAATGAATTCTCAGCAGTTTGGTGCCCTCTATAAATTTTCTAGTATTCTGCTGGTTTCTCAGCATAATTTGCAATGGGAATAATTTTTTTTTTAATATTTCACATTGTACAGAGAAAAGTTGCTTCAAAAGAATTCTCTGTTTTGTTATCCTTAAAATATCTTTAGATATAGTTTCAAAAAGCCCAAGAGTCTTTTAACATACAAGGACTCTTGCTAATATCAGATCTCACTAACCACAGTTTCTTTTTTTTTTTTTCCTTAGGAGGAAATCTGCTGCATTACCTATGAACAGGACAATGGCCCCCAATGAGTCACCCTATTCATATATTTTTGGAACCCAGAGGAATTGGTTTGACTATTTACAGATTATAACAGTTGGTAGTTGAATGTTTTATTTTCATTCCCAGTTGGTACAATATGTTCACAGCTGATGCTAATGGCTTGCCCATTTGATATCACATATGGTCCACTATTTGGGTCTCCTAAAGCTTTCTTTTGTGGTCAGGCTGCTTTAAAACTTTCATATATTTAGGTTTGTTTTGTCTGCTGGAAAGGTGACTAAGAAACTCTGAAACTTGGCAGCTTTAGAGTAAATCAGCAATTCTGTTGATAAAGATTCAAAGAATTTGTGACTAAATGTCCAGTAAAGAATATTTTTATATAAAAATGCCTTACAGCATCATGTGAAATTTTAAAAGAAATGTCCTTTCCTTGTCTTTGAAGCTGTGATTGACTTACCTTCCAATGTATTGGCACCATTGAGCATCATCAGGACTACTTTTTCTGGGTGTTCTGTTGCACTGGAAAACAATTTATGCATAATTTGTATTGCTTAAATCACTATTTATATTTCTATTTGAATATTAATGTTCTGGTAATGTTTTATGAAAAGAGACGATTTGAAAAAGCAAACCATTTTTTCCTTTGGTTTCTAGAATAAGACCATAAAAAAAGTAAACTAAAAAAATATGAGAACAAAAATTAAAATTCCAAGCCTGTCTGAAGTTGTTCTTCTATGATACAGAAGTGTTTATAGTGACTCTAAAACATAACTGATAAAGCCAGAATCTCATAAAAATATTATTTCCAAAACTATTGCATTACCCTCTGAGAGGTGAAATTCTCATTTATTCGTAGGAGTAGATCATAATAGCTCTAATTCCCTGAGAAGTGGGCATTGTATGATAATTAAGCAGGGTAGTACATTAATTGTCCTCCACTTCACCTCTAGATGTTTAATTCCTTATCTAGTCAACTAGAAAACAATAATGCTCACTTATTTGTGCCTTACTGTTCAAATAATTTTTCTAACTGGGTAATTTATTTGAAATAAAGCAGAATAAGCATATTCATGTGAAAGGGACATTCAAATCATGTTAAATTAACATAATTAATGCCATTAGGTGGTAGGATGTGGGTTTTATGGTTGTATATTTTCAGCCATGCAACTTTAGCTGAATAACAGCAATGTGATTTTGCATGCAGGAATATTTCTCTAACTAGTGGGGCCCATTTGGCAGTTCTTGCCATGTGACTACTGCTTTCTTGCAGCCTCTCTCCCATCAATGCTTGTTAGGAGAGCAGGTACGTGTGTGTTGGAAGTAGTGCATGTGTGTGTGACATTTGGCTCCTGTGGCTGGATTAAATGAGGCAACTTGGTGGTAGGACAGAGGCTCCGGCTTGTTTAGTTTAGGATGAAATTGTGCATGTTGCTGGCTTATAGTCAGTCCCTGAAAGCAGATTGAAATGGAACTGAAGTAGGAGGCTTTTTGAAGTGAATAAACTCAGTATGCAACCTGGAGCACTAGGGAAAAAAAGCCCAACTGAACCCAAAGTTTTTGGAAATTAAAATAGATAACATGCACAGATAGGATCATATCTGATTGCTACTTAGAGAATTATATGCTTCCTGGGGTATTTTTTCCCTCATTTGTTAATAATTTATTATTATTATAATAATTATTATTATATCACCCAAAACATGTGAGTGCTCCAGCAGAAGTGTCTTCTGTGATATTTCCCTTCTCTCTGGGCTCATGCAGCAGGGGTGAGTGGTCATGTTAGGCATTGCCCTGCCACTGGGGTCTCCTTCCAAGCACAGCAGCTGCCTCAGCACTGATGCTTCTAGAGGCAGCTTGTGCTTCTTGTGCCTCTGGTGGCTGTTACCCACTCTGGGCCAATGCTGAAGCCGTAAGTCAGACCCTTCAAAGATCCTCCAAAATACTGACCTCCCTCTCTGCCCAACCAATCCTTTCCTTCCCAAAGCAATAAGATCTTTGCTGCTATCTACTAAATATACTTTCTTCTTGTTTTGACTGAGGAACAACCTGAGGCTAGAGCTTGCTTAGGGGAAGACCGTGTGGAAATGGTTTGCTCAGCCACCCTAGGCCCAGTGTGGAAGGTACAGGGTGGGATGGACTTGATGAAGGCAACCTCAACTTGGAAAACAGTTGATTAGGAAAATAACATCAAGTTGTAATTTATCAGCTCTAGATGTATTTTAGGGAGATGTCTCTCCTGAAAGGGATTAAATTACATATAGTGTTAACACAGAGTCTTCTGCAACAATGTAAATGAGTTGTTAACATGGCACTTCATTGCAATAATAATTCAAAGCTAGTAGCAGGCTTGATGGGTCTGCAATAAATGTTTTATTATTTAGAAAAAATATACTCTACAAGTTGCAATGTGCCATGCTCATTCATGCTGTAAATCAACAAAGATCAGCAGACTGAATAGGGAAAATGAAAAGCTTATTTAGGAACTGACACAAGCTTTCAGATGAGCAGGGATGGCTGAAGTTAACTGCATTCATTTTTCTTTGCTTGTCACAGTTGCCACTTGAATTTCACTGCTAAAGATTGTGGGTAGTTTTGCTTTATGAAATTATATCTATGAAAACAGTATTTGCATTTATATAGGCTTAGTTATAATAAAGTTAAACCTAGCACACCCTCTTGCCTCTGCAAACAAACAAACCAACCAGCCAACCAGAAACTTCAATGCTAAAATAATATTTATTTCTCAGTTTTCCTGGATCTGAATAGGATTCAGCTAAATGGTTCTCACTGGCTGCTTTAAAGGCCCAAAGCTGGTGATCAGGTGAAATGCAGGAGTGCAGAGCTATGGTCACCCCTTCAGCTTCAGCTCTCCTGTAAGGCTACCTCCCTCCTCAGAAGCATTGGGTGAAAGGAATGGGAAACTAGCAATTAACCTGGTCCTCATGGTGTGGTTATAACGTGCCTGAAATTGGCTCCATTACCATACTTTTGTCTCTCCTAACACCTGAAGACTCTCTTGAAGTTTGCAGCATGGAAAATGCAGGTTCTGGATGCTGAATATTGGCTTGTCCTGAAAACACTAAATTTGAACATGGAGTAAAACCCTTTGCAAATTCTCTACGTTGATGTCCTTAAAGAGATGTGACTACTCTGGCTGATCAGGGGAAGGCGGAACCAGGACAAGAAGACAAGCGAGTTAAAATAATGCATCCCATGCCTATGTAGGCTTGAAAAGGACAAGGTTTTCTGTGCCAGCTTCAGAAATTATTCCCCCTGCTACTCCTAAACTCCAGAAAGGAATGAAGTGAACATAAAAATACTTTTTAAAGCTTTTGTCTGATGATGCCACACCCCTGGTTGTGGGTCTTCAAAGGGAAGAGCTGCTTTTTGCATGGCAATTAAGCTGGACCTGCCCAATGAGGATGGCAACAGGGACTGAGAATGCTTCTGGACCAGACTGGGGTAACTGTGCACAAGCCTCTGACTGCAACACTGTCCTGAGAAAGCTGCCTATGGATGGAGGAAACAGTAGATGAAAAGCCAGCAGGTTTCTGTTCAGGTTTGTGCCTACTGATGTGTACATATATACACAAACAAAGCAATTTTTGTTTCTCTGTAGTTATCTGTAGATTTCTTCCAGTTTGGCAGGTGCTTGTGTCTGCCAGTGGAAGGATATTTTCATGGTGTCCTTGGTTGTGGAGTTACTTATCCACCTACAAGATTCACTGACTACCTCAAATATAATTTTCAGTAGGTCAATTTGCATCACTTAAACATGTCATGATTTTGTTGGGGTGCTCTAAGTGGCAATAGGAGAGGAGCCTAATCTTGTAGCCAGCAAAACTGCGTCTGTGATGGGAAGGCTGCTGAGACTAGAGTTTGAAAATGACAGAAATGCAATGGTTTTGCTGCAGAGGTTGTTCCGCTGACTTGGTCTGGAACCTGTTGGGCTGTTCTGATGGCAGCTCTGGTGTAAGTATCCCCTGGCTAGAAGCAACCTCCTTGAGGCACATCCTCTGCCCTCCAGTATGTGATCGTGCATTGGGTATGTTCCTCCAGCCTCTGGGAATACTGGTGGGGCTCTGCTGCTGGCTTTTGATGGGCTGCCATTGGCCCCTGTGGCTGGGCAAAGCTGAGGCCTGGGCTTCATGTCCTGATGTTACCCTGAATTTCTCACTTTCTTGAGTTTTAAGGATAAACATGATGTGTAAGAATCCCTTGGAAGCGATGTGTTACCTTCCCCCAACTATTTATTTTGTCAACCAGGAAATTGAAATTACTTTACCCATTTGGAAATGAGTGCTTTGTTTATGAGAATTATATAGGCAAAAAAATTCATTTGGAGAGCTGTCTTAGGCTTACTTCAAACAGAGTTATCTGAAGCTTTTGCCATCACAATCATTTAAAAAAAGACCACACGTAAGTCAAAGACTCTAAAAAAGTCACTGAGTGCATAGTGAAAGGTTTTGAGTTTACTTCACTGAAAAAAAGTTTGCTTCTTGAGCCAGCCATTTATATTCTTAGGAAAGTCCAATTAAGATGACTGAATTGTAAGTGTCATAAAATAAAGAAGGCAAAAGACATTTAATTATAGCTGTGCTGCCAGCACCAATAGAACAAAAGACAAAATGTTCACATAAAACACAAAGCACTGCCTAATACATTTCCTGTAATAAAGAGACAATATATGGTCTAAACACACACTTCTAAATAGTTCAACAAGCTGCACTTTCTGATTTCCATGAAGCTGTTTCTCCAATTATCAACACAGTTTAAGAAAAACTAATATCCTTTTAATATTGAGACCTTCAACTTTGGTCACAGGTTGAAGAAAAAGCATCATGCAATAAGATAAAAATGTTGCCTAAGAAAATGAATTTGTGACCCAGAAGAATGTATAATTGATGTGTGTGGTTGTCTGGATGGTAGAATAACAATAGTAACCATTAGAGAAAAGAGCTGGAACTAGTCAGGCAGTGAGGCAGGATTCATTTTATAGGTCATCTGGGCTCCATTCAGATCTACAGGTTGCTATTCCTTCTCCATACTTGAAAGCATTTAATGGATTATTACAAAAGGAAAAGGATGGTATGCAATAATGGTTTAAATTGAAGCTCTGTATATATATCACCACTGTGTGACTTCTAAATGAATGCTGCATTTTTAAAATTCTCCCATGACATACTTGAGAGTTTGCCAGAGCATCAACAAATTAAAACAATGAATTGACCAGCAGCAAGAATAAAGGACACTGAATAGCACAGTAGAAACAGTTGTTCTCTTCTGTGGTATAGACAATAAAAAATAAGAAAAATTCACCAAGAGAATTTGTTCCGAAGTTGCTGTCTATCCTCTTCAAGGGAGATGAACTGGTTTTCTTCTGTATTATTTCATAATATTAAAATAAGAAAAAAATTTAGAATTTTGGGAAGAGGTTTAACTGTCAAAAAAATCAAAGCCAAAAGCACGTAGTAGTGAAGTCAAATGCAGAATCCCTGCTTGCCTGGGAAATGCTGCTTTCATATCAAAATTGGTACAAGTTAAAGGGTTGAGAATCTTTTGTGCTTTGTTTCACATGAACATAAAAGTTTTATTCTTGCTTTTAATGGGTAGTATTTTAAAAATGTAATGGAACATAATTTTACCAGGTTTCCCTAAGGGAAAGTCATGGCATGATTACATAGGCAGTCCTATCTCATTTAGTATAATGCTTACAATATACATGCAAATACACTTACGTAACTCAAGTTAGAGGTAGATTGAATGGCATTCAGATAATCATAGAGCAGTGCAGATGCTGAAGAAAGTTTTGCAGGAGAAATATGCATTGAATGACTGGTCCCTTGCAGCCACATGTGCTCTCAAGTAATGTTTTTCTGTGATGCAGAAGATTCAAGATGTGCCAGATAGAAGTACCTGGCATGTGTAAAATTTGTCACTTCAGAATGAATATCTTAGCTTGGCCCCATTGATAGCACAGTCCAGGAAGCAATGAGAAGGGTGGATCAAGGGTCTGTGGACCCTTACGGCTTGCGGTGTCTCCAGCATCAGGGACAGCATGGGAAAGGAGTCATCCCCTTATGGGCAGACCTCTTGCATTGCCCCCTGGATTACTGGCTGCAGGGTGGTGAGACACAGAGGGGCTCTGTGGGCATAGGAGGAGGTTCAAGACAGATCAGATAGAGGCACAGATTGACAGAGCTAGAAGTTTTAGGGTGACAATTTGCTTTCCAAACTCCTTGCACAGGGAATTGTTCAGCTAGGAATTAAATAAGTCTGTAAGTTGTAAATAATAATGATTTAACACAATGCAGTGCAAAGTGTAATTCTAGCGTACTGTGTATAAAAAGCAAGTAAAAATCTGTGTCATAAGCTAGTATGAAAGGTCTTATATTTGTGAGAGTTGTAGGGGTGCTCTTTCTAGGCTGGCTTGTGCATTGATGAAACAGAGACTTGTAAGAAAATCTCTGAATCTCTTTTTTCTTGGAGAGGATGACTGAACAACTTTAAAACATTTTACTAGCACATGCAAGACTAGCATGTTCTCTAGTTCATGAACAATATATAGTCTTTTGCTTCTTGTTAATTTTTTTTTTTAATTTAATTTGTACCAGACTCTCTTCTCAGATCTGACTCTTATTTAACACGATGTAGATCCCCATACCACCACACAGAAATTGCCCCAAGTTTTCATCAGTGAGGTGGTGTAACAGCTTAGTGTACATGAACCTAGTCTTGACCCTGGTTATTTGGAGATACACAAAGGAGAGAACTGTAACCTGCTTGGAGTCAAAGACACAGCAGTTTGTAGAGCTCTCCTTCAGGACCACTGGCAGTAGAGCTGCCGCTTCCACGCCAGGCACTGAGCTGCTGCTGGAGATGGCATCTGGATTGCAGGTGTGAGGTCAACAGTGGGTGTGGCAGCTACTGCCTGTTTGGGTAGGCAGATTCTTTCTTGTTATTTTTGGGGAAGGTCAAGGATTAACAAAGAAATAATAAAAAATGAGATACAGAAGCCCAACATCTATCTGTGTTAGATTTCTCTTAAACTTTCCCTCTGTCATTGTTAGTAGCTCAGCTCCATAAAGAATAGCCATAGATAGGTTAGTGCAAAATCTCTATCACATGTATATGCCTATATGTGCTGTGGAGAAAACTGGATAAAGATAATATTTTGAGGATTAGTTGCTTTTTTATTGTATTGTAGTTAGTAACACATTTGAAACCAAACTACTTTTTAGCAGTCAAGAATCTTTGTTTAATGTTTTTACTTTATTTTATTTGCATTTTTATTTGCCACTTCTCAATTATCTGCCAATACTCAGAAACGTGAATTGTATCAATTTCATTTTATTCAAGCATAGAATTTATAATTCAGATAACTAACACCAGAGTCAGTATCAGACTGAGGAAGTGTTTGCTCTTTCTTGTTCATTTAGTTAGTGTTCCATCTGTGAGAATGGGATGGATGAATTTCAGAGTGCATCTTGTTTAACCTCTAAAAACAATATCTTCTTGTCATGACTTAATCGCAGACAGCAAATAAGTACCACTCAATACCGGGTGGGATGGGGAGGAGAATCAGAAAAAAAGGTAAACCCCATAGGTTGAGATAAGAAGAGATTAATAATTGAAATAAAGGAACAACCCCCTAATATTTAAAATAATAACAATAATAGAAAAAAAAAAGAGACTATAAAGGGGACTAAAACCCAAGAAATTTGAGTGATTCACAACACACCACTCAGTGACTGATGCCCAGCCCATCCCTGAGCAGTGATTGGAGGCTCCAAGCCAACTCCTCCCAGTTTATATACTGAGTATGACATTTTGTGGTGTGGAATATCCTTCTGGCCATTTGGGTCAGCTGTCCCCTCTGTGCTCCCTCCCAGCTTCTTGTGCACCTGCTCTCTGGCAGAGCAGGGAAAACTGAAAACTCCTTGATATCAAGTAAGCACTACTTAGCAGCAACTAAAACATCAGTGTTTTACCAACATTATTCTCATAGTAAATCCAAGGCAGATCACTGTATTGTACTAGGAAGAAAATTAACTCTATTATAGTTGAAATCAGGACAGCTCTGTTCAGAGACATAGGTATTCCAGCTCAGGCAGGAAGACAAAGACACCTTTCATCCCAACTTTGTCCCATGAGACTCCCTAATTTGACTGTCTTTTCATGTCTAAGGAATGTTTCCAGATGGATTGTAACACTGAACTAAAGTTTTGCTTTATTGTTTGTTTGCTTTTCAAGATTAGCAACAGCTTAGCATGAGCACTGAAGTCTGTGATCCTGTCAGGTGTCCCAGGTTCTGCACCTGCTGCTGGCATTTTGTTCTGCATTATGAAGGGATGGCTCTGCTTTTGCTATTTGTAAAATAACTTTAACTGCTTTTATAGGACATTTGTAAAGCAAGTAAACTGCTAATGTGGTTTAATGTCAGCCAGAAATACAGTAAAGGAGACTTTTGGTTAACCAAGGTTTGTTCCATTTATAGGAAAATTCAGATGAATGAAGGATATGTGTGAAGTACGTGCACCAAGCCTACAGTGCTTTAAGCTCCTCTGTGGATGATCTAATTCAAAAGGAAAATGTCTGTAGTTCATGGTAGCTTAATCCTCTTTGCAGTAAAGTCAGACCACTTTACCTCTCAGTGAGAATATCCACACAGGGATTTAATGCATTTTGACTTACATGCATTATCATCATGGGTTTAGTTGGTTTATCTTAACTTCCCTGGATGATCTTTTGTAGAAAAACCATAGACATAGATATCTGGTACTAGCTTATTTAAAGCATAGTGATATAGTCATGCTCTTAAATCTGATATGGGTTTTAGCGTAACCATGATAAGTGAGAACTGCTTTGTTAAGTTGTTCATATACATTCTGATCCCACAGGATAACAAAGTTAATTCTTTATTTGTGACTGCACTGCCCAGAAATAATTGGAAAGCCTCAGAATAAATGCTTAGCATCTGCTCACATGCTGGGCACTGCAATGACTCTTCAGACACAATTCCAAATTCTGGAATTTCAGAGCTGAGGCTTGACAAAAATAATTCCAATGGTTTCTCTTTGTTCAGCCTGTCCTCTGTGCTGTTTTGCAGGCCAAAGATAAAAGGATACTTGTTACTTTGGAGGAACTTTGCCTCACAGAGTTGTAATATCAACAGGGTGCTGGAAACATCTCTCAACTTGTGTGGGGAGCTTCAATCCTGTACCTGATGGGAAGGAAGGGAAGAGGAAACACTGACTAGACCTTTCTCCAGTTTGTCCTTGGAAGAGTTTTCTTTGAGAGAATGGCATTTTTCATTGCAGACAATTGGTAATGGTCAACTGGACAAGATAGTGCTGCAGGCATGCAATGCTGCACAGTGTTGTCAGAAACAAAGATTACAGAAGTCATCTTCTGGACAAATTACACCACAGGGGTGAACAGAACACAACAGGGGTATCCCATGGCAATGAGATACCCCTGCTCAGCTGATTCAGCTGGCCACCAGGTCAAATGGAATAGAAGATGCCATCAGCATGATTGTAAGTCACATGAGGAGCAGCTGAAGGAGCTCGAGTTGTTTCATCTGGAGAAAAGGAGGCTGAGAGGAGACCTTATCTACAACTACGTGAAAGGAGGTTGTAGTAAGGTGGGGGTCAGCCCTTTCCCCCAGGCAACCAGCGACAGGACAAGAGGAAGTGGCCTCAAGCTGTGTCAGGGGAGATTCAGGTTGAACATCAGGAAGGATTTCTTCACTGAAAGAGTGATCAAGTGTTGGAATGGACTGCCCAGAGAGGTGGTAGAGTCACCATCCCTGGAAGTGTCCAAGAAATGACAAGATGTGCCACTTAGTGCTATGGTTTTGTTGACAAGGTGGTGTTTGGTCAAAGGTTGGACTTGATGATCTTGAGGTCTTTTCCACCCTTAATGCTTCTCTGATGCTTGCCTCCTGGATGGTAAGTACCAGCTGTCTCAGGACACCACTGATGTCTTGGTGAAGCTGCTGTGATCGAGAAGTCCCCCAGCTACTTCTTGGCCTTCCACAACAGGTCTTATTGTGCAGCAAAAGGAAGGAGATTTATGCTTAGACGGTGTTAGGCTGGTGGAATGTTAGTGCAGGATGCTCCAGAAAGGCTGATTACAATGGGCTTTTTCTCTCTGGCTAAAGAAATCCTTTACTAGAAAGCTGGGAAGGAGGAGGCTGATATTCAGAAACATAGTGGGTGCATGAGAAATGCTCAAGTGGCTGCTGTTTTCCTGGCCACTCTTACCAGCTGAGGGGGAGCATGGACTGTGTAGGAAGCATGTCACTATGCTGCAACACGTTGCCTTTTACCTAAGTTCTTGTTGTCATCACATGACAGGAGATGCAGCAAGCGGTAGGAGCAGAGTTCTCCAGTACACTGCAAGAGGAGTAAGGAATTCTTTGCAGATTTTTTAAAACCTTCTTTCTTTTTTCTGCAGCCTTGTTTGAGCAGTTTACTTTATAGTGACTTTGGCTTGAAACTGAGGGCACTAATAAAACCGTTATATAAAAGCATTATTGGTATTTGAGGGATTAAGCCTATGTTTGAGGAGTTTGGGTTTGCCCTGTCTTATGTTATTTTTTATTTTAGCAGTGTTTGTGTACCATCCTTTGTGAGTTAGTGCATAACAACTGAAGTCAGCTAAAAGTGTATGGCATTAATGAAACTGTGAGCCACATAAAAGACTAAATTGCTTTTTCTCTTTCTGTAATTGCCACTACAATAAAAGCTGCCCTTACTGTAAAATTTTTCAGAGTTAACCCCTGCAGAGCTCCCAGCTTGATGAGGGAGAAGTGTGATTAGAGGTGTGTAGGAGGGGGAGAACAGCTGACTAATAGTAACTAGGGGTGCTCAAAGGCTTTAGTCAGCAGAGAGAAAAACTTGCAGCCATGCACCCTAGTTCCCAGATGAATTGCAGTGTAATGAGCAAGGATCAACTGTGGTCCCTCAGCAGAGCAGCTTTGGCAACCCTGCCCTGCTTGCATTCTTTTCAGTAACCCTGCTGAACATGGCAGAGTGATGGGAGGGGGATGGAGTAGACAGTTGTGACTGCAAGCAAAGAGAAAAAGGGAATTGATTTTTTTGTGTTCTCTCTGGCCACTAATTTGAACAATACTAAAAATACTGTGGAATGAGAGGGCAGGTAGGTCAGTCACCTTACACCTGTCTGTGGGCAGAAGTTTCAGCCAACAGAGTAATGGAAGGATTTGATGGATGTACAGTATTTCCTATGGGATAGGTATACCTCCATCCCGATAATTATGCCATCCTTATATTAATCCTAAACATAAACAAATCTCTTTACAGAAACACCAGCAATGTGTGCTTATGTATAATAACAATAATAAATAAGTAAGCATAATAATTCACTGCATACCAGATGTTGGTAATGTAAGACATTGCTGAAAGTTAAAAAAGAGCACCCATCAAAGGTATAGGGGCATTGAGTTGGTTTTACAAATCCACTTTTGTTTTTTAAATAGAATAAAAATGCCATGTCCGTATAATCTGAGGAACTGCCTTTGCTAGAGAGATTGAACATACTCTTTACAGTATTCACATGGTAAAACAATGCAAATGCTAACAAACACTGGTGATGAATGCTTGCTCTGCTTTTGGGTTCCTATGTGATTATTCCTGTTTTGTTGTTTACTTTTTCTTTTTTCCTATTAGAACAGAATAATAATTTTGAAAGCATGGAAAATAGTAGATTTAAAAAGTGTCTTAGATACCATTTTGTCTGGAGAAAGGTTTGAAATGAGTAACCTGCTGTTTTAAAAAGGTTGCTAATTATCCGAATTTCACTGTGCTTTAATTAGCAGCATCTACGGTAGAATGTGGGAGGTGGTGCTTATCACCTGCTAAGGAAAACATTGTCTTTTGGAGGAGGGTAAGTTATGTCAACCCAGACACAGCCCGATTTTAGATCTCCGATACCATTCCCTTTCAAGTCTTTTGATGGGCAAAGGTGATTGAGCCTTAAGCAATTAGGAGAGCGGAGAACAGAGGTACTAGTGCCCTGACTATCTCCAGTCCAAAACCTGGGCAGGTCTGAGAGCCACCAGTATCCTTGCTGCTTGCTGTGAAAGCAGATGGCTCTCACTGAGCATTGCAAACAGCAGCTCCTTACAGTTAGAGAAGAAATTAAAACATGTGGCAGTGCCAGTTCAGGTGTATCAGACTAATAGTTTGCTATGTGTGAACCAGATGCATGTTAGCAGAGCCAAAATATTTCTGTTGAAGTGTACTTTGTCTCGATGTTATGCTTTCTTTGTTGTCCTTCTTAGCTGTTTTAATAAATTGAGCCTGTAATTCTCTTTGAATGTGTCTGATAGCTAAGGGAGCTGGGTACAGGTAGTGGTCATTTGTTATGGACAGCTCTGCCCGTAGCAGCTGCGTGCATGGAAATGCTGGAATTGCCTTAATGAGGTGGTGGGTCTGAGCTGGAAGTCACTGAGGTCAGCAAAAAGGTGGCATTTAATGTCCACTGGATCAAACAAAACAAGGTTGAATCATTACCTTACGTTAGACTTGGTAAAGTTTCTGTAATCCAATACAATAATTTTCTTGCCTGTTTTATGAGTTTCCAAGCTTTTTTTTTTCTTCCTCTAGAGACTGAGATGCAGAAAGCTGGCAGCCAGGATAGGTACACTCTGCTGAAATATGTAGCATTTATTATTTTAGCAATTATTTCACTTTCAAAAAGGTGTTCTGGGATCTTTCTATTTAGAAATGACAGTGAGTATTTAAATATGTTTCTGCTTTAGAATGCAGTGATTTGGGCTTCTTTATGATGGTGTCCACAGTGATTTTGAACATATTGGGCAAAGCAGGAAAGCTAAGCTGCAGGTCATAAGAAAACTATTTTTAATGGAGTCAGTCCATGAAAAAAGGCTTTCTACTAATTATTTTGATATTTTGTGATAAACACACAATTTCAATCTATGTAGTGGTACTGTGTTGTCTTTTTGTACTCCAGTTTATTTTTCCACAGCATGGACACCCTGCACATAGGTACCAGTACTGTGGTGGGCTTTACCCAGTGCACCAGATGTATCTGTGGAAATAGTGTGAGATTCAATGAGCCCCAGACACCAAGATGAATTCCTTCAGGCATTCAGGGAGGTACAAAAGCATCATTATCACAGGCTGAACATTTTTTTTCAGAAAAACTGCCTATTCTGACATTCTGATTTTCAAAGCAGATTTACAAAACAAGCTGAAGAGAAAACCTGCAAATGAAAATTCCCCATTCTAGGAGATATTAATGATCAGGGACCCAACAAAATGGGTTGGTTTATGTAATTTTGTAATTTCCATTCCCCTCCTGTTAACTTTTCACTTTTCATTTCTGTCCAGCTATCTCTGTTTCTCTCATTTCACTCCTATCTGAGTGAGTGACACCAGTATGGCTCCCTATGCTGCGTGCACTTGCTGCTCCAGAAGTGCTAATTGTCCTTTCCTTTAATAATGTCTAATTGATCATATAATAACTTCAACCCAGAGCATATCTTTTCCAACATGCTTTTGCTGCAGTTTGAAACCTCTGGTTCAGACCTGAAGAATGGCTTCTTTGCTTGTGTATTTACCCCCAACTCTAGTAGTTGGTCTCATCGAAGATATTACTTCTCCTAATAAACCTTGACTCTCTTGTGTTCCTTGCAGCAACTGAGATAACCTCCTCAAACCTGGAGTTTCCTTGTAGCAAAAAATTGTAGCCATTGAATTATAGTTTTAATCATTAAACTACTTCTCTGACCCCATTCCACCCAATTTGTCTTAAGACAAATTGGTCTTAAGAAGGCAAACAGAAGGATTCCCAAAACTTTTCAGCCTGATGCTGATCTGAGTGACCATGTCCTTCCCATAGATCCAGAAGTCCCAGCAGGAAGGTACTTGAAAGCTTTGGGCATATTTTAGTGAGAGGCTATGAAGGACATAAGAGCCCTCTTCAGACACAGAGAACCCAACACCAGCTGGGGCAGGGGTCCCGTTGTGGTGGTGCCAGCGATGTCCCATAGAGGCCAAAGGCATACAGGGTGGCCAGGGACAGTCCACACAGTGCTTGTGCCCAGCCCTTACCTTAGTGTGTCACCTGCAGGCAGATGGGGACAGAAAGGTCACCGTTTATGAGAGGTATGGCTTTGCCTTATATATGTGTTTTTGCATTTGGATGTATTGCAGAGCACAGAGTACCTTCCATATCTGTGTTCGTGGGCATGATTTGCTTGTGGGAAATTGACTGTGGGATTATTTCCACATCTTTTAGCCCTTTGGGTGGTAATACTCAGTAGAGTAGATTTCCCATTACATAGGTTGGACAGACCATTTCTAGCTAGTCAGCCTTACTAGAGGAAAAATCCCTAAGCTGTTTCTTAAACCAGACAATAACACATGATACAGGAAACTACGAGTGGGTCTGACTCCATGATGGGGCAACCTTCTGGGTCACTCAAATCAGTAGGATGTTATCATACTGAAACTGATGGTTTGGAATGTGCTTAATCCATCCATATATTTTGAAGTGACTTTATCAATTGGTTGCCTTTAACTTCTGACAAGAGATATTGATGTAAGAGATTGGTAAAGTTTATGACTCATGAAGGTACTTGCTTCGCTCACTTGTAATTTCTAGTGCAAATGTGTAGTCAGCCTGCACTTAGCTGAGAAAGAAATGGCAGTCTATGGAGTAAGTAGAGCAGATTAATTAAATTGGCCGTTGTTGTTAACTCTTTCTGGTAATATAAAAGCTAGTAACTTTACATAAGATTAAAAGGTGACAAGATAATGCATCATTATCTCTCATTGTCCCCATATGTTATTATGGGACAGTTAACTCAAAATATAATTAAACATTTATTTACATAAGTGTTCATTATGTTCTTGCAACAAACGTGGGTAGAGCCCTTCCCAAATCTTCGTTCGCGAAGCCGAGCCATGATGATGATGATGATGTTCATTATGTTAAGAAGTATTAAAACATGGGTATAAACACTCTTTAAATTACTGACCAGCCACACAAAAAGTGTTTGGAGTGTTATTCTTTGTTAGACGGTTTTCTTTTTGGGTTTTCTAGCAATATCTTTGGAGTGTGTGGTGCTGTGTGATGTGAGGTGGTGAGCAGAGAGCCTCCAGCAGTGCAGTGGAGTCCCCACCTGCCTGTGCAAGGGGCAATCCTGACATCTAGCTCTGCTGATGCTGCTTAACATCTCCCCATATTCTTGTTGTTCACGAGTATGTCCCTAATTCCTCAAATTTGCTGATTCACACTTCTCACAGAAATGCTTCTTGTCACCTGAAGCTGGTGAGAAGAGATGATTTAAGGTTCTGGGGAAAACATGTCCTCACTCCTAGCTGCAGTGAGGATGTTTTGCTTTCAGCTGGCACTGTGGAGGGTATGGAGGGGCTGAATTTCACACCTATTGATACCAGGGAAATAGAAAAAAAATGTAAAAGAAGGTGTTATTGGAACAAGGTGACTTCCTGCTTGGAGCTAGGTGGTTTTGCTGTCTCAGCCTCTTGCAATGGAGCCCTGAGCTATTTGATGTTTGTAGGGTACCTCTGGGCTACCAGTCCTGTGTGTGTCAATATTAAAACTTGGCATTTTCCAGACTTCCTCCTCCTTCCAGGGTTTGCATGGCAGCTCCCTGTCCCACTTTTGCACTGCTGGGGCCATGAGGGTGGAGTGGGTCCAGTGCCAGATCTGTGTGCCACTGGCAGGGGCAGGGATGCAGGGCCAGGCCCCTGCCCCAGTCCAGCTGAACTGGGGTCTGGGGCCTTGCATCTGGTGTATTCTGGTTTTACTGGGCTGCTGGAGTTCCCATTTCTGCTCTGAGAGGCAGCTTGCTCTCCTCCCTGAGCCCTGCCACCCTGCCACTGCCCTCCTAGGGACTGCCACAAGATCCTGGTTCCTTCATTACTTTATTGATGGCTTTGCCCCCTTGCAGGAGGTGTTATGATGTAGTGCAGGATGTGACTAAAAGCTCAGAAATAAATTTTTTAAAAAGCTGTATTTTCGCCATTGCCCAGGTAGTGGCCACTGTAGCACAGGTGCTGCCACATATGGGCATGCGCTCCTGAGGCATCATGCTTGTTTTCATCTGCTTGAGGAATGACCTACCAACCTGAAATACAGGAAACCTCTCCAGTGAAGAAAGACTTTATGATGACAGAAGCCCTAGGAGGGTTGAGGAGCCGAGGGAAGCCGTGCTGCGGGATCAGGCTGGTGTTAATAACTGGTGGCTGGCAGGTGGCAGTCACTGGTAGGGATAGCCACAGAGCCAGGAAGGAGATCGTGTATGGAGCAGGAATGGCAACAGGGATCAATACATCACATGTTTTTGTCAGCAGCACCGGCCAAAGGAAGCCAGTGTTTAAGTCATAATGGACAAACAGCAGGGCTGGAGACAAAGGGAGGAGCAGGAAAGCGTGGTGAGGCGGTGAGTGGGAGGCAGCAGCAGAGAGCAGCATGGAGCTGCGCTGGCGTGGCCGTGTGCCTGATGCAGGGCCAAGCCTGCGGTGGCAACTGATCACAGCATGGTTTGTCTGTGCTGGGAGCTCTGCTGAGCGTATGGGCACGTTTCATCGCTTGGCAGTGTGTTAGTGAGGATCCTTGGTTAGACTTGGCACGTGCAAGGTGGCATTTCAGTTCTGTGACGCGCACGTTAGTCGCTGCGCTGTGAACTTGCCATCCCTGCCGTGCAGTGCGAGGGCAGCGCGTGTGCTGCAAGGGCTGTGCTACAGCTGCCTCGTGCCTCTTTGATGTCTGCGTTCATTTAGATGCATCGCGCTTTGCTACTTTGTTGGGTTTTAACCTAACCGAAGAAAAGCCTTCAAGTGCTGCTTAAAAGGAATAAAATTATAGTTGTACTTTAGGGAGCAAAAATGATCTCTTTTGGCATTGTGCTGTTATTGCAAATGTGTGCGTGTGATTTATCCTAATTAAAAAAAATATGACAGACATAAGCCACAGAAATGTCTGTAAATGACACAATCTGGTCCTGTCTTTGTTTATCACTATTATAATGCATTGCTGGCCTCCTAAAATTATTAGCCTCTGTGACTTGCTATCAGCCACTGACTCTTGCTTGTGAAATGAAAAGGTATGCAATAGTAAAGCAGAATGTGAGCATTTCAGTGTGGGATTAGTGTTTCATTGGTTATGCTCTATCCTTCTTTGTTGCTTTTTTAAAAAAAAATTATTTATTTTCTGCTTGTTCAGTGGGCAGGACACAGTTTTTCTAGCTTTTAATTGAAATACAGAAATTTGGAGTGGTGTTTAGAATTTTCCCTTTCTTGGAGTGAATTGAATGGTTATCAATTACATAAGGCTGCCTCTGTCAAATTAACACCAGTCATTTTCCTATGTGTGTTGAGTGAGTTTTCAGATCAAACCAGACCTCTGAAGGGATACACACTGCTGCAGTAAAGAAAGATACTGTGATATTCTGTATCAAAAAGGATAAACTCATCGAATTCTATGTAAACACTCATTTTACCCCAGCTAACCTGTAAAGATTTCATTTTGCTTCATTTATCTTCTCCCTTACCCTATGCTAAACCATCCCCAGCTTCGATGAAAGAATCATGTCTCCATTCATTTCCTATCTTGCTGAATTGCCTTCGCATTTCCTATCATCTGCACATAATCCTATTCTCTCCATTATTGTCTTAATACCAAGTACAGCACAAGATAATGGATAGGCACTGTAATAACAGTGTGGCCTGTAGGAGCCCCTCGAGGGAAATATCTTTGACGCCGGTAGAATATTAATGCATCCTAGGTCCCTGATCTTCCTCTTTCACTTCATCTCCTGTTTTCTAAACTACATAATGACTTTCATATACATGACAAAAGCATTAGAACAGAAAAAGACTCATTGATGAGCAGCAGGGCTGTGTGATATTAAGAAGCACTATTCTCAGTTCTTTGTACAATTTTTGACCACCATCAGAGACAGTGTATGCAGGTAATTTCTGATTTGAATAGATACAGGCATAAAGAAGCATTATTGTACTCTCTTAATCCAAATGCCCATCACAGGCACTGCGTGAAAATGAATTAAAATGTAATTCTTCAATAATGCATCTGTCTACAGGATGATTTTCAGCAGATTAAAAACAAACAACTTGATATCACTTAGAAAGGCTAGTGGATTGGTTTTGAGAAGCTTAATCATCACCAGATTATGAATGGAACAGTAAATCAAAGCAGGGTATGTTAAACAATGTAGATTGTGTTGTAGCGGCAATTTACTGTACATAATTTTTTAATAAAAGGGAAAAATTGATTTTTGTGAGCATAAACATTGAATCCTGTGAGAATTTAGCTGCTGTTATTGAAAAGGGGAATGTAAAAAATAGCATTCTTGTCATGTAGGAGCAATAACCTTTCATTCCTCTTACAAAAAATAGAAGTTTGCTCCCTTTAGGTCTGCCTTTAAGCACAACTCCTTTTCTCATTTTTCTTTGTTAACGTGACAAACTCTATCTTTTCCTATCATATTTTTCTAATGTATTCTGGATTCACTTCCCCCTTCCCTGGCCCCTACCAACCAGGGTGTGCACCCTGGTGAAGGAGGGAACCCCTAAACTTTCCTTTTGCCCCAGAGGGAGCTCACCAAACTCACACTGTGGACTTTTGCTTTTAGATGGATATCTGCCAACAGATGGCCCCTGCTGCTTGTCTTCAAGGTCTGGCCTTCACTGCTCCTGGTGTTGGGTTTCAGGTGAAACGTCAGGTTGGGTGCTCTGCAGCAGCCCCATCTCCCCCTGCTTGCTGCCAGCTGCTGTAGGAGAAAAGCAACTACTGACCATCAATCATTACAGATAATATCTGAGGAGAAATTATTTCAAATCAAGGGAACTGAGTTAGGAGCAGGAGCCAAGCAGCAGTTTGGGACAGGCAGTGTGCTGGAGACGAGAAAGATAAAAGTCTGGAAGAATCAAGAGTAAGGGCTAATATATAAAAGTCCTGATGGAATGTGGTTTTGAGATTAAAACAATTTGAAAAGTACTTGAAAACTAGTTACATATTAAATTAAAGATTAAGCCAATTCACACAAAAGGTACAGATATCCTGTGCTTTAAAAGGGTGGCTATTTTCCCTTCCTTCCTGCTAAGTAAATGCTAAGAAGCATCTTCTAACTTCGGTGCTCAATCCTGACCCAGGCTTGCAAGGGGCTCTGGGGAGTCTGAGGAAATGTCAGGGTGAGTGACTGAAGCCATACTAAAAGAAATCTGTCCCAAGAGGAAAAGAGGAGACAGTCTGTCTGTTCCTGGGCCTACCATTGTTTTATGCTCTAATTTTATTTTCAGATAAATCATTTGATTGATTTCACTGCTTTTAACATTATTTCTTATGTTTTGAACTCATCTGGTACTGTGAAATAGTCTAATATGGAATTATGCTGCTTCTGCATTTTAAACTGTGCTCAGCAGGGTGGAAAAATACATGCAAATCTAAAAGACATTGCACTGTACATCAGAAACCTGAAGTTGTCCCTTTGAAACCTGGTAAAAACTATGTTAGCAAGTTCTGTTGCTATCATTATAAATGCAATGCCTTTTCTTTCACATGTGTTTACTTGCCAAGAGAAAAAATGACATCCTGTGTGACACTGGTAGTGTGGTATCCCAGTTTATCAGACTGTAAACAAGAAGAGGTGAGAAAGAACTCAGTTAATTTCTCTTAGTATTCACTTAAAAATTGTTATGGTCTAAATTTAGGTCTGGAATCGAAATATTAAGCTTTTTTTTCACTTGGTCTTGAAAAATGAGTTAGGTGTATGGCTTTTGTTACTCTTTCATAGCTGTCCTAAAATGAGGAAAGTACTATAAGATCATACCCTAAAAACAATACCTCTCAAAGTCTTCTGCAGCCTTATCGAGAGCATTTGGGGCACTGCAGCCTTGGGCAACCATACTCTCAATGCTCTGGGAAGGTCCTTGTGAGCCTGATAAAGCAAAGTCCACTTTACATGCAGAGACCCTTTACAGCTTTCCCTTTTGCCTTTACTGTGTCTGTCACACTCCTATGGTGTTTGGTGTAGTGTAGTAAGGTAGGAATTGTTACTAACATGATGAATACAGGAAAATCAATTACCCCTAGCAAAGGCTGGAGACCCAGTGTTGTTGTTTTTGCACGGGCTTAGAGCAGGAGGCAAGAAGCTATCCTTCCTCAGAGACAAAAACACGGGCCTGAAAAAAAGGAAATAATGGTTTTGGGTTTGGTTTGTCTTCTTTTTCCCCCTCGATCCTGTAAACCTGAGGACATCATGTTCCCAGTCCTCAAAAGAGCTGTATCTTGTAGCTCGGATCGACTTTATCAAATGAAAAAAGACATTGAAGGTATTGAGACTGCTGTGTATGAAAGATAAAAATTGAGCTCTTTGTTTTCAACCTTAGTTGTAGGTGAAGCCAGGCCAGGCAGGCCAGGAGCCTGCAGCAGTCAAGAATTCGTCCAGGTCATGAGAGCTGTTTTGGAAGAGAGAGTGGGTCTTCCTAAGGACTTTGAGCTGGTTGGTCATGATTTGGGAGATTGTTGAATTCTGTTTAAAGAAAACTGCATGCTAGCTTCCATATGTACCTTTCAGATCCCTCCCATTCACTTAGCGCCTGTTTGTTGTTTCTGACTTACTAAATGCTGCTAGTTATGCCTAGTTTTTTCCTCTTACTTATGATCACCTTCAAGATTTTGACCAGTGAAAAAGTGCTGTCTTTGTAGGGTTGAAGTACAACTTCGATGTCTTTCATATACTCTGTTCTTCTCATGACATAAAATAGAGTCGTCCCTGGCATACCACAAAGTTATCTTTGAAATTGACTTCTAACAATTAAGCTCAGGTCTATCATTAAAAATCAGTTTTATGAAACAGGAAAAACTATGTTTATGACCCTTTTAGTCTTCTTTGGGGTTTTTTTGTTGTTTTTTTTTTTTTTTTTGTTAAAAAAATTCTGAATTCAAAAATTGAACTTTGTGGTTTAATTTAACTATTATACCCAGGCTTATAGCCTGTTATGCCTCTTCTTTTAAAATGTATATTGCTAGCAAGAAATCTAAATAAATTATCATAAACCATTTTCTCTGTTCTCTATATCTGTATTTCTCCTTTTAAGAAAAAAATGCCCTCCATTAGAGTGTCTTTGATACTACGATTTTTCATATTTTAAGAGGTACTGCGTGTGCTCTGTTGGAAATAGACTTGAAAGGATTTTATTTGTGATAGCAGTCTGTGTTGTTTCTAATCTTAATCCAGGCATCACTAATTTTGTGTTTGCAAGTAAACATGATAATGAATGAGAATCCTCCTAGCATTGTAATTGATGTCGCTCTTTTGTATTCTGGGTTTCAAATCTGTGTGTAATTGTCAGTGCCCTATAGAAATGTTAATTATGTTGAATAATCCTGTTTGCCTTGATCAGGCTGGAGCAGTCCTAATCAGTGAGAAGGTATCATCCAAGAAAGTTAAAAAGAAACATGACATTAAAACGATTCAAAAAAAATGGAGCTGAATAGTTGCAGCCAGGATAGGGAATGCTATGGGACTGGAGAAAAAATGAGCATAGGCTGAAAAAAGTGGCATGGGATTTGTTTGGTAGAAATGGAGGAGATTACCTAAAAGAGCGTAATTTGAAGCAGCTGCAATACGGAGAGCTGGGGCTGTAGAATAACATCTCCTTCCCACCCTGGGGCTTGAAGGGGTCATTGTCTATTCCTCCACACGTGCACAAGCATTTTGTGATGGTGCAGAAAGGAAGAAATATGACTGACTGTGCTTTTGGCATGATTGCTCCTTGAGCACTGTGTACACTTCTCGGTGCTGTGATAACTAGGAGGCAGTGGTGTGTGGATAAGGAGGGTGCAGCAAGCAGAGGCTGGAGGGGTGAGGAGCTACACTGACTTGGGTGGTGCTGTTAGAAAACTGCATTTGCTACCAGGTGCATTGTTGTTTGACTATGTAGCTTCCTTGGGCTTATTCCTGTTGTTTTCAGTAGAAAGAGAAGGTGCTGCAGTATCTCCCGTGGTATTTGTAAATAATAATCAGACTTCTTTCAGAGATGGTGATTGCAAGTAAGAGTAGGGTTGCTGCAGTGCAGTTGAGTCAGCATATTCAGTTTATCTGGAATATGTTGGTTCCCCAAGGTCTGCTACCTGTAGGACATCTGAGCATGTGTTACTGACTAGGATATGCAATCAGATTTGGTGTAGGCTCCTAATCAAAATGTCAGTTCTTAAATTGCAAATTTGGAAGTCAATGTTTAGAAGCCAAAAATTAACCTTGTTATAGCAGTAAAAAAGAGTAGTCTGGATAATCGTACTCATGTTTGCAGAGGGATAGGGGGACTAGACAATGTGTTATCTCAATTATAGATTCCTCTAAGCTTCCTCGGTGTGGAGGGGGCAGTCAGTGAATTTGGGGAATAATAAAATCTGAATGTTATAATCCTCTGAAATCATACAGATCAAGATGCTTGCTTGAAGTTTGAATCAACATTTGTAAAACTTTGAATCAGTGTATTTATGATAACAGACAGCAAACATGCTGTGCTGAGAAAAATTACTACTCTAGAGCACAAAAATGGCTCTGGTTTGTAACTACTTGTTTATGTAATTTTTTTGCCAGTGGATGCATTACTAGAATGCTTCAAATTTGGACTGCAAAGGCAAAGATTTTTGTAGGAAGACCTTATGTAATTAAATTTAGGAAGCTGTTGAATAATTTGTAATGATTACTCTGTGATTTATCAGGCGTGCTTACCAGCTACTCTTTTTGCTCTTTGTTATTTGTTGAGCCTAGGTTTCAGAGTTTTGTTTCTTTGGGATTTCTGTGTTATTTTCTATAATATGGTTATCATTACTATATCCTGTATGGCACAGATTACATACTCGTTTACAACCTCTTTACTGTTGTATCATCTTCTTAATCATCCATGTTACTTTCTAGAGACAGTGTCCTGCATAGCAAAGTGCAGGCAGAGCTGTTTCTGGTGAATGCAAGCGAACTGAAACTCTGCTGTGTAGCAGCTCTGGGCACATTTCAAGGATTTCAGCAGGTATCTGCCAGGGGCTCTACTTCACTCATTTTTGATGTTGCTCTATCAGCATCCTGTTTTCTCAGAAATGTGGGACTACTGCAAGCTGCCCCTCAGACACTGGTGAAGGAACATTAGTTACTGTGGTGCCTTCTAATTTCAAAACTGGAATACTATAGTTTTCTCCTTAATGGACTTCTAGACTCTACTTTGTGGAGATTAAAGTGAATTAAAAAAGCTCTGCAAGAAATCTTTTATGGACACCAAATTTTGCACGCGCATTAAACCTATTCTCAAATCACTCCCCTGACTCCCTCCTGATATTTTTTTCAGAACGATCGATCTTATTAAAAGGCATTAACACTTTTTTAATCCTATCATCAAATTAATCCTGTTGATATCAGTATCTTTGTAATGAAATACTGAAAAAAATAAAACCGTAATTTGGCCTTTTCAGATTTTCAGTGCAGCTAAACTGACATGCTGAATTGTACCAGCCCTCATGCTGTCAAGAGATGCCCTGAAAAAGCTCTTAGCCCTGATTATCCATTGGAACAATGGCTGTGTCTCTAATTTTAGACAGCTGCAAGCAGGGTGACTCTCTGTGAAGAAGCAGGACATTTTGTGCTGCATTCCCTTCTCAGGAACATGAACTCTTCTCCGCCTGCTTAAAGCCCTGCTGTTTACAAGCCTGAGATCTTCCTGTAAACATGTGCTTCTGCATCGTGAATGGCTTCAGCCTGTAGCACTGTCCTATTCACAGGCACCAGTACTGTATCCTCACCTCTCTCAGCACTCAGTGCCCTGCTGTTCGCACCTCTTAAATTCTTTTATGTAAAAGCTGTGGTGTCTGACTGTAAGTCCTGTACTGCTGCCCTCTCCCAGAGAATGCTTCAGCTAGCATATACATTTTTTCTGGATAACATTTTTTTTCCTCAGAAATTTAGAATATAAATGTTCACTGAGAGCACAACTCCTAAATCAATGGTGTATTATCGATGGGAGTTAAGTATTCATAAAAATACTGTTGTCAGACAAGATTTTGTACAGCAGCTACTAACTAGATGGGAAAAAATTGAAACTGTGAATAATTTGTTATCTACATATCCCTTATGACTGAACTGCACACCTGTAACTGAGGACACTTCTTGTAATACTGCTTTTAAGTGGAAAAGTTACTGAATATAGGAAAAAAAATCCTGAAGTACCTTAATCATAAAAGAAGCTGAGTATAGATTTGGAAGAGGGGATATGTAAAATACTTATTTAAAAAAAAAAAAGAAGAGAAAACTTCTGTGCTGAAGTTTCAAAACCCAAATGAGCATTGTGTGTGGAGATAAAGCATTCCCAGAGGCAAATGCTGCAAGAATATTATTCTTGTCATTTTCTATTCATTTCCACTACCTTGATTTTAAAATTGGCTCTTGTGATATCTGTACATTTCAAGCTGTATCTGCAGTGTGCTGCTATGTGTAGTGTTGCATCATACCAGGGCAGGCTGTGCTTTGCTCTCTTCCAGGTGGAAGATGGGCCATTCCTGGCACTGTTTTAAATTGCTCTGTCCACCTAATGGAAGTAGATGTTCGTGTCTCTTAGCGACCCACTCATTGTCTTCTGTTGTGATTCTTCAATTTCTAGAGCATATTTTGGGCATTGCTGTTACGCAACCATCTGGTAGCTCTTGAATTCATGGAATCTGCCAGGGGGACATGTGCTGACATTCAAAAAGAGAGTAAAAGACTGTTAACCAAAATAGTATCCCTCTTGTTTAATAGTTAATAGTTGGCTTGTAGTTCTCGCATCAGGAAGTTCATTTTTAGAAGTAAAAACCAAACTCAAAAATGTCATAAAATCTTCTGTACTTCATCAAGCTTTGCTCCATCTGCTGGTTGACCTGCTTTCCTATGGATATTCCTACCATCAAACAGACACACAGTAATCTTTTTATGCAGTAAAACCTCTCTTCTACAAATTGGTGGTGCAAACCCTTGGACTGTGCATAAATGAAGCTACACATATTATCTGTTTGCCTTTTGATACAAAGGTTTTAAACATATCCCATTAGGGTTTCCATCAGATGGAGTCCTGCAGCTGGTGCTTCCACCCCCTGTGCCAGATGCAGCATCTCCATCTCCCCACATGCAGGTGCTGTGGCAGATCTTTTTTCTTTCCTTGTTGACAGCAACCCCCAGTCACCACAAAATGCTCATCTACTCATCTCACTTATTTCCAGCCTTTGGAAGGAAGGTGAAAAGGAAGGAGAAGAAAGTGGCAGTACAGAAAACAGCAGAAGAAATAACTTCATGAAAATGATACCAAGAGATCTATAAAACTGGAAAGATCTAAAGGTCCTGTTCCTAATCAATAACACCCTCAAGATAAATACAATGCAAAAGACAGGGGAATTATTCAGCATCTGAGATAGAGAGAAGAATGATAGCCTGAGGCAAATGCAGAAAAAGTTTAGTATAAATATTAGGCCAAGTTCTCAATAGTATGGTTTGCTCATGAAATTGTGTCTGTGATGTGCAATATTTTGGTAAAAACACAAAATTCACTCTTGAGTGCATTTAGAAAAAGGATCATGTCACAGCAATACACTGGGGTTCTCCATCATCCTGTGCTCAAACTCATAGCCATAATATGCAGGATAATGTTTCTCCTTACAGGGTATAGAGGAAAGCTGCTTTTTCCAGCAAAAAGCGGGATAAGTTTTGGGAGATGCAGTTGAATATGGCGTATTAAATACACAACTGAAGCTTGGAATAATGTGTTTTTTGATACAAAGTTTGGTAATGCTCCTGCTGCGGTGATGGGCTTTGTGAAGAGTGTGATGCACCTGGTGGAAGCTGCAATACTCCTACTGAAATACACTGGAAAGCCACAGTGTTGTGTTAGTCAAACAGGTTAAGTACAGCCTGGAATTTTCAGGCTTAAAAGATAGGCAAAATGAAAAAAAAAAAATGTTAATTTCAGTGTTTTCAATGAAAACCTTTCCTGTTCTTAGGTCATTCAACCCGTTTCATCCATACAAAAATCACCGTGCATGGTATGCAAAATGGAAGACATATATAAGAATAAAAAAATAATTTTTTTGGCTAATATTAACAGATGTTAGCCCACATCATGTGACTTTCTGTAGCCTGATGTAATGCTCTGTGTTTAGGGTCAAGGAACAATGACCTGTCCTGGAGGAATTGCTCTTTTTTCCACAATGAACACAGTGAAGAAGCAGCAAAAATACTGGGGACTACTGGTAGGGTAATTTTCTGTTCCTCTCTTATATATTGTCCATTGAGGATGGAAATCCCTGTGCTGCATTTCTGTGGTGGTATGTGGGGGAGAGCAGGCAGGTGAGAGGGAGGCGTCTGCTGTGCAGAAGGCTTTCATCCCGTAGAGTGTCAGCATCTGCAGTGGCTTTACCTGGGCTCTGCTTTCTGTTGCAGTCTAGGGAGTTGCCAGGAGAGGGGGGGAGAATGGGGAAAAACAAAGTTAGGTTTATAAAGCAGATTTGTCTCTTGAGTGAGGAGCAATGGTGATGTATCAGTGAAAGTACCAGGCCTTGGCTATAGGGCTGTACATCCTCAACTGCATGTTAAAGATTAAGGGAAGTCTCCCTGCATGTATTTCTGTGAACACTGGCTTATGCCACAGGTTCGGGTGATGCTGTTTCTTGTTTACACAACCACTGGCTTCTTGGAGCATCTGCCTTTTGCTCTCACCATGATTAAATTGTACAGGAAGAACATGTGTTTCTCAAATCTCCCTGCAGCCCTTTGGATATGACTGTTTTAAGTTTGACAAGGGGAAGCGATGGTGCACATGAAAGTGTGCAGTTCTGAGTTTGTTCTTTTTGGTGCTTTCATATTGCAAAGATCAATAATTTACCTCCTGTCAGGTGAAACCAGGAGATTAGTTGCATTAATTTTTGAATGCTTTCATAGTGTGTGTAAATTGATCTTACCTTGCCAAAGTCATGTTTGCAGCCCTGCCATACTTTGGTGGCAGGAGAGCTGAGCTGTGCTGGCTAAATGTACGACTTAAAAAGCACTATATGTGAATAAACATAGCTGTTATAACAGGAGGCAGGGAATCATCAACAAACTGGTGGTTTGATGGGGCTGGGCACTGTTTTAGTTTAGGTTGCTTATTGGATTTTTCACCCAAGGTAATGTTTCATAGTTGTTTGTTGTTTTCTTCTCAAATACACCTTCTGCTCTTGGTTTTAGCTCATCATCTATACATACACCACAGAGCTTTAGGATTATTTCCAGTGCTCTCAAAATGGCCAGTCAGCCCTTACCCAGCTTTGTATGATTGCCAGTGCTTCTTGTATATGACAGGGGTGCAGAAATGCTGTGCTAATGTTCGGGGGGGGGGGGTATGTTTTCAGCTGAACCCAGAGCAAGTGGTGCTGCTTGTTCTGGGTATCTTGGTGCAGTGGCACTGGGGTGGCTGAGGTACTGTGTGTGTTTGACCTGGTGGGCACTCAGTGGGTCTCAGTCTCCTCTTGCTTCTGCCTTGCTGCCCAGCGCAGGGAAATGGTTTCAAGTGCCTCTGACTCCTCCCAGCTGGCTATCTGGCTCTCTGCATGTAGGTTTGGGCTCATCCAGTGGGCTCCTGGCACTGAGGAGCAGTCACTGTAGGAGGGGAGTGATGCCTGCCCAGCAGTATCTTTGTGTGGAGCAGAAGTCCTTCACAAAGGCATTTTTGCTCCATTATCCCTCTGCAAATGCTATGCTTGGTAGATAGTATAGTGCCACCTAAAATGTTGCTTACTTACATTACCCTGAAAAAATGCTGGTGATAATCACCTACCAGCAGGCAGTGGTTCCCTCTGTGTTGAGAGACATCAATTGCCTGCTGCAGCACTGCTCCCCTCGACAGCACAGGAACTGCCCTTGGCCCATGGCACTGCTCTCTGTGCTACTGTGAATAGATGTAATTCTCTGATCACATCTCTCATTTGTGCATTGATTTTGAACTAATGATGTGTTTGTGTGTGCATACCGGGGGGGGGGGAAGGAAATACTAGAACTCCTCCTTCATTTTGGACTGTATAGCTCAGAGCTGCTGTGGAGGTACTGCATGTAGCACTGCTGCTGTGCCTGGGTTTTTATGAAGTCTTTGGAAAGATTTAATTAAAACTGTTTTCTCGATTTCATCTTCTGCAGAAATGGTCTTTTAAAGGTTCTACCCATGGGCTATTGTTTATCCAATTTAAGGTATTTAAATGCAGAATATTATTCTGGTGTATTTATTCTGTAGAAATCTAGGCTTAATTTTTTGCCTAAACAGTTCGATGTTATGTGGAGGAGATGCAGTCCACGTTCTGCAACTGCTATGAGAGGTGAGATTGAAATGAGTTTGACTGTCTTCTGCATTTTGTCTAAAGCCTGCAGGTAACTTGGCCTTGTTGTGTCTGAACATCATAAGTATATATTATTTTTCTATTAAAACATTTTCATACACATCACTGTCATTTATATTGTTCTGTATTTAACTAAAATATGTTTTCCTCCTTGGTATTTTCTCTAGTTGTGGTCACTGTGCTTCTATTCAGTTTTTCTATACAAGCTATTCACTCAATCTCTAATGCTTGCTTTCAGGGTTTGTTTATGAATTGAATATTGTGATGTTTCTAGGTGTTCCCACAAGTGCAACATGAAGGCTTACCTGTTGCATTTCCATTTCACCAGCACTCAGATTCCCCAAGTTTCTCAAATCACAGCTGACAATTCAGCCAAACCGTGAAGTTACCTGTGCTGGTGCTGTAATGAAAACACCCACTGCTCTCCTGTGCTGGAAATCCCATTGACAGACTCGGTTACTCACAGCTCTTTTCCCCATACATCATCCTGGTTTCACAGACTCCTCTGCTTCAGGGAATTTCTCACCACAAACACAACTGACTTTCCCTACTGAAAATTGAGCCGCAGCAAATATCTTACATGGTCAATTCTGTTCACCCACAAAATATGACTGGCCCTTTTCCTCAGATCCCAGTCAATGCCTTCTCCTTTTAATTTGCTCTACTTTCTACCTTACACTTATTTATTTCTGCAGCCATATTCCCAGGTCATTCCCTAGCCCTGTTCAAAGAGATTGGGTTTGCATCTCCCCTGTGCAGGATGTCTCCAAAGTCAATAGCTCTTTCTTTGGATAAAATGCAGTCCTTATATCTCTGCAGACCTTTTCCCTTGCCAGAAGATCATCCCGCTCAGACACTGTTGGCCTGGTCCAGCCTGCTCCCATCTCCCTGAGACCCTCTGTTCTTGCCAAACTCCAGCCCTTGGTGGGGTCCATCTCCCCTGAATGCAGCTCTCTCAGCCAGGTGGACAGGTCCCAGACAGACCCAGCTGCAACACAGCTCCCTGACCAGCTCTGCACACCCTGCAGGGAACTGACCAGAGCAACTCCTGGTATGTATCTGATTTTAAACTTGTATGCTTTTGAGTTACACTGCACAAGACCATACAATAGCTCCTATGCTTACAATATAATTTCCCCCTATTAGTTTTACTTTCCTCCTATGGCGCCAGTCCTGTATTGTTATTCATTTTATGTATCCTTTATCACATTTGTCAGTAAGTCTCCAGCAGACACAAAGCAGCAGGGTTTGTTTGCAGCAGTACAGCTACCAGGGCTTGGCAAAATAGCAATGTAAAATCATTTGCATTAGAGCTAATAAAGATAGCTGGAATGGGCCCCAAAATATGTTCAATAAACCAATAAGAGTGACTGCTGTTTATACTCCTACTTTAGTAAAACTAACTGGTTTTCATTCAATGTTTATAGTACTGTAATTGTGTGGTGTAGTATTTTACTGCTATTTAAAACTAATATAATGGTCAATGCCTGCCTTTAAATGCCGACAGTTTGCTAAATATTTCCGGTCTCATGCATCATGCATTTTATTTCCTCCATATAAGGGTAGGGTGAATGTCTCACCATGCAGTTCACTGTACCTCCTGGTAAATGCTGTTTCTTTTATTGTGGCCATTATAACTTTCACTTTGGAGAATAAAAGCATGTTGGTTTTTTTTTTACCCCAATTATTGTTTTCCAGAAATCTTCTGGAGGATTAGAGAGATCATACTTTAGGAAAAGAAATATATGAATTAACCAATTAGTAGAATTACTTGGAAGTCTAGATGCTAACATGCTGCTGTAGCTTCCCTCTGCATTCCCCTCTAGCAAGTTCAGCTTATCTATCCCATGGAAATGATTTATTTAAAATAGAAGTGTCAGACCTTGAGACAATAATATCCTACCAAATCTAAATGTCTTGAAAATATGTGCTTATTCTGAAACATGCACATATTGGCTTCCATAAAAGAACATGCCTATTTTTTAGCTTGTTTGATGCACGCCAGCAATTTTTTACAAAGAGGATAACTGAGAGACATTCTTAATAATAATGACAAATAAATAACACCCCTTTCCCACAACACTTGACAATGCAAGGATGCTGTACAGGATTATTATAGGCAAAAATAACAGGCAGAATTTGCCTCTACCCTGTGCCATACATGAAACAACAAATCAGTCCATACTAAGTTCATTTAGCCATATTTTACATCTTCTAGAACTGGAGTTGTGTAGCCTACAAAACAATTTATATTTTATCTGTACCATCTAATTAATTAAATGGCCCCAGAGTACCAGACTCACAAATCTCGTTAATAGCTGAATACTGAAATAAAGGCTGTTCACCCCTACTAGAATAATATTTGCATATCTCCACCTGCGATGGGTAATAAGTACCTGCCACAAATCAGAATTATGAATTTTGCACGCCTAACAAAACCGCAGGGGAAATTATACCTCAGACATTCCATAATAATTGCAGCTAAGCTGTTTAGTGCCATCCACTTATTCTGCCTGAAGTGTTTAAAGCAGCAACAGTTGTAAATGAATTCAGGCACACATTCAAGAGAAAATGTTTTAAAAAGTTTTTCTGTCTTGCCATATGTAATTATCTTTATAGAAATGTTCATCTACAAGTTATAACGTGCTCATATTTAAAATGGCTAATTAAAAAGTAAGCTCCTCCAATTTAAGTACCTTTTATAAAAGCATCTTTTAAAGTTTATTCTGATGATACAGGAAACAGTTTGGGCCATGTTTATCGTATTGGTCTCCCAGAATTGGTGTTCTGGTCTATAAAGAACCGCAGCAAGGGGCCTGATTTTCCACTGCTTCTTTCCCCAGTAACTAGCAATTCCTGGGGGAGAGTTGACTGTTAAAGCTTGGACAGAAATATACAACAATGGAGATGGTCTTTCACTGGCCAGGGAATTGGGGCATTAAAGCAGGCAGCATGAGTTGCCTGTGATTTCTTTATTTTCATGACAGGAATGGAAACTGCATATGGAGCAGAGCTGGGAAGGAAGAGACGTGAGATGCTGGTGGTCCCAGCTTTCTGGATGGGAGTGTAATGGAATGATAATGCCCATAATGTAATGGTTTGACTTCGTGAGAGCCCAAAAGCTCTTTGTAAGCACAGGTCCTGCTCAGTTACCCTCACTAGGACAAGTCTAGGAATTGGACCATTCTTTCCTTTGGGAACACAGGTTGGTCTGTAGATATGGTATCAATCCATCCTCTGTGTGTGCATCTGCTACTTGTGGCACTGTGTGACAATTCTCACTTTATCAACAGAAGCACAGAGACCAGGGCACAGGCAGTGTTTTGAAGCCTTAGCAGCACATGGTGCATGTTCCACCTGTCTCCAGGTGAAGATACGGAGACACAGGACAGCACCTGTCCCTGGTCCCAGACTGCCTCTCTGCAGGAGCTGACAGGGGACAGGTCTTTGCTACTGCAAACATGAGGGATTAGGCAGCAGACTGGTGGTGACAGCCCTGCTGTCTCTCGTGATATGCATGCATGAATTGTTATATTACAGACTTTAGAGAAGGCAACAGACCAACAAAAATAACTCCTCCTTCACTCTGGTTCTCACTCAACACTTGGTGTTTTATAAAGGGCTGCGCTTTCCCTTTCTGCAGCAGAAGTAAACAGAGCCAAAACTGCAGTCTGAACTGTATTTGTGATCACTGAAATCAGCTTATAATTTTAAAGCTAGTCTTCTGATTTTGGGATCTTTTCTCTCAGTAATGCACAGCATGGGCAAGCCTGGGTATGTCCATTTAGGCTGAAGGTGGCAGTACCCTGGAGGAAAGGGAGACACAGCGGAACCCCATTTGTATCAGATGAGTAGGGCAGAGACAGCCCAAAAGAAGGCACTAGATGGCAGGTGCAGAACAAAATGTCCCTAAGGAAACCATGTCCTGGAAATGGGCTGGCAGTTTGGGTAAGCATTCAAATGCTCACATTTGTAGACAACCAAACTCACCTGAAGGTCGGGTTTATGTTATTTTAACACCAGTCACTGTAGCCTTACAACATGCAAATATAACATCATTAAAATGCTTGCTGTCCCTCCAGAGGAGGAGCAGGAGAAGCTAGGAGAGGATTGCTCCTGCAGAGGCAATGGTACCCTATGCCAAGACCTGCCAGTGGCACACAGACCCTAGGGAAGGAGGCCTAGGACACTGCAGTTCCTGTGCCTATAAACATCCCCATCTGTATACCACAAGGGTAGCAGTCATTTTACCAATGTTTTTAGTAAAGGATTAAAAAAAAATTAGGTTCTATATATATTCAAAAGGAAGGGGCACAGTGCAGCAAGTCACAAGACGATGATTAAGTCAGGTTGTCTGATTCTGCCTAGAATGACAGCAGTGAGTCTAAGAGTTTAGGAAAATAGCTGAAAGCCTATTACCATGATGAAGTGTAGCTTAAAACTTCATTTCATATTTTAGCAGACTAATAGATGAGGTCACTATGGATTTTTTTTTCATATTACATAAAATGGCTATAGAAACGGAACCATAATCTCTTACTAACTTACACATTAGCCCAGGGCAATAAAGACGTTTTTATTGGAGGCAGATTTCATGAAAATTTGTTCGATTTTATCTCTGAATACTGAACTATGCTGAAGGCATTTAAGTATCCTGTTGGGACACTGTCCTGGAAAGCAGTTACTCTCAAAAGGACAGTGAGGTCATTGGAAAAGCTCTATTTTCTGCCAGAGGATCCTGCCCTTTCTCCTCTGTTCATCTGCCATTCTTTTGCCTGAGCTATGAACAGAGGCCAAATCATACTCTCAGACTGCAATCCCTGCTTGCTCTCTGATGGATTCAGATCTGGAACCAGCCAAACATGTCTGAAAGGGAGGCCCTGGTCCTCCTACCTGTTTTCTTAAGTTTTGCTAAGTCTTCCTTCCTCTCTTTCTGCCAGCAGTGCAGGATCCTCTGTCTCTCCAGCAAGGTTGCAGGTTTGCTCTTCAGTTCACATCTCTTACCTGCACCATTCCCAAAAGCAGCAGGCTGGTCCCCTGCTGTAAATTGCCACTTTTCCCATCTTGTCTGGAAACAATTAAAATGTTTTACCCCAACTTCCACCATCTTATCTTGTCTTTTCACAGAATCCTTTTCTCTAACCCTGACAAATGTAGATCCAGTTCCTGCTATCCATCCAGAGCATTGTGACAGCCATCCCTTCCTCAACAGCTTGTGCTGTCCATGCTGCTCTGTGCATACCTCCTTGCTAATTCCCTTGATTTCACAGATAACGTAATCTGCTTGTCATCTTCCACCCATCATCCATCACTTGGTATCAACCTGTGACTGTCTCTTGGCTCTTACTGTCATTACAGGAGGGTTACATTTTCTATCAAGCACTTCATGTCTTTTCCTCCTATTCGTGCACTTTCTGTCCCTTCAGTTGGCAGTGATACCTCGCCTGGCTTCTAGCTGTGATTCATCACTGCGTGTTTGTCTCTGTAGTTTGTATGTTTGGAGGACTGTTGGCAGTTCAGGGGTTCTCTCTTCCCCACAGGTGATCCCTGCTCTCTCACAGACACTCACCTCTCTTCTGGACTTTGTTTTCCAGTTCCATTCTTGTAGAAGCTCAAATACATACAGAAAGTGGAAGAGTATCCCTTCACTAGAGCCAAAGACTTTATAATCTATGCTAGTAGCTAATAACCTCAGAAAATGCTAATTTACTGCTATGTAAATGCAGCAGTGTATGGTCTTAGCAGCAGTGTTACTTGGGCTTAGCCCCTTTCCAGCTGTATTCCTATCAGCTGGCCTCTGTCTGAAAGGCAGATGAGGAGTTGGCATTAGTGGTTTCTTTCCAGAAACTATTATGCAGAGAATAATCTCTGATTGATGAGGTCATGCCCCACTACCTTACAAAGAAACACATGTGTCTCTCCTAGATTTAAACCTAAGGCCATACTTGGCAATCAGTCAGCAGTTTCTCATTGATTATGACTGGCAGGGATTTTTATTATGCTTATTTTTTATTTTATTTCCTTCATTTATCTAAATCTACCAAATATTTCTGTTTAATCTTTCAATCTATAAAAAGTACAGATTTCATCTTATATGATGCTTCAAGTATGTATGATTAAAAAAATGGTTTTTTCTTGCATTTTCCATTCATATTGTAATTTTTTGTTCAAGCTTAAGCAGTCCACGTTTCATTAAAAAACCCCACACTATTCATATTTCTTTCATCCCTTATAAGATGGTAAAAGCAATGTTGCTTTGATGAAATTTGGCAGGTAAGAGGATGTAGTTGAATCATCTCAAACCCCTGGAGTTTTGGGCCTCCAGCTATTATGGTAGAGAAGCTATGAGTATTCAAAAATTGGTCCTTTGTTTGCACTGCATTTCCAAGCCATCTGTAGCACACAAAAGCCACAGCTCTCTTTATAGTTCAGAATGAATATTTAAAAGTTCAGTTTTAGATTTTATTTGTAGCACTTCAAATCTCTCTATCCCATCTGTCTTGTGTCTCAGAGCAGTTACATTCGACCATACTAGGCAATGTCAGTACTTGGTCTTACAACTGGAAGTAAACCCTAGTTCCCTTCCCTTTGGTATCATAGAGTATGCACAAGTATGATCAGGATCTGCATAGAGGACTGATAGCATATGGTTTTATGCACTAAATTATTATGTAAGTATTAACAAGCAGCTGCAAATATTGAGTTGTCCAGTCTGAAACTTGCTGTATGCTTCTGTAGGGTGGCAGAAAATACCAGCAACTGCGTAAGTGCTGCTGGCTCTGGATAGTGTAGCATGGCACCCCAGAGTGGCCGGCAGCATCCATCCCAAACTGGGCTGGCCCTACATTGTGAAGCTGTCCTTGGACCCACACGCTGAGCCTCGGTTTTCATAACATGGCTGGGAAGTGACAAACACTCTGAAGAAAAGAGAAGGCACAAGGATATGTTTCAGGATGAGGATACTCATGTCAGCTGGTGTGGAGGAGGCCATAGGGAAAGGGGTTGGAACTGCTCACTTCAGCTGGTGTTGGCATATGCATTCATGTAGATTCCTATATATATGCCTCTATTTCATGGAAATTTAGTAAGAAGCACAGAGCTTCCTTAAATTACAGGAAAATAACTCCTCATCGTCTGCTTGTATCAGATTCAGTATTTTGTATCTAAACCTCAGCTGTATCTGACAACAACGTGCAATTTTTTTCTCTTCTATGTTTAACCAGATACCAGAAGTCACCTTTTCTGAATCAGTGGTGTGAAAAGAGAAGCAACGTATCTTTCAGAAAAAAGTGAAAATCATCTGCCTCTCATTAAGGCATTCTTCAGTTCTGGTAAATTGTTCATTCTTTCTTTTTATTCTGTGCCCTTTCCTGAGTTTTAGTGGGATGTTTGTTAGACTCTTTAGGTGTAAATGAATCATTTCCCTTAATGAAGTTCTTCTCTTTAATATTATATTAGTATAGAACTATATAAGTTTTTATATATATATATGTATGTATATATGTGTGTATTGCCATCTTTTTCTGGAAAAATGAGCAAAATATGTATGTTAACACGTATCACTATGAAAAACTTTTCTGCCTCAACAAGATCTTAAATACAGCAAGCATGTTGCAATTCACCATGAAAAATCTATCCTAAGGGTTATGTTGTCTTCATATGAAACGAAATGAGTAAATGAATAAAGACTACGGTATCCTGAAGTGAGGTCCGGGGAATAACTGAAAGAATGGAGCTTGTAAAGCCAACAGTTTATGTTCTTAAGAGTATATTATATATCATCATCTCATCAAATAAACTTAGGGTAAGAATTATTCAGGTTAGTATATTGTTACTATTTAATAAAATTAAAAATATTTATTTTAGAATACATGCAATTCTGACATATTTGATAGCATCACAGAATATTCTGAGTTGGAAGGGACCCACATGAACCATAGATTCTTACAGTTATTTAGATAGATCGTTAAAGAAAGCTGTTTGCAAGTCTAGTAGGCACATGTTTTCATTCTTACTCAGGTCGTCCATGAGGCCAGATTCTTGCTTTTCCAAAGATAAGCACTTTGTATAGTATCTTAATTAAATTTCTCACTGATCTGTGAAGATTTATACCACTTTAAAGAACAAATGGAGCAATGAAGTAATACATTTTTTCTGAACTGAATAAATCAGAGGGAATAAACTGTTGCTTCTGGTAGCACTGCCTCTGACACAGAGCTCTGAACCTCACTGGGAGTCGTAGGTGTGCTTCATGGCTGCATTCACATGAAAATAAGGGGTGTTTTTGCAGTGGTGGGTTGTGCCTTTTCCTAATGAAAGGCAGCCTTACCTTCTGGCTTTGCATTTACTTACATTTTCCTGCATGAGTTTTTTTCTTAGGCTTTAAAATAATGAACTTCTCTTTTGCACAGACCTCTGTCATCTCCTGCTAGTGCTCCCTGGAGAATAGACGGTCACAAAAGTGAACTGTGTTTCTGGCTGCATATAACGTCCGACTCTTGAGTCCATGAACTGCCCATACAACCATTCCTGTTGCTTCAAACAAGTAGTCCAAAGTAAGTATGAGAATTTGACTTTAAATGTTGTTTTGGATATTTTTTATTTGGGCAGCTTTTGTCTGGTATCACTTAATGAGAGGCCGAAAAACATAGAGAAGTAAAGTCATATAATGTACCTAAAGCACTTTTTACTGAGATCAATTCAGCTTACATGGCTGCAGTAGTGTCATGGGCATGAGCAGGTGACACATGCTTAGAACTTCTTGGGGCTGGGAGAGGATTCTGCTGGAGTTAAGAAAGGCATGATAAAGGCATTTATTGACGGTAAATTTTTTCTTGTCAATAGTTATCTAAATGTTCCACCTCACTGTACTTTTGTACGGAAATGGGAAGTAAGCTTTGATCTTCAGATTTTAAAATCTAAACTATAAAGAATTTTGAGGAAAGGTGAAAAAAAAAATAATTCACCTGCTAGTTTCCTTTACTTTGGGAAATGAGTGGGAAAAAAGAAAGAATTTATGGAAGATGGGAATCAAGGCTCTTCTGGCTGATGCCCTGAGTTACTTTGCTAAAGACAAAACTTGCAGAGTGTTGTTTGCTAACACGGGCTAACCACAGTTAACTGGATATCAGGGTTTTGCAAAACTCTTCAAGTGAGGCAAATAGTCAAAAGAAAGAAAAAATGTCACCAATTTCCCTGTAATAAAATCTCTAAGTAGATAACATAATGGAACCTCAGACCATGTCTTATGAAGGAAAAATATTTAAAACCAAAGACAACAAAAAAGTCTTTCTCTGGGGAGCTCTGTACCCTTTAGTCTCCAGCTGACCTATCTTGCCCTGTTGGAAAGGCCTGAGCTCCCCAGCGAGCTGCCAGAGCTCTGGAAGCATCTGGCAGCCTTTGGTCTGACTAATACTTAGAAGTCTCTAGGGCTGTCTATAGTCTCAAGAAATATATAATTTTTTCATTTATTCTTTTATAAAGCCTTTGTTCCTTCTACAGAGATGTGTGGCTGATCCATTGTAAATCTTTGTTCTACATGGTGGTTTTAATCCTTTTGCTTTGTATATATAAAAAGCTACAACTTTCCTGTGCTTTGCTCATCTTTATCCTCAGCAGTGAAGTTCTTTCCATAACAGAAAGTCAGTAGGGTGGAATGGCTGCTCCTGCCCAGCTGCTGCCTGCCCATTTGTGCAGCTGTCCAGACCTGTTCACCTTTTTCTGCTCCATAGTGCATTTAAATATCAAGGTGGGGTTGGTTCTAATCCAGGATTTCTTAAAATGGGAACCTGGAGTTAGTGTGCTGAAGCTTTGACTGGTCTCAAAAAAGCTTCCTCACAGTATGAATTTCACAAGAGGTTGTTTTTTGGGCATCTCAAGCATTGATTTAGGAAGTTTTAGACATCCAGATTTTGGATCTGGGTGCGCCATCCTGCAGGTACACGGTGGGACTACAAGCTGTAATCTCTCTAAGCAGAAAGATGTTGGAATAGGGTTCATCTCATCCAAGTGTATGTGTGCTCCCCTCTCCTGCCTTGCACACCAGGAACAAGCAGACAATAGCAGTGTTTTGCACTGAGTTCATGCTGTCTGATTGCATAATCCAGCTGCTTCAGTGTAAATCGAAAAAGATTTTGAAAATGTGCAGATGTCAAGTGCTGACAGAAAAGGTATTTAAAAATACAGGAACTCTAAGATTCTAAGAGAACATATAACCTGAGTTTTTCAATTAATTCCACCTGTTTTGTCCTCCCCTTCAAAAAGTGAGATCTGGGGCTGCTGTGTGGCTGGGCTAAAAAAGCCAGCACACGTCTCCAAGGGCTTGCTGAAGTAATGTTTCTTTTAACATGAACTAGTGTAACTTAGGGACCACTTTCTTTAGGACAACTAATTCTGAAATATTCAGCAAACTTTCACTGTCAAATATGTTGCATTTAGTGCCATTTAATATCAAGGAGTGAGACCAGTTAGAGTGAGAGGAGAAAGATGGCTGTTAAATCCCAAACCCTATGAGGCAGCTGCTTTTCCTGCCCAGCCATCAGCACTGCAGCGCTTCAGGGAGGAGGAGAGCTGTGGAGAATGAGGTAGAACATATTTTGGCTGTTCCTCCAGCCTGACCCAGAGCATATCTGCCCTCAGCTTGAGGAATGTGCTCCTCAGGAAGAGGATGGGCAGGAGTTTGCATCCGGCTGGGCCATAGCTACAGAATAGGGTTGAACTCGGCATTCTGTCAGGCTGGCACGTGCTCACTCTGAGTGTGCAATTGCACTTCAAGCCTGGTGTGGTCTGTGCTAAAGGCTGGAAGAGGAGAAGCTGAAATAGAGACACCAAGGGCAAGGATGAAAGTCCTCATTCCAGAATATTTGTGTATTTATTTTTTTACCCACTATAATTTGTGAATGGCCAGGTCAGGTCAGAAATGCCCTTCTGTGCAGCACGGCTTGCGCAACAGTCTGGGTCCAGCCCTCTCTGGTGTTGCCAGCCTACCTCTTATCCTTGTCCTCCATTGGGAAGTTCTATAGGTCATCTCAAAATGAAGAGGACAAAAAAGGTACATTTGAAGTCACAGCATTAAGGTGCAAAATAACTAGAGGAGTCTATATATTTTTATTTTTTATTAAATTTTTCCTTTCATAGGATGATGACCATTTGGTGCCCTGTAGCTGAAGTTTAAATAAATATTCATGTAAATTTTGAAAAATAATAAATTTTGAAAAAGCCAGTGGGGGGTTGGTTGGTAGTGATGATGATGATTAATGCTGAAAACAAGAACATGCGCTCAAACTACATGTGTGATTTTCGTAGGTCAGTTTAGGAAGTTGCAGAGAAGGAGGATATTCAAATATTCACTTGTTTTTGTAAACCCAAAGAGATTTTAGATCACATATTCACTGAACTTCCAGAATTCTATCAGGCTGCATGTATGCACTTGTTAGTCCTTAAACTAGTGAGATGTCATTAAAACATTCATTGACACAGCCACTGTCTACGTTAGCTAGACCTTCAATATTACTAATTCAGGTCTTCCTGCATTTGCATGCAGCACCTCAACTACAAGGCTTTAATGCTGTTCTCTGTTTTGTTCTGCTGTCAGGTATTCAGCTCTAGTGTCTTCTCCACTGAAGAATTTCTATATTACTGCTCTGAATGCAATCTGTTTTGTATGCTTGTGAACTAGCTCTAGGACTTGAAAAAAACTATTTTATATTCTGCACTGGTTAATTTTTCATTTCTCTGGCACCTTGGTGAAAAGTAGTCAACACAGTTAACAATATACATTGTGCAACAATAAATATTTTATTGGGTATATAATCTACACAATTTACAAGTTTGATTTTTCTCTGGGAGTTTGAATAAATCCATAATTTTGAATATTTGGTGGAACCTCATTTTTTATAGTATACTACTCTATAATCACTGTAAAATGTATGATTTGGTTTTTAATGGGAACTATAGACATTACCTTCATTTTTTCCTAACATTGCTAAACTCTAATAAAGCTATTCTATAGGGAGAGTAGTCTGGAAAAAGAAATATGGAGGTTTCATCCTGGGAACTTTATATAATTTATATGCTAGTAAATTATAGTGTATTCCTTACACAAGATAACATTAAGGAGTTCCTTTTTTAAAATACATCTAAATACTTGTATATCTAGTTTATATATGAATTTGTTGTGCGGTTGTTTGGTTTTGTTGTATTTTTTCATTTATTCTGGTGGAATGAACAGATTTCTTTATATATGTCTAGCTTGTGGTTCCTATCCTTGTCTTAAGCCCATTGTAATTAAGGAAAAACTTCTGTTATTTTCTGCTCTAGCATTTCCACTCTACACCTACAGGTTTATGTTTCTGTTCATGGTTTCATATACAGGAATGCAGCGGTGGAGATTATTTGGTTTCTTTATATATTAATAGGTTAGGCTTTTACTGTTGCACACACGTAGAAACTATACTTGATCCAGGAGACAAAAAGATAAATTACTCTGTATGCAGGGTATTGAATTCCTATCACTATATTGTGATATATTAATTCTTCTTTAATGCATTTATCCTCACTGTGTGCCTGTGAGATAGGGAGTCTAAGTCATAGTTGTCTCAAAGATTGGGGATTAAGCCACAAAAAGACCCAAAGCAACTCAACTGAGGCTGCACAGGATGTTTGTAGCAGAGTAGTGAGAGATCACAGCTCTGAGTGGCAATGTTAAGTACAGGATCACCCCCCCTCTGTTCCAAGGCTTCAGTTCTTGCCTCAGAAGCTATGCTTTCATTTTGTTTAAATAAAATTCCATTTGAAATAAGCTGGCAGTTCTAAATGCAAGTATCGTAGTCTGCAAGACAACTAAGGGATTTTAAATACGATGTTATTGAGAATGTGATTCCCCACCGTTTTCCCCTGTTACTTTTATCTTTCTGGAACTATTGACCAAGTCTCTTGATGGAGCACAACAACATTAGTGCCTATTTGAATATAAACAAGATTATGAAAAGAAGATGTAGCAGCTGATGATTGTGGATGGGTTTCAAGTACATAGGAAGAAAAATATTTTCATGTCCTCCAAAGGACCAGCAAAAAAAGGAGAAAATAAACAATGCTTACCAGAGCAAAGTTACCCAGCATAGCTGGCTACATTTAGGATGGTGAATACTTTCCAGAGAGGGAAAATGGAAGCTCAGGTGCTCAAACAGTTTGAAATGAGACTGGCAAATGTGTTCAGAAAACAATTTGTGATTAAAGCGTGTCTGTTCTGATTCTAATGTTTGTTTCTGTGAAAGAAACTCATTTTTGGTAATGCATTTGTTCCAAAACCGGTAGCCTAAATATTGATGCATGTGTGCAAAATTGTGCAGTAGGTGCACAGACTAGCTCAAGGTTCAGAATTCCCTTGGGTAACAGGAACTATCAGTTGTGTCTCCCAGATGAAGATAAATATGTTTTCTGTTGACAAAAGAGTCATCTTTATTCTTGTAATGGAGGACTTTAATACTGCTTTTTTTAAATGTCATCCACCTTCCCAATATCTTTCTTTTCCACCTTATCTGCTCTCAAAAACTCAAGATGAAGTAACCGTGCTGCACATAAACACTTCTTGAAGTTTCATTAACCTCCTCTAGCCTCTTTGTGTGCACTTAGTGACTAGAAGATCTTTAGAACCACTTTAAAAGTGATTATTGTTCTGGCCGTACCCTCCACAAGGCTTACTGTCTTGCCATTGAACTGAATGGGCTGTGCACAGGACAGTATCTTGTGTTTTAGCTGGGAACAGTAAGCCACAGATAAAGGAATTCAATCATCTTGCTGTGCTAAGTGTAGCAATTTCTTTGATTTTAGACCTATGGATCTTTGTGTAAAACTCCTTCTGTATTTTCTTCTTCCTTAAATATCTACCTTTTTTGTTTCTAAGCATCCTTATCCAGTTCTTCCTTTTCCTTGTTAAAGATATGGCTGTCACCGGGCTGCCCCTTGCTCATCATCAGCAAACCCACCTTTCAGAAGGATCTACCTTTTTTCCATGTCTGAAGTCAGTAAGATTTAGCCTTGTCATCCTTTATGAGAGTCCCATCATTGACTATAACCCCGTGGTTGACTGCTGTGTTATGCAGAACTAGGCAGGCTGCAAGGATGTCAGATGTGGTATTGAGTCTGTGCTTTGACAATTGGAAAAGACACTGAGAATGAGATTTCACAATCCCAGAAGACCTTTGAGTGATCAATGAATTCTGAGTAAGTGAACTAGTAAGTGAACTTCTGCTGGTATGAGGGCAAAATCAAATTAGATCCATTAGCTGTTTCTGTCCTGGATAGCCACTGTTGCCTAGAAATTATACAATAAAAAAGTAACTAAATCGGATGTATGAGACAGGGGATCAATGATGTGTTAGAATAAATGAAATGTAGCAGTAAATCAAGCACCTAAAGTATAAACCATATTGTAAAAATCTTGACAATAAAGAGACAGTTTTCTATTTACAATATTCACAAAAATTAGGACTCAGCAGAGCGAGTGATAAATCTTGTTCAAAGTTTGTTTAGTGAACTAGTAATGTTATAAGACTGAGCTTTGATACATTCATAAGATACAGACTCATCATGTTACAAGGCAGCATTCTGATGTGAAAATGCTTGTCTCATTATTAATAATTGACAGAGCACATGATGTTATTCACTACAGGAGCCTATTAACTGAGCACTGGTAGCAGGATATAGTTGCTATATATATTCCTGCTACAGCAGGAATAGTCTGTCCCTAAGCGTAAAATAAAAGGCATTAACTAATCTATGTAGTTTCCTTTCAGTTCTTTGGACAGTGTCCACCTGCCACAGAGTAGATTAGTGTGGTCAATGTGGAGAACAACTTCTCAAAGTCTGTACCATACCTTGAAGCTTCTCAACTGTCCAAAATTTTGCATTTAAGAAGAGAATTGCTGCTGAAGTGGGGCCACTGACTACAACTAGTGTTTATTAATTTCTATGAATATTAAAGAGAACATCCACCAAGGATCAAAGTTGCTTATGATTGGCCATGTGCCTGTGTTCTGTGATGTTCACCACTTTCTTCCCCCTCTGCCTGACATGCCAATGAACATGGGTCATTGAAAGAGGCATCTGAGTAGGATCTGGTGATAGCTATGACTTGAGAAAGTGGAAGTCATAATTCATCACTCAAATCTGAATTAACAGCTTCACCCACATCCTAAGTTATTATGTAGAGAGGTAAGAACCAGAAAATTCTTTTTTTGTTTGTTTTGTTTTCTTCCTTTAAGAGAAAGAAATCATATTCACAACTTATAACTCTGAGGTCCTTAATGGGTTTGCAATCAGTCTGCAATTGTTCTTGTTTCTTCAGGGACAAGAAAGCCTAAAATATCCTGGTTTGTCATTAAAATTATCAGATTTATAGAACCAGTATTTTGTAGTCAGTATAGCCTGTTCTCCCAAGTGGCAGGCAATATTGATGACATGTCTGCAAAAGGTGGGTTAGATGGTCCAAACTGCTGAACAGTAGCAAGGGTACTGATGTCAGTGAAACGGAGCGTTCTGTGCTAGAGCAGAGCTTGGAAAGGGATGTGATCTTTTCACCCTGGGAGAGGAAGCGGAATGTTGTTTTCTCATTCAGGTTAATCTTACTTATAAAATGTTAACTTTATGTCAGTTAAGTTGCAAGATGAAATTTTTTCCTAATAATAAATCAGCAAGTGACTTGTAGATATACTGAGTTACAGCATCTATGGCATGTCATTAGGATGTAGCAAATGGTCCCTAGATGCTGTATTATATTCAGACCAAACCTATTCTTCTTCTCTTCTTAATTAGCAACTTAAAGATAAATAATTTTGCTGTCATTGCAGCACAGTAACAACCAGGGCAAGGCAATGACCAGTGAGCTTTGCTCTAAATCCTGTAGCAATAAATGCTCAAACAAAAAAAATCTCCCCACCCCCACTTCTTACTTTGATTTATTAACTTGAGATGAATGATTTTGCTGTCAAATTCTGTCAGTGCCATGCAATGAAAATAAAATCGGTGGCAGTGCCTCGTGTGTGAAGCCACTCATAGTATCTAGCCTTAAATATTAGCACTGAAGCTCCAACTCTAGCCTGCTCCCCACCCCCATTCATTAGCTTTCTAAATCCTCCTGTCTTTGTGGAATCACTGCAGCAAGTTGAAAATGATATATGTAATGAAAACCCCTGTCTGCCTAGTGCAGAGAGGGTGGAGAAAAAGACTTTGCTTAGCAGTCACTGCTGTGCTGATTCCAGCAATGATTAGTGCAGACTTTGTTAGAGAAGCTCAAGAGCAGAATATTAAGGCACAAAAGGGAAACTCATTGTTTCTAAAGATTTGTATTTGCCTGGCTGGTTTTGTTTCCTTTTTGGGCACTATGACAAAATGCACTTAGATAATTTAGTGGGAAAGAAATGCATACGTCTTTGAGGCTTTGTTATAATTTGGGTCTATTTTCAATCTTGTGCTATAAATACAACATTATCTTTTCAGTGTGGGTACCTGATGAGCAACAAACCATACAGTTTCTGCTTCAAGTGCAGACAGAGGCAAAGGGAATGACACTGCATCATATTGCAGTCCAGTTCAACTCAGTAAATTGTGGGTATGGGCAAAAATATCAACAGATAAATATTTCTGAGTTTTTGTTAACTATGTACACACAACAAGATGCTGGCTATTTAGAAAAATATTTCATACTTTTCTGCATGACACACAAAAGATTTGATTTCTCAGAAGCACTGGATTTCACAGTGCTGATGTAAATCAGTGACAGTGTGGGTGTTTGGCATCTCTAATGCCAAGCTATAGTTGTACCTGATAAGTCAGGGTAAGGAACCTGGATATTTAATAATCCTATGCATAATAGAGGACTCAAGCACATTCTGCCTTATAACGTGAAACAAAATCTGTCTCACAACTATACAACAGTGGTTATTTTCTTGATGGGAATGTAAATTTATTATAGTCCAGATGTAGCATAACCTAAAAGACCAACAATGCAACTTTAGGGCTTGAAGCTCTATGGCCATCCCTTTGCTTTCAATGAATCTATATACAAGCTGTTGTTGCTCAGGCACAGAAGGTTTGAGATGTTTGCATTCATGCATACACCACCACATTCTTCCTTCAGGTGTCTGGACAAAATTTCATCTGTTTCTGAAGCTCTTTTATGTCACTGGACTGTAGAATATGTCTTGGAGACAGATGTTGTTCTTAACTGCTGGACTTTATAGTCAGATTGTGTTGTTAAAGATGCTTTTTAATTGACTTGGTATTTATCCCACGTACAGCATATAATTCAACTGTTGTTTGTATCCTGGTATACCTTGAGGTGCCCATGGAGATAAAAGCTTGTCTAATACCCAACATGCTGGAAATTTGTATTATGAAAAAGTCCTTGCCCTGAAGAGTTCTATAATTTTCAACTAACATGATGTGAAAAACAGGAGGAAGGAAAATGGAAAGCATGGGGAAGTGAAATGAGTTGCCCAAGTTCTTTCAGCTAGTTTCCAGCTTGTAATCCAGTCCCTGAGCAATGAATCACACTGCTTACCAAAGGCCAATTTGTGAAGGAATGAGCTCCTACTGTGAAGCAACAGGCTAGTACATGCCTATTGACTTCCCTGCCAGATCTTCCCAGTCTTGGCTCTATGCTGCGCTTTGCTACTCAGCACAATGTCCAAAAACGTTCACAGCATAGCTCAGAGGCAGCAACAGACTTGGAAAAAGCCACAGATTATGCTTTTTTGTGTGTGTGTGTGTGTGTGTTCTGGATGCATGTATACAAACTCCTCAGGATGGCAGAATATTACAAACAGCTACAACTACATTTGATTAATGTCTTTCTCAAAATCCACTTTGAAAAACAGCCTCAGGTATTAAAATGATCAACATGTAGTGCTAATCAGAATGATGCATATTTTTAGGATACAAGAACTCTGGGCTAACAGTTCTGAGTCTAGAAGTGCTTACCTTTTCTCATAATCAAAGATACACTTTTCCTTCTGCAATCTTAGCATCAGACTTCCTGAACCCACTGGGCTCCCGTCGGGGTTTATGGTCATATATTACTGAAGAACAGTGGTCTTCTCCTTTTAAATTGAGCAAATATGGAGATATTCTTACTTTCAAGTTCTGTACCTTTTAAGCTATTGTGATGCTTAGTAGAGATTCCTTTAAAAAGATTCATTCTTGTTGAAGTTTGCTTTCTTTCCTATTATGATTCCTTCATTGCATATATTAGATACTGAATTTGAGTGAAAACATCAAAAATGTGTTTATGCCAAATGCTCTCAAATTCTGAATCCTATATTCTGTGGATCGTAGGATGTGCTGCTCTGTTGTCTTTTACTTTTCTCCCCTGACAGTTTTATTTAAAAATAGCCAGAGAGAAACAGACGACAGCGTAACAAAAGGTCCACACTGTACCATATCCCCTCCTCCAGCCCTAAGTCCCTTGTTCTAACAGAACTCCTTTGCTTTCCCCTTTGATTTGCACAAATCTACCTTCAGAATTTTTCAAACATTGCAGTGCATTAAACACTACAGCAGATGGTGCTTTTTGATGATGCCTTTCTACATGAAGCAACATTTGTAGTGTATGCTGCATTATCAAAAAATCAAACATGTAATTATGCAAATATGTATGCCTTTATAATAATCAAGTTTTATTGTAAATGGTTGATGCACATCAATTTGATCCTGTAGTGCTGCTTTAAGTGCAGTTTAAGTGGCTTTTCAGTGTACCCAGAGGCAACACAAATGCATCTCTGGAATATTAATAAAATCCTGAATCTTTGAGACACCAACTGGTACAGCATTGCTTATACTGATTGAAACTAAATGCTAATCCTTTCCTTTATTTAAAAAAAAAGTACCCTTTGTTATTTAAAACACTGATATTAGTGCAATATAAAGGGCCATTTTATTTTAAATTGTATTGTAGTGTAGTTGTTAAAATAATGCCTAATCATACTGTATTCAGATTCTACAATGTAAATTTGATGAGACAAGAATCTAATAATTTTACAGGCATGAATACAGAGATGTAGATTAATATGTCCAGTTTTTATATTTCTGTAAATTTATTAAGGAAATATCTGTTTTTATATTTCAATCCTGAATGTTGCAGCTTCCAAGTAACGAATTCCTGAATGCTGGCTAGAGATGGTTTTGCTTGTGAAATTCAGTGAGCTAGATACTCGTGGAAAAAAAAAATCAGCAAGGATTTTGACATCCATAATGAAGTGTAAACTTTATTACTGATCTGATCCTGGTTTTTATACATCGGTTAACTTCATTGGTCTAATGACAGCCGTCTCTCTGAATGCACACATACAAATTCTGCTGTGGTTCGAGTCAGCAGATGGGCTGTGGATACAGATAAACCAAGACTGTAAATTATGTTTTGCTTGTTTGTTCCTCCTGTTCCGAAAGCAGGGCATGAAAGGAGGAGATTGCGCTGCTCACTGAGAGAAAGCAGTAGATATGTCATGTCCCCCTTACCCGTTCCAATAGGCTGGGTGTTTATTTTTGGGGGTTGCTATGAACAGAAACTCTGTCAACCTGGACTTTCCCCAAAACTAATTTCCTGTAAACTTTGTGAAGCTTTATAAGTTGAGCTTTCACTCTGTAAAATTTTTGCCTTCCTTTTGGATCTCTGTTTACGATTTACCTTCCTCACCATCTCTTTGTCTTGCAATTTTTTTTTCAGGGTGCTGGTTGTTGTCTCTCTGCCCTTTGTCCTTCCCCTGCCTCTTTCAAAGCTATTTTTTGATTCCTCTCTGTGCTTGTCTGTTACTCCCCTTTGCTTTTTCCCCCTCACAGATTTTGCCTCCTCTGTCAGCCTTCTGCTCCTCAGATTTTTTTCCAAATGTTTCTCTCAGTTTCCCCATTTGGTTCCTTAGTCCTTCCACACGTGTGTATTTCCTAGCTCCCATTCTGCTTTCCACATTCCCCTTCCAGGTTTCACTCTGTCTGATTTCTGTGTTTATCTTTTTTATTTTCTCCCTGCTTTTCTCAATTGAGATTGGTTTAAAATATTGCAGGAAAAGCTGCTCTTGTGAAATTTCATCCAGATTGTTCTCAGAGCAGCTGCTGTCCTGGCACTTCCAATACTGAATCAAACCTGAGCCTAGGGGATAGGAGGTCCTTAAAGGATCAAAGCTCAGCTTCAGAATACTACCCAAAACATTGGCAAGCAGAATATGAATATAAAACCACAGCTGATAGCAACTGAAACCTCTTCCTACAGTTTTGACATGATCTGGTATTTTAAGAGGGGGTGGCTGGTTTGGGGTTTTGGTTGTTTTTTTTTTTCTTTCCTGAAATAAGGGATTTCCGTCTCCTCTCATTTAGCATTCTTGTGACTCTGAAGCAGGGAACAGACATCATGCATTTAGAGAAGGTCCTAGGGCCCCTAAAATTTTCAGTACATTTTCACTTTTTTTCTTAACATATAAGCTCACTTAAATACTAAGTTTTGAAAAGCTATCACAAGAAAATTCTGTGTTAATAAACTTTCTGGTCTTACTGAGGCAGCAGATTACTTAAAGTAATCAGAGATGCTGAAAAACAACTGAAGGAATTTTCCAACCTGAAAAAAGCTCTTCAGGAACTTCAAATTAATAGAAACATTTTCATAAAACTATAAAGTTGAAATACTTAAAGGAACAAATTTGTAAAATAAATTACTCCTGCCCTTAACTTAATTCTCATGTATGCAAATGTGAAAGCAAAATTTATTACCAACACAATGAAAATTGCTGAGTTACCGTTTTTATCAGCTATGAACACTGAGAACTCTTCTTTTTAGCACTATATTTTTTCTCATTATCTTAAATGACATTTATGGTAAAGCTACTCGCTTTTGAAAAAGTAGGCCTTTATATATAAATCCTGTATGTCTGTAGCACTGAATCAGAGAAGCTGCCTGAGTTAACTTATTTGATTATTCACAGAAGAAACCACCCAGGCTCCTGAAGTTCAATGAGCAAATGGTTTTTCCATAACTCTGTTTGTATGTGAAAAATCTGTAAGTACTATTACCTTTGGATTGCATTTAATATTCAGAAACCTAATAATACCCTGCTCTGCTTCTGATTTTGATTTCAATTGCATGGCATTTCAATCTTAATTTAAACACAATAATAATGAAATCTACATCCAATATCTTGATTTCATTTGTAAAGCCATCTAGATGGCCACACAATTTGGTAGGTTTTTTTCTTAAAGGTTCTGTATTGGGAATGCTTCAGACATGCTTTGCCTGGGTCTTCTGTGGGTCAAACTCTTAATTAAAAGAGCATAGTATTTGAATGTGATTTTGCACTGCTGAAAAAAAAAAACATAGATAAAACTATAATTTCATAAATGGCAGTTTGAAATATTTTATTAAAGATCTGTGGACTTGCCAGACAAATTACAAAAGATCTGAAAAAATATTCTTAATGGAGTAAGGCTTGATAATATACTTTAAAACTATGAAATGATAGGCAACATTCAGTCTTCAAAGAGAAGTTTGAAACTCATGGTCAATTAATACAGTATTTCATAAGATATTTGTCTTTCCAGGCTGCATCAGTTACATAATAGTGAATAAACCATGACTAAAATAACAGCTCAGCAATTGCCTGGTGTTTTGTTCTAGATATGCAAACATCTGATTACTGGTGTGGCTAGCGATCCTATAGAAATCCTTATGCAAGCAAAGAAGTTTGGTTCAGGCACAAGGGATTTTACTTCTAGCTTATATCCAGTGGTGTATAGGTTGTCCATATCTCTTGGTTTACTTTCAAATGTGTTTCCAGACTTTATCCTCTATTCTACCTTCTCTGGTGGTCTATATTAGACTGCAATTACATCTTAAGTTACAGATCTTGAAAGGAGTGTGAACAAGGTCTTAACGTGGTTAGAGATTGCAGAACCAAAACACTTAAAGGCTTCAAAACCCTTATGAGCTCCCATTCCCGGCTTTGCACAGTGAAAATCAGCTCATCACTTTGCGGTGAAGGTATCTGGTACCTTCCCAGGAAATACTCCTCAATGTTTCAGTTGCTGAATTCCTCACAAGACCTTCAAATGAACACCCATTCTCATTATGATTTCTTCTGGTTGGCTGAAATGCTTTAGCTGAAATGCTTTAGCTCTTACCATTTATGATTCTGTTTACTCTTTTAGGGATAACTTATCCGAATGCAAAACCTAAGATGTGTCAGTGCAGGTGTTTTTACATGAAGGCGGCTGGCTTAAAGATTGCATTGAAAATAAATATATCATCATGATACTCTGTAGAGAAAAAAAGGTAAATACAGACTGTTTATGTTTTATTTTTTAATGAATCCTACTAAAAACCCCTGAGATTAGCTTAGTTGGTTAGAGCATGGTGCTAACAACACCAGGGTTGTGGCTTTGATCCCCATATGGACCATTCACTTAAGAGTTGTACTCGATGATCCTTGTGGGTCCCTTCCAACTCAGAATATTCTGTGATATAAATCCCACCCTTTACCATTTCAGTCTTTTAAATTTCTCTGCAGAGAAATCTGTCTTAAATTTAACAGATTAAGAATTTTTTTCCATGGAGAAACTGAAGGGAAGGAATATATTAATTTTATTCTATTTTTTTATACATTGCTTATAGGTGCAGCAAAAAAAAGAATTTTGTCAGTAGAATGACAAAATGATTTCATCTCTATGAAATCATGAGTAAAACCATATTTTCCCCAATCAGCAGGCTCTCTCTTGGCATCTTTGGGTTTTAACTTTGAAAAGGAGAGGGTTTTTTTGTCCCATTTCCAAGCAAAATGAGACCCCCATGGCTGGGCTGCTTTTCTTTGCTTCCCTTTTTCAGTACCTTCCCTCAAATAATTGCTGAGCCAGTTGATCAATTTCAATCAAATACGACAGAAAGAGAGAGCTGTGAGACATGAGGTTTAGGAAAAAACCAGGTACTTCAGTGTGTCTGAGAGTCCCAGATAAGTGCTTTTATCAGGGAACAGTGATCCAAAAGCCAGGAGCCAGCTCACCAGTCATCTCCTAGACTTTGCACCAGTCTCAGCAGGGGCTGTTACCTGCCCCAGTGGAGAGGTTCATGAGGGGTGCTTTGGGAACTAGCACCTCAAGGATACCGGAGGCCCCAAGGGACAACAGCACAGTGAGGTGTTTGTCAGGGGATGTACAGTGAGATATTGCTCAGGAGCAGCCTGTTACCTTGTGCTTAGGTCTCTGTGGTGTGATGGCAGCTGTGTAATATACTTTACAAGAGGACCAAAGAATATACCTACCTTGGGGTGGCTAAGTTAGCCAGTACTGTCAATGAAATGTTAAATAATTAAATTGTTTTAGCTATTACTTGTAAGTGAATGCTGGTTTTAATTGCACTTTAATAATGCCATGCCCTTTATAACCAAAATTAATGTTTTCTGTCTCTCTGTTTTTGAAGTACATGTCAGTTTAATTAAACTATTAATGGTAGACGGATTTTTAAGTACTTTATATTCTTCATTAAATTGTATCTGTTCAACAAGCATAAACAGGAAAATAGACTCAGTTAGAAGCAGATTCACGTTCTGCCTGATAAATCATTCATCATCAGATAAGATGATGAGGCATGCTTGTTTTTTTGTAGGCTCACAATGATAAACAAATCCACTTTTATGTTGTAATATTTATTGAGTTCATAGAAAAATAAACAAGGCTGTTCACTTTTCATATCAACAACAGGCCTGAAAGCTGCTGTTTGCATTTATGACTGGTCAGTCAAGCAATATCTTGATGCTCTGAGGGTCAATCTTAGTTCATTTTGTCTGAGGTGCTTGTTAGCAGAGCATTTCTCTGGTCTAAGATATAGTTCTTTCAGGGCCATTCAACTACAGTAATAATGAATATTTCTACTGTTCCTGCTGTGTTACCCAATTGTGTCTGGAAAGAATTAAAATATCTTTTGATTTGGCAGAAATGATATATTTATAATGCAAATGTTGAGTAAGTCTCAGTCCTTGTAGGATCCATTGCAGAATCCATTGCAGGAAGGCTGATGAAAACAATTTTTTTAAGATTGTACAAGACAAAATTATGGCAAAGTCATTTCTTGTCCTTTGGTAAAGTCTGCAAGTGCTAGTGGGCTGTTAATGGGCTAACAGGCTGAAATTAGGAAACACTGCAGCAACTGCTCCTGATACATTCCTGTGCATATTATACAGGCAGACAAAGATGTAACTAGTTATAATAGAGACAACAAATGTCCTTCCTTTGTGTGGCAGATCAATCAATAGCCAGGCATGTGATCTTGTTCACTATTATGTTAGTAATGAAACCTTCTTGTGATGTGACAACTGTGGAATAACATTTGGTCACAAAGCTGGTGTTAACAAGCACAACTGGCACTCTGGTAATTAGACTGATTTCTGGTCTACTTTCACAGATTGTCGATAAATGCAGTAAACAACAGGCTGCTTTCTTTCAGAAGAAGTTATATGAAGTTGTCATCCATTTGATGGTATGTACTGCACTCTCCATCTTTTATCAGATTCTGGCAAGGTGGAGATGTACAATATATTTCTCGATAAAATAATGTTTCACGGCAGAAACTTTGTGTGCATTGTTCAACAATCACCTAATTAACCTCAACCTTTTTTTCCCTTGGGAAGGGCGTTTATTTCTCAGTTACAGGTATAGGCTGTTAGATGGAGATGTTCTTCCTCAAATTTTCAATGTTCTCCCCTCTGATAAAGCTGTGTCTGCTGTGTACAGCCATTAATATTGTTTAAGAATAAACTGAAATATTAAAAGCCATTGGCTTGATTTAAAGGCCAAGAATACAGATCTCGTACAATTGTAGTATAATTTGTTACATTAAACAAAATAACTAAATTCAGCCACAAATGTGCTAGCCAGCTTTTCCATCACCATTTAGGACTGTTATGTCAAATCTCATTTGCTGTGGTTTGCTCTTTCTGTAGACCTACAGTAGTGGAAAGCTGAACTGTTGTTTGTTATTTTCACCTTCATGGCAGAGTAAGAGGGAGTGAGACCTCCTTCCCTAGACCATGTACCTCCTCCAAGCCTACAGGCTGGCTTTGCACGTAGGAAAATGAGTGCTGTGATTCTGCCTCCTCTACTTCCAAAGCAGAAGAATTGAGTCAACTGAGATGTGTTTGGGGAGCTGCTCAGCTAATTTTGCATTGGCTGCATGGCAAAGCTTAAGCTGGAGGTACAGTAACATGGGCACTATAAACCAGAAAGAGTTTCTATGCTTGCTCTCCTTTCACAAGGTACCTTCAGAAACAGTGGGAAGGGGGTGGCCAATAGGGACAGTGCCGTGGCATGATTGGGCACTGGTGCTACCTGGCACTTTGCCCAGATCTGCTAAGACCAGATCCATGCTGATTTCAAGAATCCTTACTGACATGATTTGACTGAGAAGGTTTTTTTCTTGTGCTGAGCCATGTTTTGACCACTTATTGTAACCAAATTCACTTTGAAAGATTGAGAGAGCAGTGAGCATTTCTTCATGGCCGTTATCAATATTTGCCAGATCCTAATTCCCTTTACAATCGATGAAAAGCAGTAGGAAAGAGTGTTTTACAGTGGGTACCTAATTTTATGCAGGATTAAAGCAGGAAGATGCCTCATTAGTAGTCAGTGAACATAAAAACTAAATTCACACTCATAAACCAGGGAGAGGTTTTGGACAAGTTCACTGAGCCATAGGTATCAAGAAGTTAGAGGATATAAATAGCAGTGAATGCAGAATGCTAATCTGAATGGCTGGAAACAAATATCAGAGGTGTCTGCTGCTACTCCCTTCAGAGCATTCTCTGTTCTGACAGACCTGAGCTCTGCCTACCTGGAAAACCAGTAGAGAGCAATAATCAGTGGGCAGCACCAGGCTGGGAATTTTCTTGGTGATGTTTCTTGCACAGGTCCCAGGGAGGCAACACAACTCCCTATGGGTTGGGTCCAGTTGGTGTATCAGACCTTCCATTCCTCTCAAAGGGGAGTTGCCAGTGACTACTACCTTTCTTTTTTTCTTAATTGAGGAGGTTGTGATGTAGGAGGTAGGCTACCTTGCCCTAGGTGATGCCTCCATCTTGGAAGAACCTTCATCTGTATTCTCATTTCATTGGTCCTCAGGTTCCAGGGCCTCATATGTATTGTATAAGGGCACCTGGGAAGGAGAGGTAAGTCAGGGCTCCAAGCAGAAACCCATTTCCACTCCACACAGTCCTAGCTTGGTTGGGAAGGGACTACAGGAGGGCTAGGTCTGACCTCCTAGTGAAAGCAAGATCAGCCATGAGGCCAGACCAGGTTGCTCAGAGTTTCATCTGGTCTGCTCCTGTGAACCTCCAAGAATGGAGATGACACAGCCTGCCTGGGATGTTGCTTCACAGCTCTTCCTCTGCCCAGAAATCACACTGAAAGTATAAATGTGTATTTTCAACAGTTTCTTCAGTTCCAACATGATATAGTTTGGAATCAGTGCTTCTCAGAGCTTCATGTAGATTTCTATGGCTAAGCCTCACATCTATTCATAAAAGACTCAAATCTGCTGCTGAGGCAACACCAAGATTGCATTCACCTGTCAATGGGAGTCCATAAGCAATGAATATTTTTTTGCTGCAGGAAGTGAGAAAATAAAATCTTAGCTGATAGGAGGGATGGGGTTCCAGCACCACTAGCTGCATTAGGTAACAAGAGAGTTAATGTGATTTAAAAAAGAGGTGGTTGGTCAAAGCATGTGTGAAAGCATCACGTGTTTGGAGAAAGAACCTCTGCACTTGGAAGGTAAGTGAAGAAACAAGACAGAGATGTTTTGCCATTTGTATAATATAAGCTCTGTTGTTTTGAGGAGGTTTTACCACACAGATTACTTTGTCTGAGGATGACAATGCAGAGTGTTTCCAGCACGTGGCTGGAAAATCTTAGCCATAGCTGCATGTATTTAAACCTTTTCAGTGCACTGTCTGTACAAAAGGTTTTTGTCAGGAAGAAGCACAGTGTTCTCCCTTCTTAAGTGTGTATTTCACATTCAAAAGTGATTTCTTTGGTAAGATTGAATAAATTCTAGTTTACTAGCTTTGATTTTAAAGAAATGTAAGGAAGAGAGTACAAGTTGCCTTGGCATTTTGAGTTTATTTGTCATCAGTTACTTCTATATTAAATTGTTCCACTTACAAGCTAGTATAATTTTTTTCCTAAGTGCCTGCTGCTCCGTCTAGTTGTGGAAAATGAAGCTAAGTTGTTTATGACCTGCACTGTACTTCATCACTAACCTTCAGCAAATGTACAAGTTCTGGAATGAGAATAAAGCTTCACTGGTGGTAGCACAGCATGAGGCAAAGTATAATGCATATTACTGTGGTGCACCTGTGCTGGTTTTCCCTTGCTTATTGGGATAAAAAGTGCGCTTTATTAGCAGGCAAATAGGTAAAGCTTAAGAGGCCAATCTTCTCTGCCTGGCATATGGGCTTCCCATTAACATTAGTGAGTAAAATGGATATATTTTGACAAGAGAGCAGACACTTGAGGGAGCAGATAAGTGCAGAAACAAGGTGACATTTTCATAGTCACTTTTCAGACCAAAACCGAACTTTTAGAGTCTCTAAATGTAAAGATTGCATAATGTGTTTGTATTACTTAATAACTGTCAAAATTCTAGTGAGGAAAGCCAGGTCTGGTCTTGACCTTTAAGAGAACAAAGTGCCAGTTTCTCCCCAGCCCATGCTTAGGCCTGTCCTCAGTAAAACACCTCTTTGATACCTTTCCCACACCCTTAATAGTTATCTTCTAGTTTTCATCTTCCCTATGGAAATGACTAATTAAAAATTCTTTAAGAAGGAAGCTTTGTCACTATGTAGAGATCTCAAAATTTTTTTTGCACCTTTTCACTCTGGTTTTGAAGGCTGTAGTTGCACGCAAGAAGGTTATAAAAGGATGACCACAGATTTTCTTCTGTCGATGGACGGAGGCTCTTCAACCTCCTTTGGTGTTGCAGCCGATGCAGTCCAGACCTGTTGTCAGGGGAAGTGCACTGTGATGGCCGGAGGGAAAGGATCATCCTCTCACTGAAATGATACAGATGGCAAGTGTTTTCCCAGTGTTTAGTTTAGGTAAAGACAATTCTCTTCATGTCTTTCTTCACAGGTACAACATATCTGTCTTTCCAATTTCTCACTGAAAGTTAGATCCTGAATTTCTAACTTGACTGGATAAGGCAACTTGCCAGAAGAGATGAGAGATCAGCTGAGCAGGTTTCTAAACTCGGTTTACTGGGGAGCCTCAGGCTTATTCTGGCTTTTCAGGCTGCAACGGTAGCCAAGAACATTTATTCCCATTTCCATTTGGCAAAGAAGATTTTTTTTTTTCTTCTCTTTTCTTTCAGCTATGTGCTTCATTTCAGTTACTTCTGTCTTTCCAAAATCCAATTACTGAAGAGCTACTTTTTGGATGCCTTTAGCCAATACCCTGTGTGTCCATTTAAAACAGCTAGACACAGATGATGTATAACAGCTTTTTGGTTAAGTGGCAAAACTGAACCCAACCCAGCTAAATCTGAATCAGATGGTTTAAGAAGTTTTTTACTAAATCAACTAAAAGTTATTTATATTCTACATCCAAGGAAAAAAAGCTTAAATATTTGATGATTCCCCCCCCCTATTTTTAGTAGGTATTTTTTTTTTCAATCATAACGCATTTTCATTTCAGAGTATAAAGTTATTTTTAGAAAAAAATCACTGTGGAATCTCACTTTCAAAATGCTAAAAACCGTTTCAACATTTAAAAAAAAAATCCCTTCTGCTTTTTCAGCCAAAGCTCTGTCCTGTACTGAGCTCAATAACAGGAATTGTCCCCATTCCCCTGTGCCTCAGTTTGTGAGCGAAGGTAGCCCTGTGGGGTGGAGGGGCTGTGTGGCCCTGCCTGGAGTTGTGGCCAGTGCCAGACACTGCTGTAAGTGCTGTCAGTGATCTGCTCTGTCCTACATGTGTTACTGCTGTGCTCTGCAGACGCAATCAATTGATTCCAATAATTTTCCAGGCTCACCTCGAAGTGCTGCATTTGTACCTATGAAGCTCCTATGATCACAGTCTAGGCAGGGCATGATTAAAGAAGAAGAGCCCACCTTTCTGCTGCCCAGCCAAGTTTCATGAACTTCTTGGTAAATTCAAAACCTGGTTACTTTTACAGTGTTTTGGCTGGGGAGATGGTTTCCTGACACATTTGAGGTCTCTTGTCACTTGGAAACATTGAGCCAATTTAGCTAATGTTTTAATTTTTGTTGGATTTATAATTGTGGTCATGTGTCAAGAGGTCAGTTTAGAAAGCTTGGTAAGCTGGAAAAGCTAGCAACAAATCGAATCAAGTGAATATCCTTTCATTTCAACACCTTTTCCTCTCCTTGTTTCAAGCCCAGAAGGAGGCCTTAAAGTTGATGAGAAGATAAATTCAATTATAGTTAAAGCTAACTTTGGCTCTTAGCTCTCATACTACCTTTCCCCATCTTTGCCATCCATCCTATTGCAATTGTTTAGATTTGCCCCAATAGTAGTTTGCCTATTAGCTTTGCTAATGAATTTACTAGTACAGAAGACCACTTTCAAGACTGTCCTAAACATAATGAATGTAATTATTTAGCACAAAACCAGGGCAGCATCTTTTTCTCTCTTGACAAGAATAATTCTTTATTCTCTCATTAGCTATGTGCCTTGGTCTCAGTAAACTAGTTATTGACCTGCTCATTTAAGGAGCTTCACTCTAAATGCTTCTTCCCTTATTTAACTCAGACAAGTTCCTCTAATTTCCCCTCACCATGCAGTGCTAGGCGGTAAAATGTAACCATTGTTCATTTGTTGTGAAAAGAGCTGGAAGACAGGAAGCTATTCTTAGATGGATGCTCAGCCTCCTGAGCCCTGCTTGCTTGTCCCTGGTTATAATGGATACAAAACTGTATGGGGCTTAGTAGACATCGTGTAAACTCTATAGGAAATCTGAGGCAATGAATCATGGAGACAGACCCCCACTGAGCATTGTGTGTCTGAATAGACTACAAATAGATAGAAAAGCAGCTTAAGCAAGTGGCTTTCATATGACAAGAGTGCATAAATTAGAAATGAATTGAGAGTGTCTGTTGTTTTAAAGCAGTTGGATTTTTACTTTCTTTACCATTTCCCTGTTGTAAGAAACCAGTAATTACTCAGACTACACTGAAGACTGATGCAGAGTTTTTGCATGTGTGTGGTTTTTGTTGCTCTTTAAGCCTTCTCCACTGGACTGTGCTGGCTCAGCCCAGTGGTGCCATCCCACGCTGCCTCCCTACAGCTACCCTGTCCCGTCTGTCGGTGCCTGTTGGGGCATCCTTGGAGTCTCCTACCTGGAGCATGACATAGATCCCTGGGGAAAACAGATCTCCAACGGTGCCAGGGATCTACAGGTGCAGGTCCCTAGCCCCAGCCAGAAGCACAGCACCAGCTGAACTGGGATTATCGCATAGCAGAAGGGGCAGTCTCTCATCTCACCCTTGCACTACTCAGTGCTGAGCAGCAGTTGGTTGCCTCCTGTTCTCCTTGGGCCATGAAGTGTGTAGGACTGCCATCAGGTAGGGCCTGACCATCAGAGAGTGGAAGGGCATGGCATTTCCAGGCAGCCTTCTCCTGAAATCAGCCATTGCCTGACCAACAGGGACATCACAGGGATACCAAGGAGGAGTGCCTGCTTGGTCTGGATGCAAGCTGTCCTGCATCAAAGTGTGGGATGTGGGTGTAGAAACTCAGATACAAGATGATGGCCATGTGATGATAGCAAGTATGAGGAAAGTGCAAAATCCCAAGATCTAGCCTTTCCCCAGCCTCATGGTAAAAGCATCACTCCAGAAGGAATTTTTTTGCATAGAAATTCCTCCAAGAGAGGGATACTCACTCACTACATCTGTGGTCTGGAAGTAGGAAACAGTCCGCACTCACAAACCCCATCTCCTGCTAATCACATGTTGCCAGTCCCTGCTCAGTGACAGCAAGCCAACCACCTAAGGAGCAGCTGCCATCTACCCAGCTTTCTCTGCAGCAGCACCACAGATCAAAGGCCAGCAGTGGTAAGGGTATGTCCTTCCCTACTGCCTCTCTGGCTGGGGCCCAGCACATCATCGGTGCTATGTCTCTGGAGACTCTGCCTCCCACTGCAGCCTTGTGCAGCCCTGTGCAGCCCCTGCAGGGTGCAGCTGGCCGGGGGTGCAGAGGGTCCTCTTCCAGCAGCAGCTCCGACATGGGGAGGGGGCTGGAGGATGGGGATGGTGCAGGCAGAGACACAGGGCAGCCTGAGGAAGGGCTGGCAGTTCTGATGCAAGCTCAGCTGCTGGCTGGGAAGAGGAAATTTCCCTTTGAGAGTGCCATGTGTACTATGTCTGCCCTCATGCCTCCTGCACGTGGTGAGCTGGTTTCACAGGCAGGGTTACGGTGCTCTCAGGTCTCAGAGAGCAGTGTCAGGTGCTTGTATTTGCAGAAGAGCTGCTGCTGGCATCCACCATGGCCTCAGCAGCAGCAGCAGCAGTCATATCCCCTCTGAAGCAGCTGACGTGGTGGTGGTGGGTCTGGGAGCTGCTGGGTTCAAGGGCTGGCAAGTGGGGCTCTGGGCAGTGGCTGACTGCCATTTTGTTACTTGTTTTTTGGTTGTTTTCTGGCTTTTTTTCTGTGCCTTTTTTGTTAATTTTGCTGTTTTCTAAAATGAAATATCCTGTCTCTAATTGTTCACAGATTGTGATAATAGACTGCGGGCAGATGGCCTGTAGTTTGTAGTCCAGCAATCATATGAGAGAGACAGCAGACCACAGTTGTGTTTATAAATACTGGTGCTGCAGCGTCGCTCTTTCTCATGGCCCATATTCCCTCCTGCTGTAATGATCTGGGTTTCTCACTGTGTCACTTGTGCCAGAGGCCCACATGAAGTCCTTGGCTCTCTATAATCTGTGTGGCCTCTGATGAGTCTCCAGATGGGCCTCGGGGGCAGCATTGCTTTGCCTCTGTCTAGTGAGGCAAAGGGGTCTGTGTCTTTCCAGGTGGGAAGAAGGAGACATCTGAGTGACTCACCTGAAAACAAAGGGCAACAGACAAGACAGCAGAGAGACCCAGCTTGGGGGGCTGATGCCCTACAGTGAGGGCAGGTTGGGAAATGAAGGTGCTGTGCCTGTGGACAACCTCTCAGACTGTGTCCCATGGACACCTCTCCTCATTCAGCTCCTCTGCTGGTGGTATTTCAAAAGCCAGTGCCATGCCTGCCATTGCCCCACCTGAAATGCAGTTCAGCTTCATGTGAAGTCCTGCAGTTCCCAGCCCCTGTGGTCTGGGGAGCTGCTCCGGAAGGGCAGTCAGGAACATGAACCACCCCATGTACACATGTCTGCTGGCTGTGGTGTGACTATGTCGTGCCAACTGCAACAAATCTATAGAAATGTGGCTTGCACAGGACAGTGTAAAAACTCATCAGGTTTTGTATTAGAAATGAAAATAAATTCCAAACTTACACGCTGCAGAAAGTCGGTGCAAGGTATTTTACATGGGCATGTAACGATAGGACAAGGGGTAATTGCTTTAAACTGAAAGAGGCTAGGTTTAGATCAGATATTAGAAAGAAAGTCTATACTGTGAGGGTGGTGAGAAACTGGAACAAGTTGCCCAGAGAAGCTGTGGATATGCCCTTACTCTGGAAGTGTTCAAGGCCAGGCTGAGCAACCTGGTCTAGTGGAAGGTTCCCTGCCCACGGTAGGGAGGTTGGAACCAAATGATCTTTAGGATTCTTTCCAACCCAAAACATTCAATGAATCTGTGGTTTATATTGAAGAAGGGAAAATTAGGCACTGTAGTTTAGCTGACAGGTTTTCTCAAAATTATTCTTAAAATTCAAATATTTTTAATAGTAAAGCTTTTAGGTTAAGTATTTGATATGAGGCAGCTTACTTTCAAGGTGTTTTTTCCATTTCTCATAGGTAGATTAAAAAAATAAATGCTTTATTTTAAGCTAGCATTTGTCTGTTTGAATGTAACTGTGGCACAAAAACTTAGCAATAAACACGTTCACCTGATAAGGAAAGCTGGTTAACAGTTTTGTTGCATTTTTAAGTCTGAATAATGATGCTTTAATGCATCTTTTTCTTGACTATAATTCCAGCTGTCTTTATAAGTGTAACTTGGCTTGTCAGTGCATGAATTCTAAGATAAAAATTAGACAAATTAGGAAGAAATCTTCTGGCAGTGGAGAGCAGGCAGCAGGGCAAGATGGCATGACTAAAAAGTATTGTTCTGAATAGTCTTCAGCCTGAAATTTTGAAGATTGTATAACTTAATTCTGTTCAAAACTGTTTAATTACATGTTCTATGGGGCTTATTGGTGTGTGTGACTGCAGGACCAGGTCTTGATTCCCTAGTCATGACTCACAGAGCTGCTCATCATTGTGTGGCTGTGCAGAAGATGGGAGATGTGCAAATGTAAAAATGGTGTTCGAGGCACTGAACTGGTCCCTGATGCTCTGCAGTGTCTGAAAGAGTTTTCTTTAGGTCTTGCTGAGGACGTTGCAGGGAGTTCTCACTTCTTCTTGACTTCCTGTACTCCGAAAGGCAGAATAGGTTTTGAATGACAGCATTTTTCTAATGGCCTCAAGTTTCATTCGTAATGGCAATAGCTGACAGGAAGGTAGTACGTATGTGATACGAACCCTTCTCAATCCTCAGCAGAGGGAGTATGGTCCTGTGGCATCATGCTTTTCCAACCGGCCAGTACATTTCTTGCTCTCATAGCTCCTCTTTGCAAATCCTCATTAGTTATTTCATGTGAAACATTAGTAAGGAAAGAAAACAGGGTGATTGCAGTCACTTAATTCTACACAGATCTTCCTATTTCTTAACAGTCATCATTTTTCTGTGAAAAATGGTTTGGCACTGAAATATTAGACTGTAAATTGCAAGAGGGAGATTAATATGTCTTCTGTCTTGGCAAGTGTTCCTATTATAGCATTAATACTGAGACCTTAAGTTTAGCTTGTTTTTAGAGGTTTGATATAACTCACAGAAACTTTGATTTGATGTGCATAATCATATTGTCTCTCTTCTACTATTAGACTGGTCTTTAATGCCGGGTTAGTTAGATTTGTTTATCTGCATTTTAACAGAATCAACTGTGTATCAAGTGATTATAATATACTTACAACACTTCCACAATTAAGTAATTGCTAGAAGAAGGAGCAGGACAAAACATGATGAGCATGTGTTAGGAAAGAGTGCTGAGTTATGAGTTCTGCCTCTACAAGACAGAAATACATAAAGGCATGGGGAAACTGTATTCCCCAAGATTTATATTTGAAAATGTGAACACAAAAGATGAAGGGTTTAGGATCATTTTTACTTTTAGAGGGAATGTCCTTTTGAGGGTTAAGGTGCAAGCTGTTCCTTCATCTCTAGCAGTGGGCTTTGCCTCCCACCCACTAAGAGAAGAAAGTGCCCTGCGACACTGTGCGGACCTTTGGTGAAGTTACCTTTTTTAGTTGCTCTTCAGGAAGCCTTTTCTTGTTTCAGCTTGTGAGACTCTCAGGTAGTCTTGTCAGAGCTGTTATTTCCAATCTCATTGTCCACTTGTTGTATGGTACCTGAGTCCAGGACTCTCCTGTACAGTGGGGAACACATGTCCCCCATCACAGACATCTTACAGTTTAGCAGAGAGTGGAAAGGGAGACAAAAAGCCCTGTAATCACAAAGGCTTGTGCTGTGTGATAACCTTGAATCTGTGGTTTATTTTTCTTCTCTGCAGATACATATTTGTAGCTAAACCCATCCTTTCAAGCTTTCTCTCACGAGACTGATCATTTCTTGGCATTCCAAGAGAAGGGGGTCACTGATGTTCAGAGGAGCAGCTGAAGTAGCAGCATTATACAAAGCATAAACACTTTCAGAGTCAGTAAATGAAAGCGATGTACTTTGCTCCAATACTCATCAAACAGAAAGAAGAATCTGTCTCGGCATGCTGTAGGATGATCATTAATTTTTAATAGTGT
>NW_016690316.1:2145727-2195306 GCF_001604755.1 Lepidothrix coronata | reverse complement strand
TGACAGATGATTGACTTTAAGTGCCTTATGAATAAAAAATAAATTATGTGGATTTTGGGCATCTGCCTTAGATTTGTATGCAAAGCCAGTGGGACTAACCTTCACAGTTTCAGAGAAATGTAGCTTTGATTCCTCAATGTATGCCATAACACAGGCTATAAGACTTCTTGGGTTTTAGCTCTGATAAACCTGGAAGGCCTTTCTGTTCCCTTTCTTAGGGCACACTGACTGCTTGGGGGCTTCAGGGTGAGAGGGGAGCTCACTGCAGCTCTTTTGGCTAAAGCAGAACTGCTGGAAGGTGCATTATTCACTCTGAGACTCTGCTGGATTTCATAACACTTAAACACCTGTGTCCATCAAATAGAACACACAGGATCGCAGCTAGAGCTGCTCTTGACTTTGTAATTTCATTGACTGACAGTTTAATATCTATTTATTTTCACATCTGACTCCAGTAGAGACAGGCTGGCATCCTGAATGTCAGGATATTATGCTGACAACTGTGTTTTTTCATTACTATAGGGAAAAAAAAAAGGATTCTTCATAAGTAAAGAGGTTCTTTTCAAGCACAGCAACTGTAATAAAGACCAAATTATACTTCATATAAATTTGGTAGTAACCAGTGGTAGGTTGTGTGTACATATTTATATAGAACAAGGGCACAGAGTTTTCAACTTTCTAGTAATCTGTCTCTTTTATCCTGTGAAATGCCATGTAATCATATTGTTTAAATAGCTGGAACAACTGCCTTTACACGATCTCTCATAAGCAGCACAATCATTGCTTAAATTAAATGTTTAAAATGGCCCTCTTATTTTGATTCAATTTTGTTTGCTTTCTAAACAGAAACAAGTGGCTTATCCCATCTAAATTCTACAATATTTGAAACTACTTAAGGGAACATTTCGAGAAGAGAAAAGAGAAATACATGTGTTTTGATGAGGCTATGCTGATGTTTAGAGAAAAGAGGGTAAAACTGCTTCCATATTGGGCACTGGCCAAATGGCTGATGACTCTGAATAATGTTCTCCAGATGTTAGGCAGTTAAACCAGACCAAAATGCTGTTTCTAACTTACTGTCATTCAGTGTTTACTATATAAACAGAAAATTTGTATTTAATTCCACTTTAGTTCAATGGATTGTGATTAATATTGTAATTACCCCAATTCAGAGAACTTTTTAGACCAGACTCTTCTGGGTTTTCTCAGAGCCTAGCACCATACATCAGCCCTAATTACATGTTGTATCTGACTGGGATCTGCCCTGTAATCACATGCCCTAGTGTTCCCTGAGCTACGGGGTGTTGTGTCAGCAAGGAGGAGACACAACTGCACTCTGTAAAACATTTCAAGATGCTGAAATTAAATTGCATCTTATCTGGGGAAAATAAAAAATTGCTCTCAAATTCACCGCTTTTAATTTGTCATCAGGTGACATGAAATCATCTGAGCTTGTCTGATTTCTAAGCAATCACAATGTTAATTACTTTCATTAATGCAACACCTTGCTTATGATTTTTGATTTTTTTTTTTGTTATGCCTAGGTGCCTTATCTCTCTGTCAGGGTGTAGTTGGAGCATCACAGTGTTGCACACATGTGGCCAGGGGACGTGGCACTCTACTGACAGGAATAGGGCATCCCAGTCCAGTTTTAAGTGGGCAGATACTCCCACAGTAATGCCTCTTACTGCACCACGTCTGGCTCCCCTTGCCCAGCCCTGGCTTGCTCCATGCACCATCTTCAGCCTGTCTGGCTCCTCTTGAGTTCTGAAGTAGAGTTCTGTAGGCTGGGTTGTCTTACAGGTGGAAATATTGGCTCCTCCTGTTCCTGGAGAGGCACGTCAGTGCCCACAGAAGGTTGTTGCATTGCACTTTAGGAAATAATCGCACAAGTTGCACCCTCAAAGAGCCTGGGGTATCACATATCCCTTCGGGAACCTGATGGAGAGTGACAGCATGCCATGCTTTTCCCCAGTGTGCACCTGGGATTAGACACCTCCCTGCTGTTAGCCACTTAAAACCCCTCAAAAACCAGTCTTCTGCCAGATGTTGGGTGGTTTGCAGTTGCCACACTGAACAAATATAGATGCAGAGAGACCTACCTTGGTGGTAAAAGGTAAAGAGAAACACAGTGTTTGTACCTTTTTGAGTATGTAACCATTGGGGTCAGATTTTGCATGATAAAAGAAAAACCAATTTCCATGCAGCTAATCAAAGGGGCAGTATTTTAAGCCTGGGTAAGGGCTTGGTGCTCTGCTTCCATTTACAGGAGTGTCAAGAGTATAGCAAGGACAAATGGGAATCATGCATGATCATAATGTTCCTATTTATATACACATAAAATAGAACAGGGTTTTAAAAGCGAATACAATTTTCTATTATAATGATACCCTTAATAACATTATGGTTTCACTGCGAAGATATAAACAAATATAGTAGAAAATGAGATAATGCCATAAAATGGATGCATTATTTTTGGAATTTGAAGGACACTTGCCAGAAAACATTTACCACCTAGTGCAATCCACAGCAAATGAAATACAAACTTACCTTCTGCTGTTGTCTGGATATAATGTATTTACTGTGCAGTTTTCTTATCAGTGTGGATTTCTAAGATAATTAGTTGTTCCTGTTGTCAAATGTATAATATCCGATCTAGAATTTACCAAAACTCACTAAACAAATGGTGAATAAGAAAAGAGATAATACTTTTTTAAAATTCATTGGAAGATGCAAAACTGATAAATAATGTGTTTCCACAGTAGAGCTCTACATGAGCTAGGTATGCTATGATTATCTCCAGCATTTTAGATGCTTAGATTTTGCATATACTTTGCTGGTAGCTCAATTGAAATTAACTATAATATCAAAGTAAAAATTAGGTTTGTCTCTCTTAAATTATAATATTAAAAATATTGTGCATGAGGTTAAAGCCCACTTGAACCAAAACACATCCTATGAGCATTTTATCTAGAACATTTTTTTAGAAAATATTACAGATTTTATTTATGAAATTAGTCTTATTCCTCTTATTATATAATTTGTCCCTTCTATCTTTGTTTCTTCATTTTTTGGCAAAATCATGGAATACTAAAATTCTCATAAGAGTTTGATTTTCTTTGTATCTTCCACTTCAATTCTTTGCTGATTGGGTATGTATGTGTTTCTTTAAATCATTTAACAGTCTTTTGTCACATAAATGACCAGTCTTCTTTTTCTTGTATTATGAAATACCATAACTAGGAGTGCCAAAGCAGATTGCTGGATGGTGTTTATTACCATGCATTACTTTACCATGTCTTTACTTATCCACAGTCTTGGTGCATTTGGCAATCTGCTGATTTTCCCTTCTCTTGGAGCTGAAGGATGCCCAGGGAAAGGGACCCATCTCTCACCAGGAGCTGAGGTAGTTGGGCTATAACATAGTAGCCTGGGGCAGGAAGGCCCCTGGAGTGGAAAATGCTGCAGGATAAGAAAATGCAGAATTAAAAAAAAAATCAAGGATGGCTTGCGCCTTTGCTGTTGCCGGGTGACTTCTCCTGCTTTCTGCCCAGTTTAAGAGTGTCAGAACTTGAACTTCTCCCTCTTATGGAGGACAGAACTAAGAAAGAATAAGAAATGTTTGTTTCTTGTTTTCTCAAGCATGGTTTGTGATGCCCAACACATTTGGAGGTGGGCTTAGAGTATCTGGCAAGGGAGGGAAGACCTGGAGGCTAGAGCTGTCTTGCCAGTGTAGGGAAATTGGGGTGTGCCTCAGCAACGAGCTGGAAGGGGAGGAGTGCTGAGCTGCTGTGTCTGCTGGGGGCTGGGGAAGGGAGTGATGTGTCAGGGCAAAAGGCTACACACCCATCCCCTGGGGCAGCAAATGGGGCTCCAGCACATCAACACACAGTGCTGCCCTAAGCAATCCCCTGCTTGTGCATGGCCATGTCTGAAACGGGCCCTGGGAAATGATTGCACTATAGGCAGAATCACCATGTCTACCTTTACTCGAGTTCCACTGCCTTTCGCCCCTTAACACAACACATTTTTTTTTTTCTGGTGCTCCCAGTTGTCTTGTTTTCACAGATTATTAAGGCAATATACCACATATACTCTGATTATTATAAAAACACAGTTAGGTATCTAGAATGTCACTCTAAATGCTTCCTTTGCTTGTGCGATGTAGGTTTAAATCTTGAGCAGGGCATGTGACTTCAACTTGCCGTGAGTGTAATAAGGAAGTAATTACTCAGCTATTGAGAAAGGTCCTAATATCATTACAGATTGCCTGGATGTTCAGGCAATATCTGCCTATTATTTGAAATGGTTTCAAAATACTTGAAAAAAAAAACCAGAAAAACCCCCTCACATTCAAGTCATATGGGAAGAATATGAGTTATCATAAAAAAAGTGTTATGAGATAATTCTAAATGTCAGTTTAGCATATTTTAGCCTATTGGATCTTTAAACAGAGTTGAATAACATCTTTCATGAAGTAAATGTCTTTTTGGTAAACTGAAAGGGACAATAATATTTAAAGGTCACTTAACATGGAGAGTTGGTTCTAGTTATTATTATTAAAGATCCAGCTGTATTACCTTTACACAACATTACCCTACAAATCCTTATTAAAACTGCAAAAGCAAACCACATCTTTCCTTCTTTTCCTCTGTCTCTCCTTTCTGCCATGATCCTGAGATCTTTGATTCTGTCTTCTCTTTATGTGTAACAATTTCTCTAGTGAATAGCACTGGATGATCCTCACTCTGCTTCTGCCACGCTGCATCCGAAAGAGTCATACATTACAGTTGCTGTCAATGCTGCCAACTAGAAAAAACCCTCTCATTTCTACATTACATTTCAGCCTCCCACGTATGACATGAGCTACCCTGCAAACAGTTGTTTAATAGTTTTCAGCTGCTTAGGAAATGGTAGTTGATTTCAATTTTTTTTTTTTTAAAGAAGTTGCAGTAGCATGTTGTATGACTGCTACTGTGTTTAATTGGAAGCAGGCAGGCTGTCTGTCTGCCCATCGCACTGCCCACCCAGCCGTGACCAATTGGTATTAATAGTCTGTACAATGCGATGATTCATTTACTCACAGGCACCCTCTACTCAGAGAACTCGCCTGGGAAGGACTCTCTCACAGGGTGCATGTGTCCCCAGGGCTGGGGGGATATATGTGGGGATGTGCTGCAGGCTGCCAGCACAGGGCTGGCAAGGTGAGGGCTCTGTGCCCCTGCACACCGTGGGGTGACAGCCATGGGGGCATGGCTGTGGGGCCTGAAGGAGGACTTGTCCCCACAGCCTTTTGCCAGTGCTCAAATTGTGCTCTGCTTCAGTAGGTTTCCCCTTGTCTTTTAGCCACCTAATCACAAGTGTGAATACGTGGAAAGGAATAGCAATTACAGAGCAGCTTTTGAAGCCTGCAGAAGCCAGTGTGAGCTGTAAGGGAGGTCTGGTGCATGGGATGGAAGAGTTTGCTCTGCATTTGTGTCTGCATCTGGACACTGTGCTGGGCTCATAGCCCTTTCATTACTAAGCCAGCCTTGAAAAAAGAGGCAATTAGTTGGTTTTGCTGAGGATCCCTGAGGGGAATTTGCTGCCAGGGCCTGGTGCTGCTGAGAAGGGTGTTAGCATGCATGAATGAGGTGGCTGGCCAGGGACTGAAACGGAGGTGGCGAGTGTAGAGAAACCATAGTTATTTGGGAACCCTTTCAGTCAAGGTGAACATAGAGCAGGGCTGTAGCAGGCTGTTACCCTGCTCCTGGGCACCTGGAGGATGAGCAGGGACAGTATGTGCCAGGCCCTGTTCCTGATGGGCAACTCAAGTGTAACCCTCCTATTTCACCATTTAGAGAGAATTTAGGTAAAGAGATGTGAACTGTGCTGTGTTGCTGTGTCTGATGGAGCCAGTGCTGGGGGTAGCCTTGGGATCCTTTCCTTCAGTAGTGGAGATGTATCCTCTGTGCCCAGAAACAGTGCAGTGCTGAATGATCTACTAAATGCAGTGTGCTGTTTGTAAAATGGCTTCTATGGAGAGATTGCAAAAGCTGACTGTCAGATTTTTTTATCCTAAGAAACCTCAAAAAATAAGTCATGGTTTCTATTTCCACAAAAGCAGAGGTGATCTTATGCAAACGGAATGGTTTGCTACAGGTTGTGGCTTTCATGAGGTATACCAGCTTCAGTAACTATCTCTGGTAACTGCTAATGTGAGTATGAGGATTTGGTGGGTAGTGATCCCCTACCCATGGACTCCAGGGAGAGGTGTTGGTCAAGGCAGAACAGCACTTTGCCTATAAACTGTGTTTGTCCGGAATCAGGACACATCCTTGGATGTGACTTAATTACCTGATGGTGCCAGTCAGGAAAATCACCCACTCGGAAAAGGACCCTGCATAGACCTATTATGACTGCTTCCATACAGTGTTGTCCGGCAACGGGTCATGGTTTTGGGGTAGGGAGGAGGGCTTGAGAGTTTCGAGGCATTGCCTCTGCTTCAGCAGGTGCCTTGGTTCCCCAAGATCTGCCTTCACATCTTGGAGCAGTCTGAAAGGTTTGGTCTCCTGGGCATAATAGCTTTTGAATATCAGAAGAGCACAGACAGACCGTGATCTGGGCCACACAAGGGGTTCAGTGCTTGGGTAGCTAATAACTGTGTTGTGCCCTATCTCCAGCCAGCTCTCTGCCTCAGTGCAGCTCAGCAGCTGGTTCTCCTGGCCTAAGCACATGCTGCTATTAAGGTAGTCAGGTTAGCAGCAGGTGTGCAGGTAACAACAGCACAGGTGGGAGAGGGTGGAGGGCAGCTGTGTTGGAAAGTTGTTTGCTCTTGGCTGTTTTTTGCAACCCATTAGGCTTGAGGCTGCAGAGATCCAGAACTAACACTAGTGGGACACTGCAGAAATCTCCCCTTTCCATCGTCATGGGAAGCTCCAGAGTGCCAAGCCCGGTGATGCTATTCTAGTAAACCATGAAAACATACAGAAGCATTCAGCCTTCTGTTTTTAGTGTTGTGGGCTCCTTCATGAGCTCTATATCTATAGTTACCCTCTCGTCAAAAAATGAGCCTTCCTGTTTGTGTTTTCCAGGGCTGTTTCCAAAGCATCCTAACTTCCTTTCTTTCCTTGTTTCTTTTGTGGATGAAAATCCAAACCCACACAAGCACGTAGACTCAGAACTTTTATTTCCTTGCTTCTGATGTCCTTGGCTCCCTCTGAGTGAAAGATTTTAAAAGTGCCACTTTCCCAGCTTAGTGTTCTCTCCCTTCTTGTTCACTGAAGACCTCGCTGGTCTAAATATAGGCTCACCTCCTCCAGGCACAGGAGAGCAGGACTGCACTGCAGCTGTGGAGATGATGGAAGTGTTCCCTTTCCTTTTAGCAGCTATATTGGCTTCCATGATTGAAGCCTTATCTTCTGCAACACTGCTGCAGCCTGGTGCAGCCAGGGGAGGGTGTCTTCAGCAGTGCCCTTGCTCAGCCTTAATGCCCTTGCTCAGGGCTTAGAGAAGGTGTAGGTTTGGACCTGGCCATAAAGGATGGATGGGGTGGGAAGGCAGGGCTGAGGGCTGGGACACCTCCACCTGCTGGGGTGGAAGGCTGACTACTGCACAGCTCCTGAGGGAGGAGGTTTGTTGTGGGGAAGGAAGTGGGGACAGCATCTCTGGGGCCATGGAGGGCTCCTATTCCTGAGGAAACACAGAAAGCTGAAAGATACTCCATCTGTCCTTTACCCCTCTGATAAATATTCTGCCCTATGCCCTCTAGATGTTAGAAAGAAAACATGATTAAAAAGGTGAAATGCTTTTATTTGTGAAATATTAACTTTATGTAATATATATTCAAAAGCAGATACTCATTTAAAGGTTATATTTAATATAGCTCTGCCCCAGTTTTTCTTTTTTATTATTTTCTTATACATCTTTTCACTTTCTAAGGCAATGCTCCAGTGACTACTGCAATATAATAGCTGCTTTCTCTCTCAGTACACAATTTGACAGCATTTATTCTTTCCTTCAGTGAACATAATTACTTCACATATGGAACCTGTGATAGCCTACAGGCATCTGAGAGAAACCAGAATCATACAATCTGTCCCCTTTGTGAGCTTAATTTACATTCACAAGTGTCATTTTAATAGTGCTGGCAACATGTAGGATAAAAATTACAGGTCAGCTGCAGCATGTCACAGGGAACTGTGCTTAAGTCAATAACATGGTATTATTACATTCTGGATAATTTTACAAGGTAGATCTCACAGAAGGAATTTGACCCCTATTTCTTTAGTTTTCTGCCTTTTGGTTTCCTCCATAAGGTATTTCATTTAGAAATGGATGTTGCAAAACTGCAAATGTGTTGACAAAGAGGTTAGATTGTAGTAGGCATTTCCAAATCTGAAAGCAACACCTTTCCCTTGCTTCAACTTGTAACAGCATTTAGAATTACTGTGCTTTGGCATATTTAAAAATTTGCACTGTTAATTCTTGAAATTTGTTTTCCTGATCCATGTAATCAAAATACTGAGGGGCATGGCCTTATGCCTTCTGATTTCATACAGCTGACAGAAGTTTGAGCTTTCTGCAACTGATTATTTTTTAGCCAGCTAAAGCAGTCTCAGGCCAGGCACTTTACAGACATTTTGTACAAGAAAAATAGTGAGTGTCACAGGGACATGTTATATATAGAGCTATGTACAATTCATGATTTAATTTATATATTTATAAGATGATAATAATAATAGCTAATGTCTCATACTGGCATCTGTAATATAGATAATCTAAGAAACATCAGGTGATTGATTTTAGTAAAAATTTGGGTTGGAATAGAGCACTCAGTTCAAATATAAAATCAGTCTCAGTTACGATTAACTGATTATTTTCAGTTTTTGCGAAACCCATAATTTACTGCATTTTAAGTTTTCAAAGTTTGCTTAGGGGAATACACAGGGCTTGTACAGTTTGCCCATAGTACTATGATATTATGTGCTCAGACAAGGCAAATACACCCCCAGGTGACCCCCTGGTACACACATACCCACACATACCCATTCTCTGAACCACGCATTCATTCCCTCCCCCTGAAATTTGTATCCCTCTCTTGCTGTAAGCACTTTTACACATTCAAGCAACACAAAGGGAAAAAAAAATCTTTAATCTAATGATTCATTTTCATATCACTGACAGTGTTGGAGTTTGAGTGGGTTTTTTTAATTAAAAAAAAAGGCATTTTTTTCCTCTGAGGAGGCTAGATAGAACATACTTGAGTCTTTAATAAAAAACTAGCAGCAAGGAATAGTGAAGCTAGGTATAGTGAAGATTCCCACTACCTGAAGACTTATAACATGGCTGAGGATGTATCAGAAATACATATAAAACTCCTCAAATAATTGAGGTTAAAGCCAGGAAAATTACAACTTGAGTACATTGCACATTTTTGAGAGTGGAGGTAATTAGGCACTGGAAAAGATTTCTGTTGAGACTTATGGAATAACTACCAAAACTTTGTGGCTTTCTAAAGGATGTGTCCCACTCAACTGATGGTCTGATGCTGGAAGTCAGTTCTATTTCATTGTCCATATTTAACTCCACCCAGGCCTTAACATCCCCTGAAATCACACAGCCAATCTCTAAAGCTCTAGGTCAGCCTTTACTTGGGTCACTGAGAGATTTTTCCATGTCACGAATATGCACGTCAGTATATATGCAAATATTAATATTTTATGTGCCTGATGACCTACTGACCAACTCTTTTACCAATAAAAGACTTGAAACATGACAATTTTCATTCTTTGTGAGGATCTTGTATGAGATACCGTTTAGTTGCAGAAAGAGATACGTTGGAGTGTCTTGTCTGCCTCTCCTCAGCTTCTATCTTCTCCCTCAGCTGACATTAAGTTTATTACTTGCTTGATTAATGGTTGCCATATCTGGTTTTCCTATTTTAGAGAAGAAAAAATAAAAGAAGAAAAAAAGGTTGTACAGGGGAGACTTTACAGACAGGAGCAAGCTGGATACAAGGCCCTGTCTATGAGTGGGGATTAGTTCTGCTTCTTGAAAGGTAAGGGACATGATGAAGTTTTTGGCATGACATCCTCTTTTCACCAGTCGAACACAATTATGCTAATTAGTTTTGTAAGAAGAGGCTGAACATTCAATGGATGAATTTATTATTGGGCCTAGGACTTGAGACTTTGAGCTCTCTCTTTTTGTCAGCTTTTGATCTTGGGCTTTTTAGAGGTCCTTTCTCTGTTACCACCTGTTGAATAGATGTTTATTGGTGGGAGAACTTAAGAGCTGTTTGAAAAAAAGTTTTGTGTTTCATCAGCAGTGGTTTTGAACAAAAGTAAAGTCTTCGTGGGCTGGTTTCAGGGAAATTGCCAGGCAGCTGTGAGGTTGTGATGGCTTGTGGTTGCACCTGGTGGCCTGTGAACAAAATCAGTTGGTTTTGCTTTAGCAAAGTAAAATAAGGAATTACTATGGTGAGATTGCCCAAAATGGAGTTTTTCCTATGCTAGGGAGGAGTTTTGTACTTGGCTGGGATGATGGTACTTGGCTGTGCTTGGCTGCTGGCACCTGGGGCTACCTTTGTGTGCTGCAGGCAGCACACTGTGCCCCAGTTCAGCCCCTCTACCCCTGTGTGTAGCATTATGATGGATGTAGGAGCCTGGAATAGTGCAGGCAGTCTTTCATACTGTATTTTCCGAGTGATGGATAAAGAAACAAATCTACAGATTGCTTGTGTGCTGTTTTAATTTATCACTTGGAGAATGAAGCTGAACAGAGTCTGTGGTTAATATAAATTTTAAAAAGATAATGAGATGTTTTTTCTCTCAAGCTGGCATACAGTCTTATTTCCCTTACTTCTCCTCCACCAAAAAAGCCCCCCACCAAGCTCTTGTCTCCGATTTGTTCATAAATACAATATCAAACACCTCCTCTGTGCCTCTGATGTACGCTTGAATCTGTGTGCCACTGTGTTGATTCATCTGGCGGATGCCCTGCATGTGAGTGGTTTGGCACAGTGTGGTACAAGAGAGGAATCTGATCGTGAGAAAGGCAGAGGCACTGGCATAATTATGAAGGATTTCTTTCCCTCATATTGCTTCTTGTTATTCAGTTTTCTCTCCATGTTTCCCCTGGTTATTTCTCTTCCTGAAATGAAAATAACCTGGCAAGAAAACAGTGTTTCCACTCCCATCATTTTTGGGCAAGGAGCACCACTCATGTTTTTCTTAACGTGCTAACTGACGGATAATTATTCACCAATATTTTTTGTTGAAGCAAGCAGGCTTGTTAACTGTGGTGACATTTTTAGTGATGCTATGATATCCCTGTGTTGTTGTTGCTTGATTTATCAGTGTCTAAAGGATTATTTTGTTGAAAAATTTACCATGGATCTTGTGTTTGAGGCTGACTTTATATGCGTATGAGTTCATGTGTGTGAATTTGTATGAAAATAAGGGACAGAACTGTTAAGATGCTTCTTCTGTTTTGGGCTTTTGGCTCTGTGTTATAAAATACAAACTGGAGTCTTGAATTCCCATGCTTTAAAAGGGTATACTTAAAAAGAGAAATATTGTAATTGAGAGCAGCTCAGCCACAGCCATCCTATGGTTTTCATCTATTTACTCCCCCTCTTCTCCAGATTCCTGACTCACCTTCCCTCATTCCTATACTTCTACAGGACTGCTACTTACAACCTCAACCTCCCCACCTACCCTCTGGCTACAGACATGGGCCATCCTTGCCCTCCCCAGCTTGTTCACCACCAGCTGCTAACCCGGCACCTGTGCCTGGGCAGGCACACTTTGATCCGATGCTGGACCTCTGGCTTTTGCACGTGGCTGTCATGGGTCTTTGAAGGGTTAAAGCCAGTGTGCCAGTGTGTTTGGAAGAATGGGATGGTAGTCATGTTGAAGAGCCTGTGGGGTCACTTTGGTTATGAAGAGGACATGTAAGGATCACATTCCCTTCAAGAGAGATAACACTTGGTGAGAAATGCCTTTGAGAAAAGCATGGTTGAAATGTTAGGGATAAGAAGCCCAGGAACACTGCCCTGTTCCAAGCATTCCTTGCACAACAGTGCAAGGAGTGTCTCCAGGCACCGCTTGGTGCAATTCTGGCACCCAGAGACTGAAGCAGTGGGTTGGATAATGTGAATGTGACCACCATCCTTTTTATACTCAGTGAAAGCAAATGTGCTTAGATTTCCTGGAAAAAGGTGCTATTGAAAATTCTGTGTAAATATATGCAAGACAAAGGAGGTAAAGTTTTTTCTTAATTAGGATAAATAAAAAGAAAATCAATCTGTAAATTGAATGCCAGACACATAGCCCCTTTGCTATAGCAGGAGCAGATTTGCTTGTGGAATGATGTGTCCTGTTCCTTTTCTTTCTTCCAGCACCCAGGTTGCCTTGCCTGGGTTAAACATTTGCACTCCAGGCTGTATGATCAGCTTGGGCTGTGCAGCACTGCTGGTCCAGCCAGTGCGATATTTCCTCCCTGCCCCCTGTCCCCCAGTTTTAATGTGACAAAGGCATGTAATTCTAGCAGTCTTACAGCGGCTCAGCTCACCCATCATCTCCAATTCCTCCAAAAACTCTGTGGGAAATTCAGGTGCTTTCCAGCTCTCTGAATCAGTTCCACAGGGTTTGTTGCATTAAATCCAGACTACAAGGTTAAAGTTACATGGATAGAAGGGACAAAGTGCCTTATTCTGGGTAGGCTCTCAAAATCAGATCAGCTGTCAAAAAACTGTTTTGTCCTGAGGAGAAAGGTGGTGGAAAGGGAAGGCAGAGCACATTTTAGGGCCACTCGGGAGCCCTTTATGTGGGTTGTGGCCATTTAGTCTTCAATAAAACATGAATGCTTACCATAGCAACCACGTCAGCCCCCTTCGAGATAGCCATTGCTTTAATAAAGATGGACATTCACTGAAGGAAGTCTAACAAACACATGTAGACCTTTTAGAGTGCTGTACAAGAAAACAATCTCACTTGAGAAGCAGATGTGTTTTCCCAGGAAGTGTGTAAGACTTAATGCAATATGCTGCTAGCTTTCCCTACCTCTGCCATGTGCTTGCTCCTGGGAATTGCTGCTATTTGGGTGTTGCAGGCAGGGGACCACAGCAGCAATGGGGTGGGTATTCCACATGGCTCTGCTACCTGTGCTGCTGAGGGAGCTCGCTGCCCAGGATATTTTGGATCCTTTCCCATTAAAGATTCTCCCAAACTCCCAATATTCACACCAAGTCACTATTTTCCTGAGATCTTGTGCCTGGTAGGTACTTTCCTGAAATGCACCCTTTTACTTTAATCCCTGCTTAATTTTACAGAAAGATGCAAAAAATTTTGAAAGATCTCTTTGCCTTGGGAAGTCTCGGGAGTGTTCAACAAACTCTTCTGTGGCTTTTTATTCATGTTCCCCAAAAGCATGCTGTGGTCCCTTCCAGTAAACAGGTTTGGATATGAAATGCTACTGGATCAGCCTCCTGGAAAGAGGATGCTTTGATTTGTAAAATGGGAAAGAAAATGTTTATCCAGGAAGTATTAGATTAGTCACAGATTAATTACAATTGTCAACTATTATTCATCTGTAATAAGAGTGAATTCTTCACTCAAGATTCATAGCAAAATAACATTATTTTTCAAATAGAAGTAATTTAAATTGAAGTAAGACCTTCTAATACCACCATCTGTACAAGTAAATTACTTTCAGAGTAATTAAATATGCATATCTGGGCTGTGTACTGTACTGATGAACCAAGTTTTATGGAAGCAATATGCTTGAAAATCCCTTAGGTATTAAAGATGAAGAATCCATGGCATTTTGCATTCATATAACCATGAATGAGAAAAAAACCATTTTTCTGTTGCATAATTTTGAGGAATATATTTTTATTAACTTTTCCAGGTTAATTAATATTTTTGCCAAATAGCAAATACAATCATCATATTTATTAGTCTGACATTTCACGGGGACTTAAAGCTCTGTAAGAAATTTTAGCATTGTATGTGTCTGAATTTATGACTGTGACACAGTCACTCATCTTCTGCAGGTTCCCAGGAAGCGGAGCAGTGCGGTGAAACTGAAATCATTGTGTTGACTGAATTCATTACCGCTGGACTCGCCCCTCCATGAAATAGCACTGCTCAGCCAATTGGGATTCATGGTCACAGCCCTTCATGGGATCATCAGGGTTTATAGTCCATAACAAATACAAATACAGACAGGAACAATAACAGTACAATACATCTGATCTATGATCCTACCTTGTGAGACTGTTGCGAGTACCAGAACAGTGACTGGCCACGTGCGTCTGTTGTGCGGATGAACGGGACAGTTGCGCAGGAAGGAGAAGCTACGCCTCAGAACACAGTGCTGTCGGCATAGTCTTTGGTGACTAAAAGCCATCTTTGTGCTTGCAGCACATTGTTCATGACTTACATAAAGCATTCGTGTGTGGGGTAGCTTTGGAGGTTTGCTGAAAGAATCTGACCGCTGCAGATTCTTTTTGGTTAAAAGAAATACCTGAAGCCAGTTCTGTGGAGCACTTCAGAAGAAGTCTGAAATTCCAGCAGGTGAACCCTTTCAAAGCAGCAAATACAGTGGCCTACTTGTTACCCAAATGCAAGAGCGAACTCATAGAGACACACGGGCAGCACAATCTTGGTTTGCAAGTCAGCCACTGCATGCTGCATAACATGACTGATCCTTAGATATGTCAATGTAATGTTGCTAATGAAACATGTAGAGGTTCCTTGTCATCAAGAGATTTAGTCTGCCTGCAGCACTTTCACAGTTATCTCCTCAGATTAACTGCAGAAGACTGGCAACACATGTAGGACAATAGATCAATTCTTTCTGCACCCCAAATGTAAAATAAGAAATGGTGACCTGAAACACAGATAAAGAGGAAATGATAAGAGCTTCATTTCTCTCCTCTAAACCCTGTGCTAAAATGTGTGAACCAGCATGTTGTGTCACCCCTTTGGGACCTGCTTATATGTATCTTAGATCATACTTTGTGATAGATGGGAAGTGGATGTTTATGTAGCCAAGAGGAAAACCATTAGAAATGTGTGACAATTGACAATCTGGGAGGTATTGAAGTTTGAATGACATAATTTCTGACCTAGTATGAGATAGTAGTTTGGTGACAGGTTCAGCTGCATCTAGTCTAATAATGCACATATATTATGCTGGAGGTAGCCTGCATGAGCTTTCTTTATTTTTCTTCTTTGAGTGTCTCATCACCTTTGTCTCTGTTCTGTTCCTGAACCTCAGTTCATGCCCAGCAAGCAGACTCTGGCATCTGCACATGCTCTGCTTCCAGCAGTTCATTTTCTGGACCTAACACTGGAAGACTTAACACTTTTTTTTATCAGATTTTATGTGAGGCTTGAACGAAAACAAAGGTGGGAATTTGGGTGCGGATGTGCTGAGTGAATCCCTGACAAACATGCTTTGGCAGGTAGCTGTGCGGGATTGCTCCTAAGAGGGCTGTGTATAAAAGACTTCTATAGTAGTCCTGAGTAGACCTGATTTTCAGGTCAAGGTTTGACCTGTAATAGACAATATATACATAATACTTATTGCTTTTGGGCAGCAAAGTACAGGTTGGAATTTAGGACAGCCCTATAGCAACAGCCCAGAGACATATGCAAAAGAAAATCTATGTAGTCAAAAAGCAAAAAGTAAAATGTGACTGTTCAGCTTCTGAATGTTTGCATGTTTGTGACCTCTTTGCCATGTGTAAGTCCGGGTTTATGCTAAAACAGACCAGCATTATTAGCATAATGTAGCACAATTCCCAATGCTTTGAAAGTGAATCTTCCATGAGTTTGAAAATGCCAAGGTAGGATAAGGACATTAAAATCCTCCTTTATTCCTGTGTAACAGTATCTTGGGCTCAGGATGTCTCCAATTCTCACAGAGGCTGGAGCATTATTTTCCATACCCTTTCCCCCCCATTTAGCTTCTAGTTACTTAGACAAAATTGAGGTAACTTTTTTACTTTTTTACTTGCTGTGCTTTTAAAGCTTTAAAAGCTTTTGCTGAAAAGGTACCTATTTTCTTATCACTTTTTTTTTTCTCCTTACTCCAGAAAAGGGCTTAATTTGAAGTTCTTTTTTGGCAGCTGTATTTCATGGTGATACATTATGTCAGGGCACATCAGTCACATGAAGATTTTATGGAAAAAACATACCCTTTTTAGATGTCCCTCTCTGCAACCCCCTTCAAAACATGGTGGAGTTTTTTCAAGAAACTCAACTATCAACAGCATCATGATTCTTGAAACATCGTGGGTGTAATGGCTTCATTTTACTCAATTATATAAATGTTACTTAAAGAAGGACTATAGAATTTAACATGGTGAATTTAGTAATTATAAAAAAAAAATTGACCGCTTTCACCTTTTATTGATGTTTACTTTTTAGTCTTGAGCAAGGGCTTATCTTCTTTGTAACCAAGCTAATCCTATGCTGTTCCTTATTTTACCATTAAATGAGATACATTCTGAATTCAGATGAAAATGAGGTACCTGGATGAAAGTGGGCTTCAGGTGTCGCACACTAAGCATTGTACGATTCTCTTTGCTCTGATCCTCCAGCACACATAAGATTTCACCTCTTCACCTTTGAACAAGATTGCACTAACTTTGATCTTTTCTATTTTGTTCAACTCCAGGGAAGGAACAGCTACTTAAAAAATGTTATCATTTAGACGTTCAGAGGTTCTTAAAAAAAAAAAAAAGGAGGGAAAAGAAAAAAACCTTGAAAGCATGAACTAAAAGCTGTAGATTTTTAACTTGAGTATCAGCTTTTGTAGCTGGTGCGTTATGGTTTAACATCAAAAGCTATCACTATGTAAAACAAAGCAAAATGTAGATTTTAAAAGCACACAGAATTATTAAATACAAATTTCATTTTAGGTAAGCATTTTTCTGCAGTAGTGATATGGCTATGCTTTCCCAGGTCAAAGCATAAGCTTTGTGTTCTTGCTCCTTTGCTTATGGCCTAAGCCTATGACTTGAGCCTCTGTATTTTTGTGATATTAATTCATGATACTGACAGTTAATCTATTTTTATAACTGTTCTTATCTGAGCAAAATAACAAACTAGGTTCTCCATTCTCTTCAAGTCTGAGAGTATGTAACAATGGGAGCAAAGGTAAAAGTATGATATTTTCAATATCTTACATGGTTTAGCAATATTCTTATAATGATTATCACCATGTGCCAGTATGGTAGTTATTTGCAATTATTTGAGTATTATTTGGTTTTGGGTTTGGTGGGTTTTTTTGCTATTACAAGACAGAATTTTAAATCGCAGAGGACTGTTGGGGCTGTACCAGCCCCAGTGTGGCTCTAAAGTCCTAGGAAGTGTAATCAAAATTCTTATCTTAACGATTTACATTTTTTTCCATCAGTTCCTTTTTCTTCTTGCCTAGTTTACTTGGGCTTGTGTTGTTTCTTCTCTGTCTTCTCTGCTGAGACTGCAGTTGTTCAGGCATGCTCAGGGATGCTTGTGGTAAGCAGCTCTTCCTTTATTTTGAGGTTTGGTTTGCACAACAGTACAAATGGGGACAGTTTCCCTCTTCTCGGATGTGATGCTTATTGCATTCACTTCCATTAACAAGCTTTTGGAAGCAAGTTAATATCACATTAATTTACTCTTACATCTGATTTTTCCTGCCTATTATAAGGGCTGCTTAGAACAGATCATCTCCTAGATAATATCTCATAAAAGGTCTGAAGTCCCCTCCCCCCAAAAGTGGAATTATAATTATTAATTCAAAAGAATTATTTATATCACAATGAAATATTAGCAACAAAGAAATAAACAAGATGTTGGCATACATCTTATTGACTTTTCATAACTCTTTGGGCCTGATTTTTTGAGGTTAACCAGGTAACTTGTTTTGAGATGTACTTGATTTTCTAGCCTTACCATCTCATACGTCTTCTGCAGGTGAGCCCCACTTACAAGCAACTTCTACAGTAGCCAGTCTCATGTCACCAACTGACTGCCAGCTACTCTAACATCTCTGTGGGAGGCTTGTGATAAAGCCATCTGGACTCTGGTAATACAGGACACTGGCAGCTGTAGCAGAAAACTTCAGGTTCTCTGATGACTGTGAGTTTAGTGCCAGTGTAAAATCAAAGTGGAAATGGCCTGAACCAGAAGTACTGAAAGAAAGATTAGTCACTGACATAGGAGGGAGAAAATACGACACCCTGTGAGAGTTGATCCTTGTAGTGTTGCCCAGGCACCCAGTACTGCACCGTATGGCCAAAAATCACCTGTGAGGAAGACACAGGCTATTGCTTGCAGACTTCAGGGCCAAGAAAATCCTCTCATATCTCGGTGTCTGCTGGCTGTAGTTCCAGGCTCTGTCAGTGCCGTAGGAGCAAGCTGTCTGGTTTCCCTCTCCGGAAAGTTTGCAGCTGCTAGGAAGTACCCTCAGGAAGCGCTGGCATTCCCAAGGCACTGAGCACTGGTGACAAACTCATAGATTTGTGGGGGTTTGAGGTTGATGTCCCTATCTAGGTTTAATGGCATCATTCCACTCCACTTAACTGCTTCCATTTTACTAATTTTTCCAAATTTTCAGTCTGAAAATCAAAGATTCTCATTGCAGCACAACACAGAATTTTTTAAGTAATACATTATGATTTTTATTTTCCTGAGTATATGCAAAACAGTATGGTTGTAGTATATAGGAACAATACCTATCTTAAAGGAACTGTTGTCTAGATATATTATCTTTTAGAGTAGTTGGTAGTTAAAAGCTGTCCTTATTGCACCGAGGAAGTAAAATCCACACTTGTTAGGCTCTTATTTCATCCTCTTTCCTAGAGTCTCACCTTTTTGGCCCTGCTAACTTCCATGTCCATAATGAACTCCATTTAGCTTCCCTGCAGCAGGACCTTGTCTTTGTAAATCACTGACCCAGCGGCATGAAGCTGCATAGGAGAGCAGGTTATATTTTTTTCTAGATTTTCTCTACTTCCTTCAGCACTTGTAGCTTCTAAGAAACTGCAGAACAAACAAGTATAAAAGATCAGGAAGATGGCCTGAAAAAATAATGTTTAAAAGAGGTCTCGTTGTACTCAGTTCTCCACTAGCTGCCAACTATAGACTGATGGCTGAAATCTTAGAAGGAGTTAATGAGATTAGGTCTTTGGTGACTGATTGATTGCTTAATGCTGTCTTCTCATTCAGTGGTGTAATTTTTTTTTCTTCTTTTCAGTAACTATAAATAAACTTCTCATGGAGATCAGCTGGGACCTCATAGCAGAAATCTTATTTAAAACAACTGGAAATTACTTTGCCTGGGCTTAAGCCACAGCATAACAGATACCTTCTCCTCCAGCCCTGCTGTGAGTCAAAGGCATTTTCTGGGCTATTACTTTCCTGTGTCATTACTTTCCTGTGCTGAACGACCTTGAGCCTCTTCCTGTTGCCCCATCTTTGCTTGGCTCAGTGTGCACATCCCTCGCTCTTTGTAAATACACCTGCGCTTTCGCCTTTGCTGTACTCCTTTTTCTCCACAGCTGAAGGTATTGGTCCTTTGTCAGGCATTGAGACTCACATGTTTTAGTTCATAGATGCCTATAGTAATTTTCCATGCTCTTGATAGTGAAGATTTTCTTTCACCTTATTAAAAAGATGTTGGTATTGTCAGATGCACAGTACTTGGCTACTAGTGTGTTTCTCAGGGCTAATTTCTTTCTGCTTGCAGAGCGAGGGCAAATTAGTGAAAAAGTAGAGTAGTAGCATTTCATAATTGTTTTGCTGGGACATAAATTTCCAGGTTTGTGAAGCAGGGAAGAATCAGCCCACTGTGACTCACAGCACAGTTGGAAGAGCCCAGCTTGGGTTCTGTGTATCCGTACTAACTGGGAAAGCTGAAGTGCTAATTGATGTTGTGACCTGCTTTAGGTCAGGTAAAGGTCATCAGACCCCTATAAATGCTTAATCCTTCCCACGGAAGCTTTGTGAGATTCCCCAAGATCCTACCAACACAAACTGTATGTTTGGTTACATGGAGAATCTCTGCAGGAAGCAGAGAGCTTGCAGAGTGGTGGTAGAGAGGCATGGGGATGGCAGTGGTGTCAGAGGGGAAGTGAGGCTGGGATACCTTCTAGGGCACAGTCATGACCTTTTGCATGTAAATACTCCTGTGAAACAAAGCTGCTACTTTTTGCTACCAATTGTCTTCCCAGTCTTCAACCTTCTCCTAAAAGGTTGCATCAGCTTTTCCCAGTGCTGACCACTATGAAAGATTTGAGCACAAGCTGAAAGTAACAGGTTATAAGATGGGCCAGATACAGTACTGAGCACTGTGCAATTTCAAGCTGATGTGGTGAACCCAGTTCATACATTTGACAAGGTGGGCTAGCACATACGTAACCTAAAAGCATGTGTTGCTTTATAGAGGCTATCTGTGTATACAAATGCATGTGAATGCTGAAGTGCTCTGCTGGGTCAAGGCCAGGATGTTCAGCAGTGTGCAGGCTTAGCCCTTCCAGATGTCTCCAAAGATAAAATGGAAAGAAAGTGACAGTCAGTCCCAGTTACATGGAACACAATCCAGCTTTTAAAAGGCTACTTTTGATAATTAGGTATTTTGTGTACTGTGGCAAGATGTGAATTACAAAGCTGCTAATAATAATGTAGATCAGTCAGGGTAGCCTTGAAATTAGACCCCTAGCAGTGAGGTTGCACTGTATAATGATAGTACAGTACCATTTGTTTCAACACATTTAGCACTTCAGAATGGGATTTTTTTGTTAAACACCAGATGTTCTAGTGACCTGAGTGCTGACTTTCAAAGAAGACACAATAGAATAGTGTGTCAAGGTCAACAGCACAAATTAATCTGTATTATCATGCTGTCATATTATACTGTATGTCCCATATGAGAAAGATCTATGGCTAGTGCTTTCCTTACATGCAACTGTATGGTGTGTTTCAGTACACAGATTTTGAGTTTCCCAAGCCCTCAAAGCCACGTGAAAGAAATCTGAGTCTTGCTTTGATAGTTTAAATTGTAAATGTAACATTCTTACAACGGGTGAGGAATGTGTGGGAATGTGACTGTAATCTCACAGAACCAGAGAGACGTGCAACAGCACAGTGAGAATTATGTCTGTTAATTGTAAATTCTGCATTTAAGGACTTTGGAATAATAATCTGGGTAGCTTGGTTGTCTGCATTTTTCTCTTGACTTAAAGATGTGGTAGGGCACAAATGAATTATCATTTACAAACATTTTAAATAATGGTTTGCCTGAAATAAATGCTTTTGTCTCCATGAGTCCCCTCTATCCCTCCTCTTCCCTGCCCTGTGACTTCTAAGCTATTGCTGCAAGATGGCAGGATGTCAATGCCCCCCAAATTGAACCTGTGATTTGTTTTTCTTTGATTTATGGGCTTGTAGTCAATAAACTTTATAAAGGAAAGTATCAGACTGAGCAATCAATCAAAGATAAGCAGATTCTTGTCCTTTAAAAGCATTTCACCCCAGTAAGCAAGGGCCTCATTCATCTTTTACAACCACTCTTGCAGCTTTCAGCTGAGAAAGGACTCGCTGCTGACTACATTCCCTTCTGCTGAAAAGTCCCCCATTCTTGCATCTGAGCTGAGATTTTTAAAATTCATTGCAGCAGTACGTTTCCCTTCCATGTTATTTGCTATCTCTAAAAGGGCAGATTGTTTGCGTGTTTTCACTAAAGGTAAATCTCCTTACTGTGTAGAGTGGAAAAGGCTTATGTTTTAAAGCGTCAGAGGCATGGACTATTGTTTTGTAGAAACAGTATTCATTTTCTTTGTTGCCTTGCAAAACAAAACATAAGAAAGGGTTCCCATTTGTTTTTTCAGTAGTATCTGAATTTCCTTTGGAGTAAGGCAAATGTTATCCTGCATGTTTTGCTTCTCTGAAGCACAGATGGTGTGCATATGCAGATTGGTGATTTTTTAATCAAAACAGTGACACTTGGGAATATATGTAAGTATTGTAATAATGCATTAGTCAGGAGTGATGTTGTAACACACTGAGATCATACACATAAATCTAAGACACCATGTCTAGACACCCCAGGGAAGATGGCATGCCATGGGTTAGAGCAAGCATTAAGGAAGTGCAATATTTCAAATATGATGGGAAAATAATGTAATTTGCAGACTTTAATAAAACCATTGGGGAATTAATTTCACTAAGGATACACTCTCTCCCAAAACATCCACGTTTCTACATTTGCTTCGTAGATAATCAGAATGCGAGACGCTGTACCTGCTATCTCAGGCATGAACACAGTACGATATCTATGAATTGTGCTGTATCTTTAATATGCTGAATATGAAAGTAATCCCTTTACAGTGCTTTAGTAGTATAAAACTGCATTATGCAAACAATGCACAGATAGCATAAACCTTGGAGATTCAGAATTTGAAGAGCTTATAAATTAATCTCATAAGTGTTGATTTGGGCATGCTCAAGAAGTGCGCTCAGCTGTAAAACTTGACTGACCTAACCCTCCCAGTTTTAATTATTAGCTTTTTGATTATAAAATATTAAATGAAGATGTGCGATTTATGACTTTTGCATGTATAATTTTCCTTTCTCTAAAAAGATTATTTTCTTTTTTTTTTAAAGAATCCTTACTCCCTTTGGCTGCTTTTGGTTATTTTGTTGCCTCCATATAGCTCTTGGTATATAATTTTAATCAGCCAACCTCCCTTTAAATTTTTGCCAGCTGATAAGTACTCACAAGCAAGTAACTTTCAGTACCATGCCAGGAGTGTTGTGATAAAAATGTCAATTTAAACCTGACCAAGGATGACAATCATAACTATTTCAAAGTGAGAAACTTGAACAGAATACATAACACAATAGTAATTTTTTCTTTCTGCCAGTGAAATATGTGCAGGAACCTGAGAGGTTCCCATAACAATAACCCTTGCAGTCAAAACCCCATTTAAAATTTGGCTGCATTGGTAGCTCCATCAACCTCATCATCTCTTGTCATCTAAAAGATTGATGGTAGAAAATCGTCAATACAACTGAACATTTTCAACTAAAGTATCATCAAGTCAAATGCTAGCCATAATCAGTCCTATTAATCCTGCAGCTATAGGAATTAGTGAGGGAGCTCAGGTTTTACAAATAGTGACAGTGGTTTATAACCTGACCAACTGAACTCTGTTTCAAAAAATTAGGTGTGTATGTTAGCACAGAGTAAACCAAGCAATTCTGTATTTGCCTCTCTCTGTTCATCTCTGGTTTACAAATACACTGTTCCAGAATTCTGTTAGTACAATAATCTAACATGAAGATACATTGAAACCAAACCTGGAACATGATGGGTGGAGACATAAGTGATACCGTAAATTCATAGGAGATTCTTGGACAAGATGGGTTCACAAAGCTGGAACCATGGCGTGGTAGCAGGGCTGTGATGCCACTGCACATACAGATCTGTAAATAGCCCACATCCTCCCTCAGAAAATTGTAAACCACCACTTACATTTAGCTCTTCCCATTTCAAAGTTAGATTTCATGTTCAAGGTTTTTTGGGAAATGTGAATGGGCCTCGGGGCTTGTGCAGGGCTAGAAATATCTCCTCAAAATAATAATAAGGAACAGCTTTTGTGAATCTCCATGGAGATTTCTTCCCTCTCAGCATTTTCCAAGGTCTTTGCCACAATCAGGGCAGAATGTCTCTGTTATTAGACCAGTCTTCCTGTTGTCCTCTACCTCTTTGCATCTAACTGGTGCTACACAACTATTATTAGTATATATAGCATTTATTTTATATTCACTTGCACAGGCCTCACTATAACTGTGGAGCATCAGTAACGCATTAATGACCATCCTTTAACCTTAGTTTTGCCCTCAAGAAATATCTTTTAGTGTCCCTCTCTTTCCTTCACTTTCTCTTATTCTGATCTTTGTCAAATTTCTGCTGTGTTTCTACCAGTACTTCGTCTGTGTTAATTATTGTCATCCTTCGTATTACAGCATTATATCCTTCATCTTTCACATTATGGTATCCAAAGTCTACACACTTTAAACAGTATCACATAAAAATGCACTAATGTTTTAATTTGGAGATTGTTTTGCTAATATCAGTTCCTGTGAATGAAATGTACTACTGTCAGGTTCAATAAATACAATCCTCACCATTCGCTAGAACAGAAACCAAATCCTGGATCCTTCTACTGTGTGGAAGCTATTGTAATTTACTTTTAACCTTTTCTCCCTGTTAAATGGAGCTTTGCTCTATTTCCTGGTATGCACAGAGAAGTTCCATGCAGCAGCTCTGGGTTGTATACATTTTTGATTATAACTCCTGGCTTCATCCCACTCTGTCAGCTCTTCAGCAACACACTTGCACTCTTCCTTCTCATGGAGATCCACAGCAGAGAGAATGGGGTGAGGAAGGTGGGTTTACCTTGTCTCCTAGTTATGTATCCATGTGTGGTTTAGATCAAAACATCCTATAGATCTGGTTCTCTAGATGTGAGGGTGTAAATGATGGCACTGTCGTTAGACTGGGCTCAGCAGAGGGTCAGCCACGGTTGGGGATAGGGTGTGATAGAGGCTCTTGGTGCCTCCCTGCTGCAGCCCCTCAGCCCAGAGAGCTGACAGTCTTCAGTGGACTGTCAGAGATAGTCATTAAACCTGGTCATAAAGAATAACTTGTCATCCTGCAGGAATATCAGACACTAGACAGAGCCCTTTCACCTTGCTTGACCTTTCACTATACTTCTTGACTAATGAGATGAATGGGAATTTTATTGGTGTTTCTTGACCTAGATCTTTTACATGACAGTTCTGTGTATCTGAGCAGCCTAATGCCTTATGTTTTGTAAATCAATATAGCTTTATCTATTTTTTGAAAGCTAGAAATGTTTTTTTCAGGCCTACTATCACATCCTATAAATAATATTGATTTTGTTTAGCCTGAAAAACTATTTAATTTTGAATTGGCTCACCTTGTTAGTCAAATACAGTTCTTGGGTAAGTCCAGGCATGACTCTCATGCATCACATTACATTTATCCCTATGGTATATGCAAACCTGATGTCAATACTTTGAGAATGGGATCTCCTGTGCATGAACCACATCTAAATTTTCAGTTTATGGAAGTTTTTCAGACTCTGGGATTTAATGGGCATATGCAAGAAAGCAGTTACAGCAGATTGCATAGCCTCATGTTACCTGGGATAATGCAAATGTTATGGGACAGCAATGGGAATGTGCAACATTAAGAAAGTCTTACATACTGTTATATGAATTGCACTGGCTTGGCTAAAAGGAAAAACTTAAAAATTGATTTTATATTTACGTCTTCAGTATACAGTTTTCCTAGTCATTATTTTCTTTCTATCCTTCCGTTCTTGCCATCCTTCCATTGATGGAAGTACAAATACTCTCATTGCCATTTGTGATGTTCTGAAAGGAAGATTTCAAGACAAGAGAGCAAAATAATAGTATTCAAGGTTTGGGTCATTGCTCCAACTGTTGTCTGCTGTGTTTGACACAACTAATCTTATACTGCAAGTACAACTGGAAAGGACCAGTACAGTGATGCAGGTGCTTCAGATGTTTCTAAAGGCACTTTTGAAAATAACTTCTGACATTTCCTTGCCATCTGTTCAAGACTTCTGTACCAGTATTTTCTCAGTTTCCATTATGAAATAAAACAAATTCCTATTTACTTACGCACATGATGTAAGTAAATCCAATTTTCAAGACCAAGTCGAATGAGACAGTATTTTAAAAGTGCATTTCTCATTGTCCAACTCTGTGATAAGATTCTTATACAAGCCTTTGGATTGTATGGTAAATAGATACCCATTTAATCTGTTCACATATGAAACATAAAATCCTGACTTGATTATCCTCTCATAGCAAATGTTTGACCCCTTAGGTACCAAATAGATTATACAAAGATTGACTCTATGTAAGTACAGAATCAATTCATACACAAATGCAGGTATGATAGTGATTTTCAGCCTCATTTTTTATGTTAGCCTCATACAAATGGAACTAAGAAAGTGATTGATATGTTTCTCCATTGAACTTCATTACATAGCTTTTCACTTCTACTGTTATTTACCATTCTCCATTGGTCAAGCCAAAATATCAGATTGATGAGTTACATCTTACATGGGAGAAAAAAGTAGGAATTGCAAGAAAGTCAGTCTCTGAATTTTTAAAGAAACAACAGAGAAGACAAACAACTTTATATCTGTATATCTTAGTTCCAGAAATAAATGTATAATATTGTTTTCCAACAACATCATTTAAACAACATTTAAAAATGACTGTGTGAAAAGCACATAAGTCTATTTTGTATAAAAACTAAAGAGAAAGTGTTCATTTCTGCTTGTTAGGGGGATGCCCATAAGAATTTGCGATAGGCGTCTAAATGCGGAGGTAAGTAATAAGCAGGTATTGACTTCTATTGAGATCAGTATCGAGATTTGTTGACCCATAGAGGTTACAATTGACTGAAGAGTGGGGCAGTAAATCTTGTTATTGAACAAAAAGCTAAAGTCAATATATGTATTATTATAAGCATTTTTCTTTTGGAAGAGATAATAAGGGCGGAGTGGTTTAAGACTTTAGATTTATATGGCTGTGATAGCATACAGCTTCTATTAGTTAGTCAAAGGATAGAGAATGGCTGTGGTTTTCTCTGTTGTTTTTTTTTTTATAATATGTTTATTTTTAATACAGCTTCAACAATCATGCCAAAGCAGTAAAGCCTGCATCAACTTTCACATCATAAACCCTTATTCTCATTGTTTTATAACTTAGCTATAAAGGTTATTTTCAGATTGAAATTTCGTCTGCAAGCTCTTTGCCTAAGAATCATTTTTTCCCCAGAAGGGTGAAAGGAATAAAGATGATCTATTGAACTATTTATTGAATTTTAGAGGAGAACAGAAAAAACGTGTTGTGATTTTTATATAATTCAAGATTTAGATTGTATTCCTTATTGAATATTATTTTCTGCATAAAGCTAGGATTTACTTGATCATAAAGGTGGGGGCTGCAAATGTTCTTTCACTGCTTTGAAACACTTGCTAATATTAATCCATACCTTGTATTGTAAACAAGTATTTTTATGATTCTTATATTTTAGTCCACTCCATTACGCTCTGGACAGTACATTATATTTTAGGTTATTGCTTGGAAAAATAAAGAGGAGACAGAGCACAGAAGAAAACAGAAATCCATCCAGCTGAAGATATTAAGCTTATTAATTAAAATCACATTCATCCCATAGTGAGAGAAATAACTGCTGAATTGCTATTTTATAATGTTTATAGCTGTTAGTATCTTGGCTGCCAGTAGAAATGATCCTTCAGGAACTCCAAAATCCTCTAACGAAAATAATTTGCTGTTTTCCATTGCAGAAACCGTCTGCCTCCTTCGTTCCTTCATAAGACCCTCCTATGTTTCTTTAGGATTCAGGAGCTTGTACTAATTTAGGAGACTCACTGAATCTCTTTAGCAGCACAGGCTATGATAAATGCATCGAACATATTCTCTGCTCTTCGCACCGGCTTGCTGTGAATTTAAAAACAAACTCTGGCTTGCTGTCCTTATCTTGGAGACGCTCTGTGGCCTGGTGTCAGTGCAGAGAAGGCTGCACAAAGCTCGCAGTGGAGCCCCTGCCTGTGCCGCGGTGCCTGCGCAGTGCCCGGCACAGCTCCACTACCAGCGCGGTGCTGCTGGGGGCAGGAGCGAAGCTTCCTTCTGCAGAGGGCAGAGAGGAATAATCACCCCATCCAAACCCTGGGACCAAAATGTGCTCTGCTTCCTGGTGAGGTGCTCTCTGGTGGTAACATTTGGTTCATTTGCTTTCTGCACTTCCACATTGTTGGCATTGGTTGCGGTGGCGTTCCGAGTTGTGAATTACCGCACTGAGGCCAATGGCCGAAACCTTTGCCCTCCTTGGAGAAGTTCTCCTCCTGTCTCTGTATAACCTCATGGAAATATCATCATGGAAATTATCTACTCTTCTGTCAGGCCTCAGCATGTTGAAAGAGAGCTTGAGACTTGTATCTCCTGCAAGAGCAGTATCTTCAGATTCCCTGCAAAAAAATGACACATGCTATTTCCTCTCTCTGTTTATGCAGTTTCTGTTCTGGAAATGTACAGGAGGGAAGGGCAACTGTCTCATCCCCAGTTTTGCCCAGTTGAAGATATGCATGCAGGTAAACACTTTTTCTCTGACTAAAACTGTATGACCTGGCAGCCTTAGTTTTCCACAAGGCTGACCGCTGTTTCAGGTTCTTTGACTTTGGTTCTTTGAACAGCAAAGAGAGAAACCACAGGAAAAAAAACATTTTGTGGTCATTAAAAATGTCATAGCTACATTTTTCTCTTAATACAGAATGATCATTGGTACCTATAGCATATCAATAGTGCATCTGGCTGGGGATGCTGGTAGTGGCAGACAGTGCACTGGCCTCCCTTCAAAACATGAATGAGAAGCTCAGCTTGCACTCTTACCCAACATGGACAAACTGACTGGTACACATTTGCTTATTGCACCACAAATATATAAATTACTCTGTTTGCGTTTGGCCAGAGAAGGGTTCTATGAAGAAGTTTGGCTTAGAGTATCTTGAGCTCCAACCACAGTCAACTAAAGCTATGGAATGTCCCACTATCTCTGAGTCTTTCCATTCACTACAAGATAACATACTTTGACTTCGTCTGCTAAAGCATACGGAGAAATAATTTCTTTTCAAAAGCACGCATCTCCCTGGGAGCACGCTAGGTTTTCAGAAATCACAGTATCTGGCTGTGTTTTGCCCACCTTGTTGCAGTTTCTGTCTGTTGATGCTGATGTGTTTAAATTAGTTGCCGTTTCCAAACTCTTATAAAGGCTGTTGATGAAAATCTTCTGTAGCAACACAGTGCCCACAGATTTATTCAAACGTACTGAAACTTCATTAATTTCCATTCCCAAGACAGTTTCCAGCCTTCCCCTATGGATATGCATGCTGTTTAATGGCACACGAATTAGCATGTCTACTTGTTGGCACCAATGTGATAATGGTGGCAATTGCTGATAAAGTCATTAGATGGAAATAAAGGATCTCAAATAAGTTAATGGTGAAAGACGTCTGAATTTAGTAGGATCAGGTCTGACAATATAAAATGAATCTCTAATTTATTGAGCTTCAGCGTGGTCAGGTTCTGGCTTGTGGCTTCTTGGTGGGGGGAGATTTTTTTAAATTCTGGTTTTATGGGTTTTTTTTGGAAATTCACCTGCTTTTTGGTGTATGAGCTGTCTAAATGACTTTATGTCTGCTAGTCTCTATTTAAAACATGCTTATAGCAAGTGAATTATAAGCTGGATTTGTGAAGTAGAAGGGAAAAATCTACTTATGATGACATCCTTTTCCTGAAGCTTAAGCAAGCCAACTCTGCTCCTTCTGGAGGAGATACACCTTTTTGAATATATACAATTTAAGCATAGTTTTAACAGAGAATAAAAAAATATTTATTGAACTGATAAATATTGGGCTGAATGTCCCATCTGAAAATGACAGCTTCTTTTCTAGTTTGAAAACAGTGCTTCTGCACTCATTTTCCTATGAGTACAACATTGTATACTTTGGTCATAATGAACTATGTTTTGTTTGCAATACAAGGTAATGTGGTATCAGAGTAGTGCCATGCAGATCTATAATGTGGTTTTTAGAAGCAATACTTTAGGATTATTTATGTGGGGTTTATTAGCGTTCACAAAGACAGCCTGATCATGATTGATTTGATCATAATTTGCTGTTCCTGATTTTCCACTCTTCAAAAATTACTGTGTTTAAGCTAGAGATGAGAGGCTCTCCCCATTGTTTGCCAGAGTGAGACTAAGAGTAGAATAATGTCGAGCCAGACAAACTTAAACTGATAAAGTTACTTACTTTTTTTAAAAGAGATGGGCATAGTGGGTTATGTGGGTGAAAATCTTTCCATCACAAGCCTTGCAAGCCCAAAGAACATTTTTATTATAGTCAGTGGGTGATGTTCAAACAATGAGAAGTTGAAGAGCAAAAATGTGATTCTAGCTGATTCTTGATCTTGCTGGGGGAGGCTGTGCTTTGATTTCTTTCAGGAAAGCACGGTGAACACCTGTGGTATTATATGAAACATTACATAATTATGAGAGTAACATCTTGAATTTTCTTCCTCTAGCTCTGGCCTAGTCCACCTCTAATGAAGCAGCAAGTGTGTGGTGAATTTCATTCAGATTTGTCTTTGTGACTTGGCTGCAAGTGTGTGAATCTATACTTGTTGCCCTTGGCATATATTTTCTGGCGTTGCTTTTGGTTGTATCAGGGAGAAAGCCTAAAAATGTTCCATTAAAATAAGTTTACTATTTAGACCAGATTGTTAACTTTTCTTTCCTTCTACACTTGCAGCCTAATTATATTTAATATCACAGTTCAGAGCTTTCCTCTCTTTGCTCCTTGTCACTCAAAGGTATTTAAAAGAGGATTTAAACCAGCTATTTTTTGTGCTTAATCCTTGATCCCTTCTGCCCGCCCCCCACCCAAGCTTGCTTATTCACTGGAAACAGCAACCTATGTCCACATTTTACAGCTCTAGTTTATAGTAATTTTGTCTTCTGCCTTTGGAGTATAAATGATTGTTCAATTCAGACATTCAAAATGAAAGTGAAGTTGCCAGTGGAAACGGGTGGCTCATTATACAATGAGTAAGTACAAATAAAAAAGTGCCTGAGTATAATAATCAGAAGATATTGACTTTTGTTGAGGTCAGGATCACAATTTATTAACCCAAGAGGTAAATATTGACTGAAACTTTGGGCAGCTTTTTTTTCTTCTTTTCTTGTAGCCCAGAGAAGACAGTAGAGGATTTACTAAATAACTCCATCTGCCTGCACAGTGAGATGGAGACTTTTGCATTTTGCCTGCAGTTTTATGCTCGTCTTTTGTTCTGGCTCTCCCAAGGGCAAAACGATTTATAGCGTATTTTAGAGGAATATTTAAAATCATGCTAATTGGTGTTTCTTTGTAATTAATTCTGCTCTTGACAAGCCAAAATCTTCTCCTGAAACAGGTTTTGCTTCTGAGTGCTTCATCAGATGATCCCAGCACCAGATTGGCTGTCTGCATTTTCTCTTCTACCCTGGCCATCACCCTCTCTGATGTCTCAGGGACCATTTTCTTTCTGTGTGTCTAGAAGCACTAGGGTATTGTAGCAGCCATCAGAAAGATGCCCTTGGGAATGATGAATCCTTGTGCTGCTGACATTCTGTTCACTCTCCAGAAAGGGCTTTAGAATCAAATTATTTGCCAGCTGCAAAGCCCTTCATTTGGCTAAAATGAGCTCCCCAAAACTGCTATTCTGCTATCTTACTTGGAAAACCAGACTTTGCCAGATTTCCTCCATCTTTGACTGATCCATCCTTCCAAAGGGCCACTATGTAGTCTCTATCCTTAGATGCTGATAAATGTGCAATGACATGGGGTGACATGTTCCTTAGTACACTTCCTGGTACTCTCCTCTGACAGTTTGTGCTAAAAGATATGTTTTGAATTCCTGGGGCAGTTATGAACCTTTTCGGAGCAGGGCACTTGCCTGCTTTAAATTCAGACACATTTTTTTTTTACTTACCTGTTGTCTGTTTTGTTACTAGTAATTTATGGGATGACAGTAACGTGACTGGCATTTTGCAGGAGGGTCTGGTCCCTGCCCCAGGAGCCACATGGGTACAGAGCTACAGCAGAGCTGGCTGGGAACCAAGGGGTGCTGGTTGCCAGATGCCAACTCATAGCCACCACATCCCTGCCACCACATCTGTGTAACATTTGCAGACCGTGACCTTGCTGTCTTTCAGGCTAAAAGAGATGGTGCAATGAGAATCAGTGTGACTTCCTACTCTTACAGGCTATTTTCTAGATTTGCTTCTTTCCGGTCCTCCCTTTTCTCCTTCTCCTTCCCCAATTTTCTATTTTGTCAAATATTCTGCTGCTTCTTTTTCAGTGTCCTCGTTGCCCACTGTCTTGTTTTGTTGCTCCTGCATCCCCCTCAGAGTAAGATTTTTTGTTGTTCAGAGTTTGATTTACGTGAGGCAATGCTAAGCAGAATTGGGTTTTCACACAATTTTAGACATTACAAAATAACTCCAGGGACTTTTTAGCAGGTGAGGACTGCTTAGTAAGCATTGGAAACGTATTCTGAACCTGCTAAAAAAAATCCATCTGTGAATAAGGATCTGAAAAGTATTAGTATCAAATTGCTATATATGAGAGCAAAGTCTTAAATCAAGCTCTGTAATCTGTGGATTTTGGTGGAGATGGGGACATCTGCATAGCAAACATAAGCCTGCTGAAACTAAGCTTTTCCTCGCTACCTCTGCAGAGCCTTCGGAATGGATCCACAGATTCCTGCGCATTCATGTACACCAGACTGGAAGCCACAGCCACAAACTGGATTAATGTTCTACGAGGTCTGGGAAAATCTTTCCTGCTAAAGCCCAGGTTACAGCTTTGCTGTAACCTGCTGAGTAACCTGCCCTGAGTGGTAACACAGGCTGATTTAGACATTGCTCAAATCACTCTGTAGGGTTAGAGAGTCTAGTGGATCTGTTGCATCTTGGAGACTCCAAGTCTGTTCTGCACTGTTCTACATGTCTGACTTGTGTCTGGTGTAATGCAGCCTGCATGACCTGATCCAGAGAAACCCATTACCTCTACCAATGAGGCCCATAAAACACTTTTGGGCTCAGACCAAAGTAAAAGGGCCAGAGGAAATGAGTTTAAAAGCCTGAGCACATCTCCCCATGGACATAACAGTCCACATCACAAAATTTATATACATAACTTGAAATAATTGGCAACTTTAGGAAGTAAAGCGAAGAGCAAAATGGAGTTACTTTAGCCAATTATTTATGATCACCTTTTGTCTCAGAGACTTCTGTAAGGAAAAATCTTGTCTGTTTGGTAGTTCAAATCATTAATGCTGAAGCTGAAATACTCTGAATGAGAATCACACATTCACTGTCTATTTAACAAGCACATTTGCTGTATTTTTAAATTTAAATGATTTGTCTCCCTTTATTTCCCTATGCTTAGGTGAAGCATATAGTCTCCCTCCCCAGACTCTGCTACCTCCCACTTGCCCTCTAAGTACTTCGTATGAAAGGTCATGAGCTCACAATACTGACTCCTTGCAAAGTTCAACTGGCTTTCTTTTGTAGGGTAAAACCATTCCCCATCTCCGTAGCAAGGGAGGTCCCCTGGCAGCAAAACAAATGTGGTTAGTTATGTGTGGCATGAACCTCAGCTGCACTGGGAGCTGAGCTCCGGATAACGTGTAATGGTAATGTATCGAGAATTACAAGGCTAACCCATCAGCCTCTCACTAGAAATTTAACTCTGAAATGTTTTATTTTGCCTAGGGAAAGTCTATTTGGGTCTATCATCTAGGTTCCAGGAAGGTCCAGCACTCCCCCCTCCCCTGCTCCTTAGCAGGACGGATGGCATATAAAGAGGTCAAAAGACTACCAGTGTCATGCCATAAATCAGTGGATCAGCTTAGAGGAGAGCCCAAAAGGCTCCTGCTCATCTGGTGTAAACTGACTCATTCTGCTGTAGTCAACAGAGGATCTGACAGCAGCAGATTTGCACCAAGAGCTTCAGACTTCCCGCTTTAGATTTATCTAACTGGTATTTCAGATACTCTTTCTCTGCTGTCAATGGCAGAGATTTTATTAAAACCATCCTAATGAATATATTTTAACTACAGCTTCATAGGATATCCATACTTACCTCCCTGCCCACAAATAATACATTATGTATATGAGATTATAAAAATACCAGTAGCTAATTTAGTTTAATTTAAATTTAGATTTTGCCCTAAACAAATACTGATGTGCCCTGTATATTTTTACTGCCAGATCATGATTTACTAACTCCATTTTGGGGGTTAAAGAGAGCATGACCTTGCCCCATATTAATATTTAAAGATTACCCTGCACATGAAATCAGATGCTGACACAAGTCTCAAAGGACTAAAAGGTTTTTAATCTTTTGAAGAAGCGGTGCCACATTGAAATATGTATTACTGCATTCAAAACACAGCATGTAACAAATGTCCCACTAGCAGGCATCAGAGACTGCAAATTTCATTCAGTGTAATATGGTCCACAAATATCAACTTTTTTCTAGAAGGGAAATTGCAATGCCATAAAGACTGAGGCTTGACATCATATCAAAGGCAAGCAGCACATCTCAGACATTGCTGTAAAAAGAGTTTGCCATCCAGTCCTAAATGCAGGAGCCATTTAGTGCCCTTTTCAAGGCAATACATAGATTTTACTCTTTCCAAAAGGTGAAAGTTTACTTACATTTCTGTACAAATGCTATTTAGAACAGTTTAGGAACCATGTGATTCTTTGTTTTTACAACAGCTCAAGCCTAAAATATGAAAATCTCCTGATTTTTCTTTTAATAGAGTTTAAAGGAAAGCCAGAGCTGTTTTAATAGAAAACAGAAACAGCTGATGTTTAACATAAATGAATAATTTTATGACTTTTTTTAGAGCATAGTTATTTTCTTTTAAAAAAATCAAGCTTAGCTTATCAGCATTTTTAACTCGTGTCTTTCCACTACACCTAAGCTTCAAACAAAAATACAAGCTAGCAAGCTTAGAAAAGACTAATTAGTTTCTCATTGCATTTTGGGTGTACTCAGTTTGTGTGAAAATGCTATAGATGAGGTCTCTAAATACTATAGTTCCTGTGTTTTGATAGCATCATGGAGGTGTTACAGGAAAATGATGACTTTATGGTTTACCCAGTCCCTTTCAGGTAGGTGACAGAGGTGGCAGCCTACCACTCCTGGTCTCTATTTCTGACAGGCAATTGCAGACTGGTGCCTCTGGGAGCTTGCTATGGTGCTGCCAGAAAACTCTGGTATAGTTTCGAGGTAGGTCAGCCAAACTTTAGATTGATGTAGAGGAATTTGGGTACGAGAGGATTGCTTGAGCAATTAGCCTGTGAAGGTGCATGTTCATTTCCAAATCATCAGCTGAGAGTCACCGCTTTATTTGCCGATAGATTTATATTCAATTGCAATAGACTTTAAAATGAAAAGGAGCTAGACCTGCTGTTTGGGAGTTATGGAGGTGGTGCTGGAAAATTTGGTGCAAGGAGAATAAGAGCATCCCTTCTTGGAGATGCAGCTCTCCTTGCCATGGGGCACTGAAGGCTCCCACCTGACCGTACTCTGGGTGCTGGCTGTGCTGTTGCAGGTCTACGTTGTTGTAACCTAACTCTCACCTGGCCATTTTACAAGCAGGGTACGCCTTCTTTGTTCCATTTACAGCTGTTAAGGACCTTTAATATTCCTTTTCCCTTAGCATATCTGCCCGAGACCCATCTTTCTTCCATCTGTCCTTTCCTTCAGCAAGGTAATGAGAAATGGGAGCAGATGCCAGAGAAACACATGCACCTTCTAATTGAGTGAGGACATAAAAAGGGACAATAAAAACTGTGTGGAGACTTTTGCTTTCAGTGCCTTCCAAACATTTGGTCTTAGTGCGACACATTTAACAGTCAGCTAATCTATTCCCCTCTAAATGTAGTTATCTTGTCAGATTTTTGTAGAGGCAACATTTATTAGAAGTTTTTTGGTCACCGTAACACAATTTGATCTATTTTATCCAAAATGAGTGTTTTTCTCAGCATGACTTACTTAGAACTTCATACTGCTAAGTCTCCAGAAAAGAATTTTAGTGACTCACAAGAAGGATGGCATGATGCCCTTCACAGAAATAACAACTACAGATGCATAAAAAAATTAGAATTTAAGAATCTGAAGTTCTTTGCAAAATCTGCAACACTTTTATTATCAACATTGCTGATAGTACAAATGGGAATGAAGCAACTGATAAGTGTTCTGGTCCAATGAATTTACCTACTGCTTATGATCCTTCCAGTTGTATTTTTAACTGTTTTGGCATTCCCTATTAAATCTCCCTAAATAGTCTTCTTGCTGGTTCAGTGCTCTCGACCAGGAAGCTTGTGAGTTCGTGAGGATTTGTACTTGATCATGAATGATTCATGAAATGAGCTTAGAAAACTAAGTTTAACATCTTATTCAATGCTGAGGAAAAAAAGAGCATCTTCTCCCATACTTGTAACAACTTGGCTAAAAAGGAAGTCTCAATGTCTCATTTTAAACACTGAAATTCAGAGCATCTGTTGCCTTTCCAGTTAAACATCATATCTACTAAGAAGCAAGAGGAAGCATTTTAATTTACTACTGTAGCCATTTTTGTTTTTCATTCTGCTAATACATTTGACCACATACCAGCAGCACACCACAGCCAGGCTATTGGGGCGCAGCTGACAGGTGGTAGCAGCCCGTGTTGCCATTTCTCACTCACATTTAATCAGGTGTTAGATTTTTCTCTAAAAGCTATGTCTGAAGTCAGTTGATCTTGGTTTTGTTTACGACTGATTCTCTCTCTCTCTTAGGACAACAGAAAGCATATAACCCGGGGTGTTAGGTTCTGGTGCCTCTCCTTCCTTCTCCTCTCCCTTGACCTCTCTGTCCGTGGCAGACAGGAATGCTCCATTTCTGATGGATATGTATGGCATTCATAGCCTGGGAACTTACAGCACTATTTCCCTGCTGTGCATATTCCATACAGATGATGTTTGAGTCTTGGTTTTCGCACCAGTGAAATGGGGATAATTGTGTTGCTTTGATGTACTGATAAGAGTGCTTTGTAAAGCTAAATATTTCTTTGTGGAACACGCCATAGCATGTTTGGAAGCTCTGTATAGCAAGGGGTAAGACGACGACAGAGACATGGATCTGATGCAAAAAAATTAGGACAAAACAGAGAAGGAGGTCCATGGTTATTCCCTTGCTGTTCTTTGTCTCCTATTGTAAGAGGATGAGGATATTGCTATGTAAGAGCATGAAGATTTTTTTTCCTCTTCCTTTGCTGAGTGAAAAGACGACAACACAGAATACATCTAGGGACACCTGCTGAGAGAATAAAACACAATAAACATGAGCATGCTATGGTGAGAGACATGTTTTGCTTGTGCAATAGACATTTTGATCCAGAGGTATAGGAAGTTTAAACATAACCTGTAAATTAAAATCAATTCCAATGCTTTTGTTATTCAACCTTAGGTTTTTTCATTGTGCTTTGCGTTTTTTTAAGCTGGACAAATTTTGATCTCATGGTTAAGAGAATAATGAAAAAAAGAAAGTACTTCTAAACAAGGTCTTCTAAGGTGTCCCCCGGGACTATGATTTTAAGATGGACTTGCATTAATTGCAGTTTCTCTGGCTGTTTGTTAGGCCATTGCCATGCTGTGTTAAGGTCTCGATGCTTTTATCTAGCCCTCCCCTATTCTCTGTTTGTTCTTCAGCAAGGATGAGAGGAACCCTTACAGTATGCAAATACATAATGCTTTCTATGCTTCTTTCTTTAGAGACATAAAAGGATTTTTTTAAAAAGGCAAGTTGAATACATAGAAATAAAGATGTAAATCTTCAGAAGCAGGCAAGCTACACTCCCTCTGCACTTCACAAATGAAGCACAGTTTTTGCAAAGAAAGAGTTTGTTAGGAGAACCAGAGGAAGCAGGATTTCCATAATGATTTGCAAGAAAAAATTCTGTAACACATGGCACCATATTTCCTTCAGAACTGTAATCCCCTTGGGACCAAATTCTTTACTACTTAATCACTGCAGTAATTAGAGATGATGTTGGCAAGTGTTCATTGAACGTTGTGTCATTTTACATCTTAAAACCTTTTGGCGTTACTTTCCATTTCCTTTATTTGTTGTGTTCTGGCCCATCCCCAGATGATTAGATACAGCTGGCCTTTGCTTTGGGACCAGGTCAGTTTTGCAATTAAGAGCTATGTTGGTCTGCACTGATAAAAACAGGGACTAAATAATTCTATTTATGGTTTATAAATTACTTTTCCACCAAACATTTTTTATAATGACTTGTACACAAGCGACATGATGTGAAACAAATCTCTGAGTGAAACAGAGGATTCCAGCCACAAAAAATGTCTTTGTCCTGCAATGAGCCTCCAAATGTGGAAATCTGCAATAACAAAGTATGAATAAACATCAGTCTGGATGAAGCAGAGCTCTGTAGGTGGAGAATAATGCTGTAGCATCTAACCTATGTGCGGGAGGTGGCCATGATTATGAGGAGTGCCCTGGGGAGCACGAGTGACAAGTGGGACCACAAGCAGCATCTGCCTAAACCTGTTCTTTCCCCTCTCTGCTGTTCTGTACAGGCCGGCTGATGTGATGTCAGATGAAGAGAAAGGAAAAAATGAAAGGGCTATTCAACACCTTTATCTGTCATTTGAAATATCTGTTGGTAAAGTTGGGTGGACTGCTGTTGTGGTTTTAATAATAGCCTGGCTTCTCTGCATTGCAGGTCTGAGCCTGTAGCTGTTATTTCAGAAAAGCAGAAAAGATTCTTCTCACAAGATATCATAACAGGTGAGCACTACATGTATACCATTCAGTTTGCTAAAATCCAAGTATCATTAACTATGCTGACTGACTTATCAAGACAGCAGCGCACAGTGGAAGATCCCTGAACTACTATTGTAGGCTTCATTTGTCCTTTTACACTCCAGATCTTAATCTTCATTTTTCAAAATGTTCATATGTGTGTGTTACTTTTTTGAATAGGCTTTGATGAGGCACTGAAATCTTTCAAAGGTCAGATGTGGAGGGGGCAGTTATGGCATGGCTGTGATGCACACTTCTGGCTGACACCACATGTTTAAGTATCTTTTCAGCGGGGCAGACATTGTGGTGTCCCTCATAATTTGCTTTGGTCTTCGACAAAGGCTGGTTCTAATTTCTGCTTTCAGTCTCATTTCTCACAGGCTGAAACAGAAAATTCATCAAATTTAAAGTTCAACTTAAATGACAATTTGTGCGAATAATGACCTTTTAAAAGACAAGGTGGTATATTATAATGTCTTTTGAAATGCTTTCAGAGGAGAAAAACACACAGTAAAAATTATATGACAAATATAAAAAAAGGGAAAACAAACTTAGTAACATAAGCAGCCATTACGCCTTTAAATTATCTCTCCACAGCCTACAAATCTTTACTCACGCACGCCATACATCTAGCAAAGAGAGAAATAATATTTTTTGTTACCACTCAATTATAATTGATATACTACTCTATCATTTTAAAATGTGTGAAAGCTGAAAAGTACAAAAAAAATTAAAATGGCAGGCAAGGAACAGCATATAAAAAGTGATAGAACTTTCTAAGCTAGTTTTATATACATCCCCTTGTATGTATGTTCTAGGGGCATACAAGAAGTGCTAATGAAAATTGGTAATGTGTAATAGCTCAAAACCAATTAAAGAAAATTACCTCTCCTTTTAATTCTGCTTACAAGCCTTTTCTGCAATATTGATTATTTTTCAGAGGTAAGTGATAGTATCTATTCTTTCTGCAATTAATCCATATGTTCATTTTGCATAGTGGTTTTAGAAATCCACTGAGGTTCGGAATTAACAGCATACTGGTAACTCTAAAATAAAGCTAGTTCTGTGAAAGTTTCTAAGAAAAGAATCTGACCTAAGGCTGATTGCTGCTGTGATAAAGACATCTATTAGTGTATTAGTTGTCTGATATACCAGAGGACAGGTTCTGGAATCATTTGAAACTAGAATTCAGATTGCACCCAGCCAATTGCTTCCTTTCTCCAACACTAGCACTTAAAATTCCAGAGCTGTGGCTAAACAGCAAATGTGCATGACAAACCCACTATTTATGATTTTGTTTGCTACCCTTAAATAATTTTGATGTTTCTTTTTTCTTTCATTTTAGAGTCTGTCCCTTATGTATATCTTCCAAGAGGTGATGCTAGTTTTGTGCTGCAAGTTGTATCTCTCAGTCTGTGTTACACTTATCACATATGCTATACTGATACCAAAAGGGAGTACATTTTTAAGCATTTTTATGTAGACAATTCAAGCATTAACTTTTTTTCTATTTTTCCAATACGAATGCTCCTAAATTACCACAGGGCAGAAGGTATTATGGGATGCACCTTAAACAAAGCGCTGAACACAGACTGAGTGGCTGCAAGGCCAGATACCTTGATAGTGGGAATGGGATTATAATAGTATTAGAAGTTCCCAAATCCTGTTGCAATGGTATATTATAGAAAAGTTTCTATATCTTACTTTCTGTTTCCATTCCTTTTAGTGCCTTTACATCCATTTATATGGGTTAATAGCAACAAACAAGATGTGCCAATCCCTGCTGTTCACCCTTTCCAGGATGACCAGCTCGCCTTTTGTTTTAAAAAACACTTTGAAAAGTGTAAGCATGAATGCTTACAGCTTGGCTCTGTCCTATATCCCATGTTGATGGACAAACCATACATTAGGCAGGATTTTGCAACCTCGGGGGCACAGACTTTGTCTGAGGCTTGCTTCCTTGATCTCACCAGGAGCTGGGATCCAGATGAATCCAGAGGCAGTGTGGGCAACTGCCCAGTCCTTTCCTCTAGGGAGAATGGTAGACTCTACTCTGCCATGCTATGTGCTGTTTATCTTCTTTTTTTTTTTTTTTTTGGTAACAATAAGAATCTCTTTAACAGTAAGAATCCTCCTCCATTTGAAGGCTGAGTTAAAAGTCGGCCTGGAAAGGCAAATGGCAGAAATACAGCAGACCTCACTAGGTTTTCTGCTTTTAAACTCTGGGTACAGTTTGTGGGAAAACAAAACAAGCCAAAATGCATCCTTTTCTCATTGAAATAGACAACCTATTTTCTCTTTTGAGGCTCACAGACACTTGCTCCAGCCCTCCCCAAAAGAGAATTTGGGTTCTACAGCAAAGAGAATTATATTCTAGCCTCTGCTTTTGGCCACTTTAAATCCACATGGTATTTTGCACACTATTCTTTGTTCTGTCAGATGGTCAGGAATTCTACTGTGTTGCAAAAACCCCTATACACTGTTAAAATGAGCTTTACTTTTTAAGTCATGTCACAGTAAATTGCCTTTGAGTGTATTATAAAAATTGCCGTACTTCCTGCAAGAAAAGTTTCCTATACTATTTTTTAAATTTCTATCTGTTGTTTCAGAAGAAAGAAAATATGCAAAATTTTAAATTATGTTTACCTACAAAAGCAGTAAATTTGGAAATGTTCTCTCTATTTTAAAATGTATTTTACAGGAAATTATAAGTTACAGCAGTGGCACAATTTCCAGATGTGTTTCATATAGATATAGATTAAGACAGGTGTAACAGGTTGAGCTAAAACTACCAACCAAAATCCCAATACTTTTGATTATTCCGTTTCTGAATAACAGCTTAAGTGATGTATGCTTTTAAGAGTTATACTCTGAAAGGAGGGATAGATATGCCTTCCAGCCAGGAGACCAAGCACAGCATGGGTAAAAATCAGTAGCGATTGTGCAGTGAGTTATGTCTATGTAAGAGTTATTTATGTCCCCATCATACGGTCACAAGGAGTGCCCCTCTGGTTGGGAGCCTTAGCAGAGAGGTCACGGGCTCTAGGCGGAGGTAGACTGAGTTTTCTTCTCAGGCTTTGATGGATTTTACCAGGTCTGTCTCTGTTACCATAGTTTCCATTTTGTTCTCTAGATAAGAAATGGAAGTGTGTAGTTCACAGAGGCCTTGATCAGTCGGTTGACATAGGGTCCCTGCCCGCGGTGAGGTTTAAGGCAATGAGAAGTAACTATGCAGAATCCTGTTGTGTGTAGGTAAAAATCAGTCTTTTTTTTCCTTTTCTTTTTTTTTTTCTTTCCTTGTTTGCTTGCTTTTAGCCATATCCCTGTTCTGAGAAGCTTGTGACACCTGAATCACCAGCTAGGTAAAAGGATATCTTCAGCACAGTTTTATAAGAAGTATTGTCTAATGATTGCATATTCCAGAAACTCAGCTGTTGTGAGCCCTTCATTGAACTTGTTGGGCTCCACCCCTTTTGGCTATGAACACTCTTATTGGGTGTCCTGCTCACGTCACTCTTTTTGTGCTACTGTTCCCTTTCTGTTCTTGGGCCTCCTGCGCTTGCAAGACCACTCTGAAATGTTGGACCAGCGAGGACAGTACCTGTACTGAAGCACTAAAAAGATAAAAAAGCAGTGGCTGCAGTTAATCACCACTAATAATACCTCTTTCACAGAAACAATAATTGCCTTCAAATATCCTCTCCCTCCCTCTTGTTCCTTTCAGCACAAGAAAGGCTATGAGGCGGCTAGGGACAAGCCTTCACTGCCCATCAGTCCCTCTAATTTCTGATCACTTGATTCCTATGCTAGCATCATTCCCTCTACTTTCTTCGTCTCTGGGCACTGGCCAGGACTTTAGAGTTAATGCAAGTATTGTGCAGAAGCAGTACTTTCTGTCACTGTTCCTTTTACCTTAATAAATAGATACTATCTGCAAGTGAAGAAAGGCAATATGCATTTTCTTTTAATTTATTTTGCAGGCACTGTTAAAAGGTAGGGAACTCATTATGTTCCAAGCAGACAGGAAGTTTAATTTACAGTTTTTTAACTCAATGCAGCCATGGTAAATTATATAAGCCCCTCAATTCGTGCATTATCATTACTTCCTTACTTTCATACCCTTTCCAGAATTACACTACCACTGACCTGATGAACCCATTTTCTTTTAGAATCACTCCTATTTTATGTTTAGAGATTGCTTGGGAAAACTCAATGGCAGCAGCTAAAAGAGCAGGCAAGTTGGCCATGTATAATCAAAAGGTCAGTCTATTTTCAGATGCTTGTTTGGGGCCACTGCTGAAGAAAACAGGGAGCCATCTGTACCCATACAGGTGTCAAAAGTTTGCTCTCACATATACTGCAGAGGGCAAAGCTGGGGAAAACAGCCCTGACTCCCCTGATGCCTCCTGTTTGATCATGGAGGCTGGAGAGGGCCACGGATGACACTCATCCCAGGACACAGCTGATTGACCTCACACCTGCCCCAAAGCAGTGATTAAATTTTTGTGCTGAAGCTTTGAAGGAAGGGGACTCTCACACTTTCCCAAGCACTGACAGCTAGACGGATAGAGCTGAAGCGAATGGGTGACAATATGATAGGGATCAATGACTCTTTGAGGTTTACTTACGTTTTCTGCAGGTATCAAAACTTTCAGTGTGAACTGCGAACGCAGCTGTTTGCAGTTTACTCTTCTCTTCAGCTGTCCCTGTCAACTACATCATCATCATGGAACAGTAGCCAACATCCTGCTGGGACTGTAACCCCAACCCCCAGTTCTGTATTTGTGGGATACATCTATAGACTTGAGCTCCAGGAACACAGGATCCCTTCCCTTTTCTTGAGCCTCCTTGCCCTGCTTTTGCCTCTATCTGAAAAACAAGCTTTAGCACCATAAATACTAAACTTCCAATTATCCAGCTGACCAAGGCAGCATAGCAGGAAAAAATGCTTTGTCTTCTCCTGAGTTTTCAATAGCTTTCACTTTCCAGCCCAAGCCCCTCTCTGGCTCCCTGCATCTCCATCACACATTTTGTGTTCCTATTCATTCTTGCATCATTTCCCTTACTTCTGCTTCTCCACAGTTCCTTGGCCTTCCTTTCTGCAGTACAGCAAACAATATCCCAAAGACTACTCCAACTACAAGTTTAACTTTCTCATGCATGGGGACAAGGAATGGTCACTGCTGCCACCACATTACAGGACATCTTAGCTCTCATCCCTATTACCTGGATTAACAGGGTGGCACTGAAAGCTATTTCATACCTGCCTTTTTTCTCCTAGAAAAATGAGTAGGAACTTGATTAGTTAATCTTAATTTTCTACTACTAACTAAGCATGCTGCCAGTAAGAAAATAGGCTGCTATTGCACAGCAACTAATATGGTAAAATATTAGAGAATATACTGAAGAAATGTACTCTTTTATTGACTACACTCTGAATTGCTGCTGCTCAATTTGCTATGAGTTGTAAATTTGCTCTGAGTTATTTTTACCACTGAGAATTGCCAGGTTTAATACTATGTTTTGCACAGGAACTCGGCTGCCCTTTCACTGTTTTGTTTGTAGTTCCCTTCTGAGGAAGCTGCCTGCTGTTCCCAGGTTTCTCTTTCTCTCTGCTTCTTAGCATCTTCTTTAGATACAAGAAATGCAAGTAACTGATTTAAATTCTTTATTTTGCAGGGAAACGTCCTTCTGGAACTTGACTCAGGCCAACTGATGTCTTCCTGCCTGGAGAAAACCTTTGTCCTCCAGGCTGAAGACAGGCACTTGAAAGTAAACCTACCTGGTCTGTCCCTATGAACCAGCAGTGTTGAAGGTTAATTAGAAGTGCTGAAGGAGAAAATCACTTTTTCCATGTGTGCACCACTTGAGAACCACAGGATCGGGACTATTTATTTGGATCGCTTTATTCTTTGTTATCATCCAATGGGACAGGCTGAGTCCCATTTCTCTTCCACGTGAAGATTTCCGTTTCCTTGGACTACCATAAATCCTAAGCAGTGATCCTGGTTTTTTTCCTGACAGCAACTCCCATTGGAGTTTACTTTGGACTTCCTGAAGAGGTGGTCAGAGAGACTATTCTCATGGGCTCACAAATCCTTCTCTGCTTAGAATGACGGGGGGGAGCATTAGCACAGGCTGGCATACAGCACCACCTGGGAGATCTTATGTTACTCATTGTGCTGCCCTTCTCTCAGCAGGGCATGCCCTTGGTGCAGATAAGGATGTATTAAGTGACTGAAAGACATGCAGTTGTCCCCCAAAAGGTGTCAGTTCAGTGTTGCTGTAGATGAGAGAACTGTTCCATTTCTGTCCTTAATCTGAAATAACTTTCAGATTGCTTGCTGATGGTCGTTCTTTGCTGAATGGGACCTCTGCATAACACTAGAAGGAATATTCTGTTTAACGTTCTGTTTCCCAACCTTCTGTCTTTCCTTCACCCATTATGACTGCCAGCACCTTTGTGAGTTTTTCATTTGAATGAAATTTTGCTCTAGCTGTGGGCAGAACATAGAAAAAAATCAATAGCTATTAAGATATGTGATACTGCAGGATATGGGATCCTACTGGTAGAAAATATGAGGACCATTTATTTATTCACATACCCGAGTGCCTGCAATCGCAATCTGACCTCACTGCCTAGGTCCTGATCTTCCCCCAGGTTTTCAGTGGGGTTTTTTGTTGCCAAATGCCGAGCAGAGAATATTCTGCCCATTGCATTCTCCTGTGTTCTGTGCTAGTTTCTTGTGAAAGTGCCTTCAGGTGCTTTCCCAGAGCTCACATTTATTTGTTCAAGAATAAGTTAAGAAAAAAGAGTGACTGGAGGTTTTAAAACCCATTTTCTTTTTATCTACTGTTCTGTTAAAGCTTTCCTTCTAAGCAGCTTACAATAATATAAACAACCTGCAGAAAAAACTCCCTGTCAATCTACTGCTATAAATTCCTAGAGGTCCAGGGGCTTCAGGAGCTGGATATTGCACCTACAGGCCCTGGAGTTAGAGATAACTATCAGATAATTCACTCCTCTAAAAAATACTCCCTTATATTCAGAGTGAGTGGAGAGCAGGAAGGGGGAAAAGAAGGTGGGAGGAGGTGTGCTGAGAGCAGAGACAGGAGCGGGGTACCTGGTGTGTGGGATGAGGATGGAGACCATGGGACACCAGTGTGGCAGCTGAGTGAGTGCTCACCTCTCCCTGGTGCCCCAGGCTGTGTGCTTTACTGAGCTCCTCAGCTGCACACCTCCTTCCTCAGGGTAAAACACACCTTTTTTTTTTTTCAGCTTGTGTGGGTGCAAACTAGGATCCCAGCCCCTGGGGCTGCTTTGGCACAGAGAGCAGCCATGTCGGCAGCACACTGTGCTACTTCGCCTTTTGGAGGTGCTCAGGAATAACGAACAAAATCTAATTAAGAAAAGTGAAATACAGTATGTTAAGTCAGCTGCATTGGGGTGTGAAATGGAGCCATTATAAAACAAAACACTGTAAAGCAGCAACTCAGAAACTCCACAGCCTTACAGGGATGCTGACAGACTTCCCTGGAATCAGAGAGGGAACGCACCGGTGAGACCTAATAATGTGTTGGACTGTCACTGGCCGTTGCAGGGCTCTGCTGGTCAGCACAGCTCCTACTCAAAATGGGGAGCAGGAGAGGGGAGCATGTAATGGGCATTAGGGCAGCACACCAGCCTGGCCACATTGGGAGAGGAGGAACAGGAAAGGGGGTGATGAGACAGCACAAGTGCAATAGAAAGAGGAGGGCAGGGAAGAAAGCTGGGCAGTGAGGGGTGAACATGAAGGGCAGGTATGGAATAAGGCTGAGCCTTTCTCACCTGAAGAGGAAAAACTCTGCAGCTATCAGAGTACGTGTTTACCATCCAAAAGCTGAGCCTGCCCTTGCCCATTGGCTGTGAGAGCTGCTCTGCTCAGGTGGCAGAGGACAAACCAACAAAAGCAACAAACCACCACCAAAACAATGCTGCCCCTTCCCCCCCTTTTTAAGATTCTGGTGTTCTGAGATCAACAAGTAGAACTTTAAAATATGGAAGTTTTATTTGTTCTTCATGATGCTACATTTTATGAAAGGATAGAATTAATTCTACTATTTGAATTGAATTTAAAAAGAATTGGAAAAAATTATTTAATCTTGCTGGAAAAACATCTTTTGAAACAGGAAGGAATAGTTTCAATATCCTTAAAATATTTTTAATTGTAATTGTTTGCAGTTGCCTCCCTCTAAAAGTTATAGAAAGAGCATCTTGAATGCATTACAGTAAGTTCAGCACAAGTGAATCTGCTTTCACATATGCTAGAAAGGATATTCACAGTAATAGGATTAGTACAGAAAACATATTGTCTTTCTATTTAAAATCCTAAGGTTAATACGTCTTGGTTCCACTCCTCCAAAAAATTTTATAACTGCTTTTGCCAGTCATTACTTAATGATGTTTCACTGTTAAATGCTCACAAGAAATATCTAACACCTGCTGGGAAAATTATCTGTAAAGGTTATCTCAGTAAGGCTTGGATGTAAAATGTCAAAGGACAACTTCATTTCTTTCCCCTTCTTCACCCTCCCACCCCTACTACAGGCAGGAAAACTGGGCGAACATTTGCAAAGCTGTCAGAGAGGCAGGAGCCTGCTTCCTTCCAGCATCTCTCTGTTCTCAAGAGGGCCTTGGGATGTACTTTATTTAAGCTAACAGGTTGTCCGAAGGCAGAAAACTGTAACAGAGAAAATTAATAATTTACTAAAGCTTTGCTGGAGAACAGCAGACCTCAACCTCTGCCATTGTCACCCAAAGGAGAAGTGAACAGTGAGGCCAAGGGGCACCTGCTGCCTGTGTGGAGGGGACCCTGCCGCCTCAGGGGCACAGGCACACAGAAGAATTACCCCTGGCTTCAGGATAGCAACATGTCAGCTACAGTTCCCTTTGCTTCAGGTGTCAGCATTCTGTTATTCCCTTACTCTGGCAAAAAATGTGGCTAAACATTTCATGTTGCAACCCCCCCAAAACCCAATGTATTCAATACACCAGCTTTAGTCTTAGTTGTATCTAGTAGGCTTTCTGACCCCGTCCCCCAAAACCAAGACACTGCAAAGCAGCTTTAAGATTCATATTCAAATAGTGGTGGGGGGGGCTTTTTTGTTTAGTTTTTTTGGGTTTTGGTTTTTGGTTGGTTGGTTGGTTTTTTTGCTACTCTGAAGATGTTTCCTTGGAACAGATGCCACACAGATGTTTTGAGATTTTTTTTTTTCTGCTTGATAACTGCAAATATTTGTGAATGCAGCTGTTCATATAGGCAAGGGACCTATGCATGAGACTAAAGTTGCTGACAGAAAAGCTTTTGCAGGATCAGGTCTATATTATACCCTACCTCTCTCCAAAGCAGCAAGGAAGAAAGTCTCTTCATGCTTCTGAGATCAGCATTCATTCTCCAGATTAGTCTAGGTGCTCACAACTAGCCATGCATCTTTGTAGTGCAAACTGATTAAAACAGAAACATTCTGGAGACCACAGAATCATAGAGTCTGATGAAAGGCTAGGATTTGTGAGAGAAAGGATTTTTCATTTGTAAGTGCAGCCCATGGAGGGAGATATACTGGTCAAGGACAGAACTTTATCTCCTTTCCTGGTGTTTTTCAAATGGGTGAGTCTGTTTTTGGCTTTTCTGTTATTTGGGTTTCGTTTATTTGTTTACTTTGTCTCCTGTAGCCAGTGAACAGCCACAAGTGTCTGATTATCAGAGGTCTGATTGGATTCAGGGGGTAAGTGTTACAGTCAATGCTCTCCACTCCTCCTCTTGAGTGTGCTGAGCTATGTATTGATGCAACCGAGTGAAATACCTCTTGTGTATCTATTGGAATCAGGCCAACACAGTATCTCTCTGTCAGTACCATCTTTCCTATCTTGATGTGTCTGTGACAAGATTTTTTTTTTCCTATGCAGTATCTTGATAATGAGGTTTACTGACTTTACCTGATACAGACATTTTGCACCTATAGTAAAGAATTTTGAAGAAAGAAAGTCTTTATAAGCCCCCAAAAACCCTGTCCAGGTAAAGTTTGATGTGTGACACATGTATACATGTTCTTACTCATTGTGGTTTTAGATAACTATGTTCACAATTGGTAACAAAAGCATAGAAATACCTTGGGAGTAAGAAGGGACTATTTCTGTTCCTTAAGCTTTGATAACATGTTGACATCCTTAGTGAAACAACAGAAAGGGTCAACATCCTTTGCTGTCTTTTCCAGTGACATGTTTTGGAATATTTCTCTTTTTATTCACATGCCCTCTCTGTTCTCAGATGAATACAGTTGTAGCTCTCTCTTACAGACAGCTCTTTTCCGTTTTGTGCTGTGTCACACAGGTACAGATTTCTGACAGCTGCAAAACATACCTCAGATAATTCACTGAATCCTGGTGGTGTGACAAGCAAAACCCTTGAAAATCCCCACTGCTTTTGTAACTGCATAACAGGAAACCTGTGATGTTGGGTTCATAAAGGATGGCTTTGCAGGACTATGAGAAAATCCTCAATGTGGTTTTGGAGATTTAAAAAAAACCCCAAAACTCTGCTATTATATTTGTGACAAACAAAGTTTGCATCACTTTCCAAGTTTATGACCTTGACAACATAAATGCATACAAAACTTCATCTCTGGGATGATGTCTTTTTGCATTTTTTTCTTAAACAGTTGTTTTCCCCTGGAGATATCCTTGTTCTTTTTTGCAACATGTGGAAACATTGGCCCCAGCTGTTATGTAGTTTGGAAAGACGTCAACACAGCTGGTGATTATAAGGAGAAATGTTGTCTAATGGGCACAAAAGGACATGATGGCCACTAGCAGATTCCTGGTCTGTGGGTAGCACTGCTGCTAGCCTGCAGGGAGAGGCCACGTGCCAGTGTCCTCTCTGGGTCTGCCTAAGAGCACAGCCCTGGCACTGTGGCACTAATGTCTGCCGCCTTCCCTCAGCTCCGAAATACGAGCTCTTCCCAGCCTCAGTTGGTCACTTCACTCTTCTG
>NW_016690316.1:1956408-2144857 GCF_001604755.1 Lepidothrix coronata | reverse complement strand
TTCTCTGACAGCAGAAGTAGTAGGTGGAAAAATTTCACAAAAAACCCCAAAAAAACCAACAACTCTCCCCCCCCAAAAAAAAAAAAACCACAAAAAACATTGCTAGAAGACAATTTTTAAAGGTCAGAATTATTATAAGGAATTAATGATCAGACAGAAAATGCTCAAATTGCCTTAGAAAATTTAGACACTGTGTAAGGCCACACGCTGCAAGGGGTGCAGCCACCTGCAAAGAATTTGGACACTTTAACAGAAAATATGCCCTGCTCAGAACAGAGTTAGAAGAACATAATGACAAAAAAACATGACTTCCCTAAAGTAATTAAGAGATGATAGTGAGAGTAAATAAGCTTTTGGAGAACATAGTATTAGTGAACCAAATGAGAGCAAATAAACCATGAGTCAGGTTTTCTTCAAGTGCGGGAAACAGAAGGTAGCTAAATCTGTTTTTTAGCAGGGGTACTTGAGATGTTAGCAAAAAGCAGAAGTGTTTTTGTAAAGAGGAGAAATTACAGAACAGATTTAATATATTTATCAATTCCTGATCCCAAACATTGCAAAACCATCAAAAATCTTTCCAATGGCATCAGTGACATCTTCACTTGGCCCCTAGAGAGCTCAGGTAGGTTACATAGATTTCAGGGACAGGAGATGCCATGCATTTCCATTTCTAAGAGAAATGGGGAAAAAAAGAAATTGTGAAACATTATTTTTTGTCTTGCTCTTAAATTCAAAGTAGATCAAGGCTGGACATGTATTCCTTGCAATTCAGAAGTTATTTTACCACTTCTTTTTTGATAAAGTGATATTGGCTAAAGAAATACTTAGATACTGATTTGTGGGAGTTATCTGCTTATCTGGTAATTCTATGCATATTTTAGCAAGATAGTAGCTGTTGGAGGAGAGTGATATTCAAATTCTAAGTTTTCTTCCTTTTTATGGGACGCTGAAGTGCAGAATCAAAACTGAATTTTGAAGATGTTTATATTTAGGGAATTGACTTCATTCATTGTAGATAGAGCATTTCTGAAACTTGGAGTAGCATTTGTTTTCCATTTCTAGCCTTTCAGCTTGTGAAAGCACACAATGCAGGGTAGGTGTGTAGATGCTTCTGTACTCAACCTACATATAAATATATAGACTTTATAGGCTTTGTATATAATATATACATATGTAAAGACGTGTATGTTTATCTATATATGCATATATAAATATATTCTTGTACTATTTGCCAAGAAATGCTTGTAGTACTGCAACATTATCTTAAGCTACCTGTTAAAAGTAGTTGTGCAAACTACGGCTAATTTGTCTTCTCAACTGTGTGAAGAAAATTCTAGTTAATGTTTTACTATGAATTCTGTGATAGAGTATAAAAAGAGTTGGAAAGAGGATACATCTTCTAAAACATGGAACAGGGATTTCGAATTTAACTGTGTCTAATATTTTTCCATTATGAATTTCCACTGAATTGGCTCAAGAGTCTGAGATAGAAACAGCTGAAGATTTCTTTTTTTTTCCTTCATTTTTGATGGGGAGACGTAGATTGAGGTTAGAACTCTCCAAAGATTATCCACTGAGTGCCAGCTTTTAATGAATCCCATTTGTTTTCTTGATTAAGTCTGCTATTACCCCTGTTTAGTCTTGTCACGAGCCTATTAGCTAGAATTTTCATATCATGGTTTAGAAGAGAAATTAGCCTAGAAGAGCAGCACTCATCATCAGTCAATTTTTAGTGTATTTAGCATAGTTTACAATTTATGAATTCAGGAACCTGTAGCCTCGCACATAGCTATATAAAAAAACCTCAAACAACTGTTCTTTGTGGTGAAATTCGTAGGCCACTAAGGGTAGCAGTCAAATATCAGTTTGTGGTGATAACATTGTATATCACTAATGTACATACAGTCACAAGGTCTCTTTGGTGAACCTGCATCTGACAGGCTATGTCAGGTCTATGATTTGTGCAGCAGAAGCTTCTTTAGGAAGAATTGACTCTCAAAAGGTTTGACCTCTTATTTTCAAAAGATAAGCATCCAGGAGGCTTACCAAGCCTTGTGGTCACAAAGTATTCAAGAGCTTTGGAAGTGCTTAAAAGCCATGTGATGGGTACAGTGAAAAGTACACACAGGTGTAGCAGGGTTTTAGAAATTCTTGACTTTCTTGAAAATGTTGTAAGAATAGCCCTTTGGGAATTTAAATATCTCCATCCCTTTTCAGATTCTCTAAATGAAAGCGGTGTAGGGTGAAATGTACTTTTTAAATGACATTTTGCAAATTTCAAGAGATGCCATTTCAACATCTTTTGGAAGTGAAGACTTGGACAGTGGAATTTGCAGAACTGCCACAGAAGTATTTCAATGCTGAAAAGAGCCAGAGGGGACTGCAGATGAATCATGGGGTTGTACCTTGGCATTATTCTGTAATGGGAAACATGACTTTACCATGTACATGGAAGCAAACATTGTAAATATTTAAACATCATGACGTTACTTAATATTACCCATTCAATGCCCTCTTTCTCTTTTCTTGTTTTCTTTGTGCCACTCTAAATGACTAGGCTGGCCTGCTGGCATTTCCATTTTTTTCTTCTGCTTTTCTTCTTTTCTGCCTCCTTTTCTAAATTTCTGAAACAGTGTGGGATCTTGATCACTCTGTTTGCTTAGAGCTCCCACATCACTTTGTATTTGATGAACAGTGCGAGAAACATCTAGTAATCAAAGTGAAAAAAACTCCAATTATATCACTGTTCCACAGGAGCTCCTGAAGATGCCTGGAAGAATTTGCTGCATTTCTGGGCCCAAAAGCTGTTATGGAGAACACCAGTTGGTAATCACAGCTTTATTATTATTATTATTATTATTATTACTATTATTATTATTATTATTATTATTATTATCATTTTTCTTAGACTAAGTGAATGAAAATCCTTTCCTATATCCTTACCAGAGCTGGATTGAGACCCATTTTATTACTAACCAAGTCTAAGTTGCTTAATTTCTTGCCTGGATGGAAAAGAAACACCATTACAAAATTAGTAAATGACCATGACTACCTCTCCAGAGAATTATCTCCTAAGAATAATTCAGATGCTGTAAGAGAAATGTACTCTCACAAAAAGCAGCTTTTCCAAACCCCTGTAGTTTCCCTGCACAATATTCTTTCTAGCTGCAAGTCTGTCTTCCTTCAGTAAATGTATTATAACCCTTTCAGTCTGTTCTGCTCGTACTCGACGCCATGAATCTCTAACAAGGTTAGGGGTGAGTAACAATTTAAATTACTTTCAAATACAGCTGAAAAGCCTATTATAGATGCAACCTTGAACTTTAATTGTATAAAGACAGCCAATTCCTTAGCATTCCCACAAGTGATAGAGTTTCTTGCTTGTAAGTCTGCCGAGACTTTCTGGCTGTGTTGGCAGCTATTTATTCTGCCTCTAGATTTTGAAAAAAGAAACGCATAAGTTTAAACGCTATAACATTACAATATCTACTGAAAATTGTAATGATGAAGGTTGTAACATATTTGAGTTGGTGAAGTCAATCTGTTTAATTATATGTTATTCTTCCTGCTATTTTACTAGGCTACACAAGAGGTTGCTGAAATCCAGCATTTGTTTTCAGATATACATTCATGCTTTTTAAGGAAATGATTGCAAAGAGTAAGAGAACCTTTGAAATGATGTTGCTCAAAGATTCCCCAGCGTTGGCACAAACAAAGCAAATAAGGGCAAGCTCAAAGGATCCATGAAAGGTAAACAAACACTCTCTTTAAAACTGGCTTATAATGAGTAATGGGAAAATCTGGGAATGCTTTTGTGATCTCCTAGTTTCAAACCTTTCTGGTACTTCTGGTTGAAAAAATCACCACCAAAACAAGGAAAAAACCCAAACAGAAAACACCCCACACCCCATAAAACAACAAAACCCACCAAAGTCAGTGAATCTGGCTGGAAAACTTATGAACTGAAAGCTCTCTTCACAGGAACAATATCTCTCCCATGGCCATAGTCCTGGACTTGATGGGAGGATCGCTTCCAGAGCTGAAAGTTTGTGCTTTATACTCAAGAAATTTCCATTAAACTTTACAATGAGGGTAGCTGTGGCAAAGGTGTTAACGTCCTTATGGAGGTGGAAATGAGGCTGCTGTTTATTCAATGCAAACAGCTTAGAAACACATCTCAATCACTGGTAGCAACTAAGGGTCTGCTCAGTCCTGGAGTAGCTGTGAAAAGGACCAAGTGAGGTTTTCTTTGTTTTGTTTTTACCACCAGTGAGCTATGTTATCCCAGGGTTGTTAAGCACAGATATAAAAATTTTGCCTTGAATATATGTGATCATATAATTCACCTCTTGTTTAGATAAGAATATATTTAGCAGTCTCAATAATTTTCATTAAATCTAAGATAATGTCGTATGAGTGGGTCTGTAGCAACAAGAGAGCTACAAGATGGAAAGGAGAACCCTGTAATCCTTCCACTGCCTGCCATGTCACTTGAACCTCTGAGCCACTGATCCCTCTGTGGGAGCACATTTGCTCCCCCTTAGTTGAAACTTTTAAAGACATTTGTAGGCTTTAGAGTTTGATACTAACTGTCAATTTTGGCCAAGATATTCTAATTCAGACTTATTATAACACATAGAGTAACACTTGGAAAAAGAAAATTGGATTCAGAGTTGCACTGAAATTTTGTGGTCCCTAAACAGAGATTTGAGATCTCTGTATTTCCTCTTCATTCAGAAAACAAGACACAAATTTAAAAATGAGGCACATTTTGGAAGATTATTGTCTAATTTTAGAATTCAGCTAATGAAATGCAGCTAAGTAAATACAGCACATGATATTAATTAGTGCTAAGATGTATGTCCTCTTTAGGACACTTATCAACAACATTGGTGAGGAGATGTCGGCAGGAGCACTGTGGTGTTAGCACTGGGAACGTGATGTAGTGTTGCATGCACCAATCCTGAATAATATTGACTTATGCTAACTCCTAAATTGGCTCAACCCGTTCCTCTTACCCAAAGCCTTCCCATCTGGAAAACAGATTAATTTTTAAGAAGAATGTAAGGAGACAGTCCTCATGCTGTGGGCTTTTGACTGATTAAACAGTCATATGCCAAATCCCTTTATGATGCTACAGAAGGAAGAGAAATTAATAAGAAACTTACAATTAATATACTACATTGAACATAAACAGTGTAGCTTTTCAGCTACACATCAAGCTACTAGAAACTTCTAAAAATGCAAAGAAACATTTTACTTCCTTAAATGTTTTTTTCTTCTGAGTATTGAGCAATTATACATCTTCAGTGGTTAATTTTGCAAGCAGAATATTAATAATTCATAAGTGTGTTAAAGGTATTGATCATACAAGTGTTAGAAGCATTATGCTTGAGTTCCTTCTGTAATCCATTAAAAAAGGAAGGAAATTGTTTCGGTTTTGTATTAAAATATGAGACTAACAGGCTGTAGTTTAAAACATATGTAAAGCTGTTTTCCTGTTTAAACTTCAGTCATCCATTGTTGGTCTGGTGGTAACATACAAGGATTTGCTGGGACTCAGTCACAGGAATTCAAACCAGAGGCTCTTCCTCCTTCTCCCAGTGCCAGCCCCATGCCCCCCTCCTGCCCTGCCTGCATGACCAGCCTGTGTGCCCACTCCCCACTCTGGGCATAGCTCTGCTGAGATCCTCTGGGAACCTTTGGGGGCTGACTTCAGTAGACATGGCAGTAGGGCTCGATTTCTTTTATTTGTGGCTTCTTTCTGGACTTTGGACACTACACTCAGAGGCCAACAGGTGCTGTGTAAATTCTCCTGAGAAAATGGGGGGATATCTGCTGTGGGACCAGATCTATAGCTTGTCTTCACTTTTTTTTACCAGCCCCGATTGTTTTCTCATGGCTGAGCACAGACACCATAAACATTGTATTTATGCAAGGTGAGTACTTGCAGCGAAGTCTGTAAGGCTTCTATGGATCCAGGAATCTACCTGCCTGTGACTTTTTGCAGCATCAGGGACTTAGTGGTTTCTTGACTTTGAATTGTTCCCCCAATTTTTCATGGTTGCATGAATAAAGCTTTAATCCTCAGCTCAGAATTGTAGGCTGTTTGTGACAGGAAGGAACACAGGCATTGAATCCGATCACTGCAATCCCTCTCTCCTATTCCTGTTCTAAGGCAGAAGGAAGAATGATATAAACCACAGGAAATAAATAATTGGTGAATAGTTTTATTAATCAAATTCCTTCTGGACCACCAATCTCATTATTTGTTTATCAGCTAGGCTTCTACTAAATCTATTCACAATTAAAAAAAAAATTACCAAGTGAACAGTATTGAACCGATCCTTAATTAGGGCAGCTGAGATGTCTTGTATAATTAACTGGACTTTATTCATAATTATTTCCTGATAGTTGGAATTGTTTTCCACAAGTAACGAAGAAATAGTAATGGTAACACTAAGAAATCTTTGATTTTTCAGAATAGAATAATGGCCAGGCTTACTGTGCTTAAGGTGTGTAAGACTTATTTGTTCCCACTGATAACTAAAAGTAATCATGTCAGTTTGGCTGTACACATAGGGAAGGGAAGTTTTGCAAAATCAGTAGAAATAAGTATGCATCCAGATTTTTAAAATATGGCTTTTCTAACGTGTGTTTTACGATGGTCAGTCTGGGGTGACTCCTTGGGCAGCCACATGTGAATTCTGGCACATCAGGAGCTTCCTTAACTCCTGTGAGTTTCCTTAACCAGAAACTGAGAGCTTAAAACTACTGCCTGCCTATGGCCATGCTGAGTCCTGTTCAGGGAAATAACCAAAATCAGCTATTGCTGGTACAACTGGGGTGAAAAAGCTGCAACTTGACAAAGATCTGGAGCTCCTAACCAGCAAGGCCACTGGTGGTGGCCGCAGAGCTGTAGCCCCATGGATGGGGCTGGTTCTCCAGGAGGTGTGCCCCACACCAGTGGCCATGCCGTACACTGCCATCAGCACCACACACCCAGAGCCAGCAGACACAGCGCTCTCTGTGGAGCTATAACAGGGAGCACATGTTGGTTGGTAGCTCTAGAAACCTGCCCTGATTTCTTAAGTTTAGCAAGATCTCACTAAGTGATTATTTGAGAGAAGCTGGGAAAGACATAATGCTGGAAACAAGGTAGACAGTTTTTATTTGCAGTTTATCTCTACTCCTTTTGTCCTCCCTTTTGATGCTGGTTTAGGGCACAGCTTTAGAAAGCTGGAGGAATGCTGCAGGGGTGCCATACATAGCCATTCTTACTCTGGAGTACACCCATCCCTCTGATGGAAAGTTGTAGCAGATTTCAATGTATGGACTCCTTGGAAAGAGGTGTTTGCTACAACACTGCCTCTGATTTCAAAGAATGAGTATCTGCTTTACTCTGGGAAAATAGTAGTCATGTTACAATCCAAGGTTGTTTGGAATTCATTATAAAGCTGCATGAAAGAGCATGTGGGTTAAACAGGTTCACTGCTAATTAATACCTTTACTCCTGACGAAGTAGCTCCTTGCTCCTGGGGTTAGGCAGAATGTGAGAAGAAAAACAAACAGAAAGTTGTCTGTAGGCTCTTTCAGGACTGAAACAGCATGTGAGTATGTGTAAAGTTTAGGGAGACAAGCACCAGCACCAGATGTAACTCACTGCCACCCAATAGCAGTCGAGCACCCGACTCACAACAGCACCAAGGCAGTGGGACTGAACTTGTATGATGAAAATAAGACCTCGTTTCTAAAACTCCAAAGTTCAGAAAACCAACAAGGGTTTTCTTTATGTAGTTTTCTGTGAGATTTGTTTAATGTGAGTAGTCATCCCCCGAGAGATTTTGGACAGCGCTATGTTGGGTTCAGGCTAGAAAACGCAGAATGAAAGTTATGAGAATTACGCATCTGTCTCTACTCTCTCTTCCTGGCAAAGATTCCTTTAATCTGCTCATTTATAAGGAACCTGGTGAATTTGGCTCATTGCTTTTGGATCACCCTTTTGCCAACAGTGCATCAAAGTCCATAAGCAGTAGAACCCTTCCAGAGTGTGGAGAGGAGGGTAGAAAGAGAGAGTAGAAAGCATGGTGTTCTGTGGTGCCCTGGCAAACATTCCCCTTCACATCCTGTTCATGAATCAACTGATCCATTACCTATGCATTTTATGTTACTAACTAATGTCTAATTATTTTTTTCACTGTTGAATTCCTTGCAGCTCTCTTTAAAGTTTAGTAGGTAAGAAGATTAAAACATAAATACCATTAAATATGCTTTAAATATCAGTCCTATTGAAATATTTCCAGGTTCTGTATCCTCTTAAAAAGTAATCCCCATTCAAAACAGAGAGGAAATGTCATCTGCATGAGCATCTTTTGAGTTTAAGATTGGATTATACAGGGAATTATGTAGAGTAGCTGTGGAAATCTGATAATTAAAAAAACTTTGGACTCTTTTATTTATGACATTTTAAACCCCTGTAACATCTGGGGAAGTTTTCTGTGTTGTACATGTGCTGTTAACCTCACGTGTAAAATTTGCTTGTGTAACTTCATATGAATCAGTGGCTGTAGCGCCTGAATTCAGATTCAGTCAAACTGGATTTGCTGGGATTTGAAGGTGATTCCTGGGCCTAAAGCTGGGGTGTGGGCAGATCAGGACGTTGCTCTCAGCCACCTCATGGGATGCACTCTGTCTTCGTAGGGCAGCCAGAGGTTAATGTTAGTTCTTATGAATGTCCTCCCACAATACCCCAAACAGAGATCCTCAACATTTCAGAGCCCATTTATTAACGAGCACAGTGAGTCTTGTGAGTCCCTCTGAAAAGGGCCAAGTAAAGTCCCATTCCAGTTCACACATTTGAGTGTTGCAGAAAAAGGCTTGCAAAGGGTCAGGATGGGATTTCTTGGCTGCCCCAAGCCTTGTAGCTTGTGTCCAGCACGGAATGCCAAAGAATCTGCAGGATGCTTTCCACAGGTGTGCTACCAGAGCAGGGTAATATTGGGGTCCTTGCATCAGTGTGATGTGCCAGGGAACAGTGTTCATTTCCAGGAAGAGCAGACAGGATTTCTCTCCAAGGTCAGTAGAAATTCTGCTTTGTGGGGCAGAGAGAGAAACCTTCACACTTTTTGCATCAATGCATACACAGCACAGGCTTTGGCAAAATGTCACAAGACACAGAGGAGAGTACTGAGATTGACCCTGGAGCCTGGGTGTAGGCTTACCATATAGCCCTTCCCAGCACAGACCAGACCTGGACCACAAAATGCATGATGACTCTTTCTCTGTGGTCACCTCCGTGGCTGATGTTCATCGGGGCTTGCTGAGGTGTGACTCCCCATGCCTTTCCCCTCACAGCAGCTGAGCTGGAAGACGTCTGCTTATGTAGAAATGCTCCTGAAAAATATTGACCAGAGAATTTAGCATAAATATGCAATGAATCTATGAGCTAGTGAGAAATGTTAAAGCAAACATGTTAAAGACACAGGCTTTCAAAACAGGCCAGGAAAATTCTTATTCCAGCAAGAGAGGACATGTGCCTATTCTTTCTTCAGCTGGCTAAGCAACAGCGGGAGTGTTTCCTACTAAACAGCCTCATTAGCATAAGAATAACTACAGGGTAAATTTTCAAGCTCATTCCAAGTGAATTCAAAGGGAGGGGGAAAATATTCTTTTAATATGTGCAACTCATGCAAACAATGATATGAAACTAATTCATTTCATCATATTATCACCATATCATATTAACTTAAAAGAAATAATAATGCAACATGGAAATGTTTGCATATTAGAGAGAACTCTCATTGTACCCTATTAGCACCATATCGTATTAGTATTAGTATTGCATTAGGCTATTATGCTTCAGTGCTAAAATGATGAAATCCCACTGTGAAAACTGATATTGAATTCTTGTAATGTTTCGGAACCATTTTTAGCACTGCATATAAATAATTCATGGGAGCAGATCTAATGAATTGATGAAAACCCCCCATCCCTTGACATTGTGAGAGTATTTATGAATGTAAAGTCATGAACAGCAATTTTTTTTTTTTTTTAACACAGAGGTGGGCTGGGACTGAAATATCGGGCTTATCACTAGACCCAGCTTGCCCATGTCACACAGAGCATGAGGTTGGGTAGCTACATTTCTCTGTTAACATGGCAAAGGTGGTGTCTAAGAAGTGGCCTGTTCCAGGATCAGAGGTGCACAGGAACTTTTGAAATGTGCTGTCTCAGGGAGCCCTCCATGATGTACTGAGACACCTGAGCAGTGAGACCCTGCCCAACACAGGGTCACTACACTAGTACCACTCTGGTCTGCCTGCATTGGCTTCCTGAGTTGGTAAGATCTAAGACTAATGACTAATTGCTAATGAGAAAATATGTATTTAACTTGAAGGCTTTTATGGAACTAGCCTTTCACTTACCCAGCATTTGGTGCTATGGTGTGATTGTAATGGTAGTTATTAACACAGGCTGTGCTGAACTTTGTTTTATATAGAGGTATTACTGGCAAACTGGATCCCTTGACTCTTTAGGAAAGCAGAGAGCTGTATGTTGAACTAGTGAGAATTAACTCAGCCTGTAAGGGCCCCATGACAAACAGCTGGAGCAGGCGGCATTGCCCATCCCTGTGCCTGGGAAAAGAGGGAGATGTGCTGGCACAGGGAGCAGGTGAATTGTTACCTGAGCTAGTCACTGATTTACGGTCTAAATTACCATCACCTCATTCCTTTCTTGCTGCTCTCCAGCATCTTTTGGCTTATACTGCAGGTATCTCCTGTCTCTCCTCTGTCAGCCTGCTTTTGTGTCTGTTCCCATGCAGCAACTAGGGACTCTTGATCCAAACCATGGTACTGCACAAGCTATAGGAGAAATGGTAACACAGGACCCCTTCACAAATCAGTTAGCTTCCTTCTCACTGAAATGTAAATTGAGAGTAGGAGATGCAGGGAAAGCAAAGTTGGATTATTGTTTCCTTTGCCTTCCAAAAGGACATGAGGATGCTGGCATGCGGCATACCCCGCCCGCCAGGCTCAGAGAGAGGAGCCCTTCTGAGCCTGTGTATGCCATGTCTTGGAATTTTATTGTGCTCTTCAGGCTTGTCCTTTCTTCATCAGTCTGGGATACATCTGCTATGCTTGCAGCAGGAAACATAAATTAGGTGGGGGGAATGACTCTGGTTTCAGTGCAAGAGGCAGTGATGTGGGGGAAGTTTCTCTAAAGGTCATCAGGAGTCATGCACTCTCAATACTTTCCCCTGCTCTGGGATTTCAAGGAAAAAAATACAACAGCAAGTTAGGGGATGGTTTTGGTTTGCAGGATACAAGGTCAGTATTATGACCTTGTCCAGAGCAGAGAAGGAGCTGATAGGGAGTGACATCCTAGGAACAGCATTATGCGGAGCAAGAGTAGGTGAAGAAATATGAACTGTATCTTATAACTCTTGAAAGACATGCTATACATACGGTTGTTTGCTTTACAATTGGGCTGAGAAATGGATCCATTCAAGAGAAGGTTGATAGTAGGGTAGTGGGGGAGTGTTTGTTTTCTCTCTGCTCATTTTTTTTCCCCATGCGCTGTTTTAGTTTTCCATCCTTTCCTCCAGAAAATACTACTGTGATCATTGCAGAGATGCTGAAAGAGTTTTGCTTAGCTCCCATTTTTTGTGTTCAAAACTTGAAAAATTACAAGTGCTTGGAGTTTATCCCAACCAGTTGAGCTGCTTCTATTTTCACTGGTGATATTAAATTACACATACGTTCCTAGTGAAAATTATTTCAGTTCTTCCTGTAGTCAGTATATAAAGTGGATAAATAACATGTTAGAGGGCTGCTTTTTTTTTTATGCTGTATTTTTCTGCTAAGTTGAATACCAGACTTCACATTTATTTGTAAGATAGGTAAAAGAAGGTAGGTAAAAGAGAATTTTCCTCTGGAAGCTGCAGAGTTGCAGAGATGGTTGTATATTCACCTAATTCATACTAAAAGTAATGGATTTTTTCATGTTGCTGTATGAACCACAGTAGCAGCACATGCCATCTCTACACCAGCAAATAAAAATATGTGCTTGTTTCAACAGAATATTTTTTAGACATATATAGATAAATAGATAGATAGGAAATGGATCCTAAGTTAACTAACCAGTCAGTATTTTTTTTCTGTGCTGCCAAAGTAGTATTTTAAATAGATTCAAGCAGCTTGTTGTGGCTTATGGAATTTGTTTATATGGGTCAATATGGTCTAATTTTTCCTGCGGGAGTTCTTCTCCAATTATAATCAAGAATCTTTTAGGTGAATGTGACAATTCATGAATTTTTCCATAGCTATAAATATCAGATATTTAGAAAATACACCTTAATCTCCAAACATTTACTGCTATAACTACCACCAAATGTTGTGGTAAGCTGGGAACAACTGTTGCTAGTGAAGAATGCCATATTTTATTGGAAAAGTGAGTCAGAATGTGGCGGAGATGCTCCCTGTGCCCTAGGAGGACCTTGGAAGAGATGAGATGAGGAAATGTAAATCTGTGCTTCTACACACACAGGAGAGGGACAGGGTTGTGCTCAGTGCTGGCAGCTCCTGGGCTTGGTGAACAAACAACCCCCAGGGATGGAGCCCAGGAGGTGGTTTGCAGTCACTGTCACTAGGGCTTGCTCTGAGCACTGCAGAGGCTACACCCCCAGCTTCTCTCCCACCTGTCCTTGATGGTGGCAGCTACCAGGCTGCAAAGGGGTGAGCTCCAGTTCTGGAAAAATGTGATGTCCTCTGCCCACGAGGTAAGCTGCCTCTTGTGAGCTGTTTGCCAGTCAGCAGTTATGGCGTATCCTAACTTTAAGAAATGCTTTTTACATTAGTAAATAAAAATTGCCATATGTTTTATTAAAATTCTGGATGTTGCAGTGAGATATCTAACAGGAAATACTATTGCAGATTGGACTGTTTCAGTGCTGGAATTATTTTTGACATGAACAGCTCTTTCAGTGGCATATTAGATTTCCCACAGAGAGACTGGTATTCGAGCAGCCTACTGTTTTCTGGGCACCAGTGTTTATGTCTATTTGCCACTCTAAAAACCTTCTTTAATCATGAGTTTGGAGCTTAGATTTTGTGTCTGCTCCTTGTGAATGAATAAGACTGGTGCGATTCTACTTTTGCACTTCCTTGGATTTGGCTGCTGTGGGGATGGTAATGGTTGCCGTGTAAGTTAGCAGCTCCAAGATGTGTTTGCTATTTCAGTATCTCCACAGCTCTATGCTTCCCATCATCCCCCATAAATGAGGACTGCAGAACTCCTCCCTGCTGCTGCAAGTTTTGGTCCCAATGCAGGTGAGGGATACACATCTGCATGGCACATTGCAGTACGGTATCAAGAATAGCCCAGTGAGGCTCTGAAAGAGCCATCAGATTTACAGATTCCCCTGCTTTTTGGGTAGCCTGAGTCTCTGTACATTTCCCTGAAGTGCAGACACACTCCAGTGATAACTGTGTTGTATTGCTCTAGGAAAAATTCTTCTTGTGTGTGCTGTACTCCTTCATCTTGCCAGGAATCACTGAGAGACCAGGGCAGGGGGCAGTGTCCCAGACTGTTCCCCTAGATATCTGTCCAACCTTTTTTCTTCCTTATCTCTGATACATCTCTCCCATACATCTCCTACAGTCTTTGTTTCCCTGCTCATTCATGTTTCTGATGCCAAAAATCTAAAGCCGGACCCCCAGTAGTATTGACCTCCTTGTGCCTGTCTCTGTTTCTAAATAGCAGGGGGGAGAATTTCTATCAGAATCAGAAAGTACACAGGTTGAAGACATCCGTAGCTGTGTGTGAGCTGGATTGAAAACAGCTCAGCTCCTTAAAAATTCAGTTGGGTTTATCATGGAGAACAGAGCAAACTTGTCTTGTTTTCCAGAGCATTTCTCAAACAAGTGTGCACTCAGCCATGAAGACAGGCCTCAATCTGCACTCTCAAGCTGGGCCTGTGAGCTGAGGTCCCCAGGAGCTGGGGAAGCCTGAATCCAGTGTGGCATTGGTGCTTCTGTCTGTCTGTCCAAGGCGCAGCAGGAGGGAGGTGGTGTAGCAGTGAGGTGGGAGACAACCTCTCTTCTCAGCACCTGGCAGGACCGTGGCAGTGAGCCCCGCCACCATGCACAGACAAATGTAAAAGTGCCATCGCTGTGTTCTGAGGGGTAAAAACAATGAGTCTGCACAAGCTGCCTTTGGTTTTCGGGAAACAAAAGGCACGATTTTAAGAGGCTCCAGGAATCTGAGCAGTTCTTCAGAGCATTTGCTTTAAAAGAGGAGGAGTCATCAGCATCATCTGTTTTTTGTTTTAAGTTTTACAAGTGCTTATCTGAAGAAATGCTAAATGAGCTATGCCATGTCAGTGCTGGAAAGATTTCATTACATGGAAGAATTTTAGGTGCTCATTTACTGCACATGAAAATGAAAAATTTCTCAGAACAGTGACTCTCTTCAGCATCTTTCTTATTTGAAAGAAACACCAAGAGTGGTGCTGTGATAGGGACAAGCATAAATTTGTCAACTGGTGGTGAATGTCAAGGCTATCCTGGGGAAGGGTAAGGAAAAGGGTGGCAATGAATTGAGTACAAGAGATGCTAGGAAGTGCTGTTTGTGAGGGTGGAAGCAGAAATGCCCTTTATCTGTGGCGTGTATTACGGGTTTCTCTTCCTTTAGGCGAGCAACAGTAATGGAAGTGATTGCGAGGGGACAAAATTGTGCATGTGAAATGGGTCTTAGGCAGGTGTTGAGGTGGATCTGAAAACAGAGTCGATAAGCTGAAAGGTTAGACTTTTAGAGGGATGGTATGATTATGTTGGTGCCCAGTTCATTAAGAGAAGAGCAAGGAGGAAGCTGCATCCATGGATCAGTGTGTGTATGGGTGGACTCCGTATTACTGCTGGATCTACATTCAATTGGGCCTGGACAGAATTTTCTGGCTCTGTGGAAGGAGGCTGATATGTGGAAAGAAAGCAATGGCTTGGGAAAGCAGACCCAAAATTGTCATTGGGAGCATAGCCCAAATCATGGCCTGGCCCTGCTTTTGGTGAATTCCCAGGAAAGGCTTACGCTGATTTGAGAGCAGGACTCACCTGGCAATGCAGAGGGACAGCCCAAGCCATAGAAGGATCCTGGCAAGCAGAAGATGCTCTACACCTTCTCCAGCACAAGCCTCTGCCAAGTAACACAGCAAAGCCAATGGTAGTACACCTATGGATTTCATATGGATTTCATGCAGCTTTAACAGGCTTCTGCACAGAGGAAACATCTTGCATTTGGCAGAACAATAGCTGAATTGCTCAAAGTCCAATTACAATCAAATCTTGCTAATTTGTGCCCATAACTGGAGATTCAGTGAGAATGACAAAACTTTTGCAATTTACGGAGTAATTGGTACACACCCTTTAAGAAGTGTGGCTAATGCATTACAGAATTCATTATCACTTTACAAACTTCTTCACACTCTGGAAAAGAATGAATGCTCTTAATTCATTTATTTTGACAAGGTTTGTTTCTTAAACATCTTTTGTTATAGCTGACAAGTTTGTACTGTTAAAAAAAAGAAGTAATGAATCGTAATGAAGGAGACATTATAATAGATCTTTTTAGCAAGCCTGTGCCATTTTTTCGGCTACAGCTTGTGGCAGGCATGGATAGAAGTGATCATGTGGCACTTCACCCTGCTCACAAAAGCTGCTGAGGTAGCTGGTGCCTGGGAAGTCCTTTCTGCAAAACAGCAATAGCAGTGACTCCATTTGTCTTTCTATTGGGGAACTGCTGCTTTAAAAAAAACAAAAACTCCACACCAACAGACAACAAAGTAGACAAACAAAATAGCTCTCATTTGGCATAATATCTTTGGGAGGAAAAAGAATAAGTTAAAAAGGGATCATTTCTATAATGAGGAGGGTATCTCTGCTGCTCTGAGAATGTGCACATGGAAGAAGTTATGTTACTACTCTTAAAATCCTAACATTTTGTTCACTGCTAACGTATCTCATTGAATAAGAAATAGAGTTTGGAGGAAAATAGATCAAATTTGCAGGTCAGAGGCTCTGCAAAAATGGGATTTGAACCTAAGCGCAGCAACCTTGAGGCAAGGCTGCCCTTCCTTGAATGCCAGATGTGCAGTGAGGGTAATTACCATGGCCCGCGCCAGCGCTCTGATTCGGGTGGTGAGCGAGGCAAAGGTCAGCTCCTGGCATGAATCTTCATGCGGATACCTGGGCTGCCCCGGGCTGCAGACTGGCGTCTGTCTTTCTTGCCAGCAGCACTGTGGTCTCAGGTACCTGTATCTGCCTGTGTACTGCTTGTAAATCTATAATTAATTACCGTAGGTTAAACAGACTGAGGAAATAACCAGAGCCTTTTTGAGGAAATGTAATTGTCAATATAGCAAGACCCCTGAATTACGGATTCAGCAATGATTGCTATTACAGAGATGGCATTAGATGAGTATCATTTTGTCAATTAACCTTTTACAATTCATAGTTTATTATAGCCTAGAACAATCCATTTTTAAATACTTTTTTTTTAAACATGACTCTTGCTGCTTTAAACACTTACTACCTGCTCTTTAGCCTTTGAACATAGACTGCTATACTTGCTCAGCATAATGTATAACCCTAGGTCACAAAGCTAAAGCAAACCCTTTTAATTTATAGAGGATTTCATTTTAGAAGAATATTTTTAAGAATTTCCTAACCTTCTGATGGCACATCAGGCTGGCCAAGGATACAAATGTATCTGTGTTCCTCAGTCTAAACACTTTACCCTACTATAATTTAAGCTTTTAATTTCATAACCTGCAGTGCCATGGCTACTTAGCAAAAGAAAAAAGCATTCTTAGTCTAGACTGTGTGTGTAATAGAGAATTCTGCTACAGCTGATAAAATGACAATGACAAAGTAATTATCATAAAAATTATTCTTTTCTAAAAATACTCTACTTTTAAAATAAAATTTTTATTGTAGGAAAGGGAACAGACAGTAGTTTTGATGAAAAACACTTGAAAAAATGGTGATATGGTTTCTTTGCTACATAAATACAATTATTTTTCTGATAGAAATAGTGCTGCTGTAGCTGCAATGGTAAAAGGATAGGAGAGAGGAAAGGTTTGCAGAGAGAGGTAATATTTTTTATTAGAACAATTGATATAGTTGAAAAAAAAAGCAGAAACGCTTTCAGAGAGCTTGTGTGTCTGAGAGCTTGTCTGTTGTTTTTTTTCCCCAGCTATATCAGCTGGTCTAATAAAAGATATTCTCTCTGCCTGCAAACCTTGCTATTTTTGTATATTGCTGTTTCTGTGCATGTGATTTGTCCACTCAGAGGACAAAGAATTCTACAGTTCTTAAAACTGGTATAATTCAGTAAAAATGGATTATGAAATACTAAAAAAATTAAAATGCTTCCTTCAAATGCGGAGAACTTGGGATTGGCTTTGTGTTTGAAAGAGAATAATTGCAACCCATGAAGGAACTACACACATACGATAAAATGTGGTCAACTCTTCCTTTCAGCAGCTTTGAAGCAGCAGTAATCTAACAAAGCACCTTGCTCTTGCTGTGCTGACAATGAGTCCAGTGTACAAAAAAAAGAAATTAAACAAAAAAAGACATTTTAATTTCAAGGTTCACTGGAAAAAACATGAAAAAAAATCAATGTTTGCCAAAGAGAAAGACAAACTCTGAAGGGAAATGAAAAAATGTATTTACAAGATTCAAAGAGAACTTTATAAATAATGGGACAATAAAAAAAAGGAAATAAAATATTTGTTCCTCTTAACTCTAAATATGCAGGTAATATTCTCAATAAATCTAGCACACAAAATGGATTTAAGGAATCATCCAATTATATTGTTATAAAGAAATTATTATGAAAAGCAAAATAACCTTCAAATCAAAGGAGTGTTTGGAGCAGTTACATCCCCACTGCATGGCTGTATCACCTCAGGTCTTGGAGGAGGCTTGGAAACGTCCTCAGGTTGCCTTCAGGACAGGCAGGGCTCCTGCACAGCTCCATGCCCCGGTTGCAGTGGCCCTGGACTCATGGAGCACGTGTGCACAGGTATGTGCTTCTGACTTTGGGACATGCTCAAGCTATTCTGCTTGGGGCTCCCAGGGCTTGTGCTGTGCCCTTGGCCATGTCTGAGCTCTGTGGTACCTCAAGTCTGGCTGTGGGGGCTGCAGCCGCCCCCGTTGCAGCAAGAATGAGGTCCTCCACAGTGGGCAGCCCCATGCATGCTCACCCACCTGCCCCCAGGTCCTGGCGTGGTGCCTGTGCACACCCAGCCATGGCACAGAGTGCTGCCTGATGGGTGCCTGCCCAGGGCAGGCTGTGCTGTCAGGCCGGGCTGGCTGCCACTACACAGCTACTGTACACGGAGCCTGTAGAGAGAGCTACAGCTTCGGCTATGCAGCAGCACAGCCCCACTGCTCCTCGGCTTCCAACTAACAACAGCTGGTAGAACTGAACGTTTTAGCATTTAATGTTTTATCTAAATTAACACCCTTGTTGCCATCGCGTGTTCCTGGAGCTGGGATGAGAGTCGTGAGAGGGCTGCAGCCGATGGAGAGGAGCAGAGGTGGGGCAGCAGCATCTCCTCACCACTATGGATGGAGGCATTTGGGGCTGGCTGTGAAACACCTGCATCCCTGATGCCGTACTGTGCCCCAACAATGCCTGTGAAAACAGGCCAGGCCTGCACGCTACACAGGACTGGCTGATTAACTGTAAATGGGTTTTGATTAGATCCCCCCAACATATGGCCTTCTCCAGTGGGTAATTCAGGAATGAGCAGGGTCAGCCTTGGGACTGTGGCAAGGGGCATCAGGGTAACACCTTCCCTGCCTGCATCTCCCAAGGCTGCTTTCCTCTGAGATTAAATTGATTTTCCACAAGCACTAGCAACCAGGATCAGACCCAATCTCTTTACCAGGTCTGTAATGTCTTTCTCCCTATTAGTTTTCTGATACTCAGCTATCAGAGCTCTCAGTAAGAATGTTTGTGTCTTATATATACTTTGTCTGATATACAAAATATTTTATAAACTTTATCCATTTAATTCTCCTGTGGTGTACAGTGTGCTGCAGTGGCATTATCTTCACTTCACTGATAAGAAGATTTACATTCACACAAAGTCAGACTGGAAGTGAGGTAAGGACTGATCTCAAAGCTCCAGATGTGATGATAACCAGCTGTCTGCTTATCGTGGTAGGTTGAACAGATCTGTGTTGCCCCAGAGTGACACTGCAGGTCAGGCTGTGGATTTCCTTCTTACAGGCACTTTTTTCTTTCAGCTTTGGCTAAACCTCACTGAATGTGTGGGGTTTTACTTACTCAATCACAGAATTTTCTGAGTTGCAAGGGACCCACAAGGATCATCAAAGTCCAGCTCTTAAATGAATGGCTCATAGAGGGATTGAAACCACAACCTTGGTGTTATTAGCACCAGGCTCAAGTATGGGCCCTTGCTAAAGGCTACCCTTCACTTCAGAAATTAGAGCAGGTAATCTTCTTCAGGAAACCAAAGGGGCTCCAAACTCAAAAGGAGGCACATATCACCAGCGGAAACAACTGCATCTGTAAAATTATTAAGAAATTAACTGCCAGGTACATGTACATAGTGATGCATCTGTATGTGAGACAGAGAAAGGACAGAGAAGGGGGAAGCACAAGGGCTCAGGGAGGGAACAGTGCAAAGTGCTGTCCAATAAATGTTCCCGTGGCTATGGCCCTGAGGAACGTGACAGGGACAGGATTTTTTGGCTAACTTCTGATTTGTGGTAAAGACCTGTAGGAAAGACCTCATCTTGGATGCTTAGGGACTGCCTGATCAGCATCAAAACAATTTACAAACTGGGGGTTCACCTAAGCACATCAACTATGCTGTGCTATCCTCAGCCCTCCAGAGCATGCATTGATGGTCTTGGGTTTGGAAATGGTGCCAGTGCTGCTTGGCTGGTTTGTGTCTTACTCCAAGAAGGTTTTAAAGAACTCAGCTTCTGAGATAGACAGAAGTTTAATGATTTAAATGAAGCAATGTCTTGTCAGCTGAAGAGCTGGTTCAGGGTCTGTAAATATGAATGCACTGAATACAGTTAAGGCTGGATTCACAACTCTGGGAGGAGAAATCTGCTCTTACTGGACAAGGGGATTTTATACCAAATAATTAGGCTAAATGAAGCTGTTACACAGAATGGTGGCAAAGAGCCTCATTTTGTTGGCATGATAGAATATCACATAATACATGAACGTGTAGCGATAGGTGCTGCTTTCTCCTTCCAAAATTTTTATTGCAGCTCTAACTACTGACACTTTATTCCCTGCCAATTCCTCTGCTCCCTTCTCTCATGCTGGCAAAAATATAGCAGGAGACCTAAAGCTGTAGGCCTTGGCAGGATCATGTGAATCTGCTGAACGCTACATGCTGATTAATTCACTGCCTTAGCAACTGGAAAGTCTCAGATTATTCTCCCTTGTTTATTGGCCCTTTCAGAGCTAATGTGAGCACTAAAGATCATGCATGGGTGAAATACAGCATCCACTAACTGACAGCACCTGCAAGGGCCAAAAAACTCCTTTAATCTCTAAAGGAGATTTACCTGTTTCACACAAGACAGACAGGTGTTCTTTGAAATGCCAGCCCAGCAGCCACACCTACACATACCAACTATTCATACCACCCAGCTAAATTTTCCATGGAGCACCAGTGTCAATGTACAACAGTTTGCCTTTGATTTGTGGGCACACAGATGACTGCTCAATGTGCAAGGGAGGAGGGAATCTGGCTTTTGGAAACCAGTGTGCAGATGAAGCCCTTGATCGTGCAATGTTACCTTGTTTTCTTCTCAGAAAGCTCATAGATCTATAGAAAAAGAGATGTTCAGGGTGTTACTGTAAGCAGGGTGCTTAGGTGCTTCTCTGGGTTTATTCAACATTAGCAGCAGCCTCACAAATCCCATACCATTTGTAACAGGGCAGCTGGAGCTCGGTGATGCACAGCTCTGTACAGCGTGAGCCCCGTGGCCGGCCAGCACATGGCACCTGTGCAGTCTTGGCTGGAGTGCTGCTGAGAGAAGGCTGTGCTGAGCAGCACTGTGCTCACGTGGAAGTGGCTACTGAGGAAGTGCAAATGGGCTCGCTGGGTATTGAGCAAAGAGCCCAAAAGGAGCTGGTTCAATGAATGGGGATGTTTTCTTCAAGAGAAAACATTGTGTTCATGTTTCATTCTTTTGATTTAGCTTTTGTAGTTCTTAAAAAAAAAATCCCTTGTTGGCTGAATCCTTGCTGCCCAGTGACTGTGTTCCTTGACTCAAAGTTTAAGAATTACAATCTCTCCAGCTCTGCCGTAATGGACCATGGCAGCTATAGACCACTTTTCGTAGTCTTTTGGAACTTCTGCATGATTTTCACTCTAGAATGACCCACTGTCCCTCATTCAGGTCCTTTTGTTCCCTGAGGGCGTCTAGGAGAAGAAACAGGACTGCCTGCTTCTCCAGTCTGTCCTCCATCTTGATCCAAAGGTTGTCACGCAAGCATCTACACATGCGTCAGTCCTAACAAAAGCCCTGTCTGTTTCTTCTGGAAGACTTTCCAGAAGGTCTCCTTTTCTCTTACAATCCACAGTCATGGGCTCCCCATGCAGCTGTCCTCGGACATTGCATAGTGCCTTAAGATCCTGAAAATGCACAGGAAAAAAAGCACCCCTTGCTTTTTGCTCCAGCATCTTTCAAAGTCTGCCAGCCCTGTTGAAAGTCCTGCAACCTTTTTAGGGGAGCCCACACGAACAAAGGGTCCTGTCTCTCCCAGAAAGGACAGGAAGGTCCCAGTGGTTATGTTGCTTTCTCTATGAGACCTATAACAATTTCATCACCTCTAAAGTAGCTGCTTTTCTATTTTTCTATTTCTGTGCAAACACAAGCTGCCCACTGGTAAACTCTGAGCTTAAACATCTTAGTGCTGTCAGGAGGAATCTACATTTGCTTGGAGGCAATTAGGTGACTCATCCATGTGTCCCTTTGGCTACATGGAGCAAAGTCAAATTCCCCCCATGGCTAGGATGAAGCCAATTCCCAGCCACCCTTCTATGAATAAGCCCTTCTGTGAATACAAACACCAATAGTTGTTTCACAGACTGAACTCAGAAATGTTCTCCTTGACACAGAGCCACTGTATTAAAGGTGTTGAAGTGCAAGTTGTGTAAGCCTGAGGGAATGTACAGAATTAATGAAAGGAATGCTGCATATTCCAGGCTTTTTAGACCACAACATGAAATAACATCTGGATTTCTTTACAGACATTTTTTTTTTCATGTCTGTGAAAACCCTGATTCCATGTATACTAATAAATAACTAAGGAACAGCCTTCTGACTCTGGTGAGACAATTCCATACTGGAAGATTTTCTTTAGATTTGCAGCTGTTGGCTATTAGAAATGGTTTGAGGGTATCAGCTTTGAAAGCAGGTATTTTTCCCTACATACTACTTCTACTTCCCTTCTAAAAAAACACACTGTTTCATGTGAGTTTTTGGGAAAAAAAAAAAAAGGAGAAAAAAAGAAAAAAACAAAGAATATTTGAGTTTTGAGCTATGGCTTTTTATGAAAAGACTGTAACGCAGCCTAAAGCTCAGGGACCACTGGGGTTGTATTAATTGATATCCAGAGATGAGCAAGTCTTAAATCAGTCCTTCTTCTGCAAGAAGCATGGAATTATAAGAGGAGCTGTCAGCAGAGTACCCGGTAAATGTTGCCATGGGCCAAAGCTGTCTCCCTTTCCCTAGAGCTCTTTTTGGAAACAAGCAAGTGACTATCAAATAAAAACATATTTACTTGATGCAAGCAGTAATGAAAAGACTGATATTTGTAAATGCCACAGTACGAACAACAAATTTTGCCTCCAATAGACTGGTTTCCACCAAATATATTTTAACCTTTTTCAATGGTTAGCTTATGGGGAGGGAAGAAAGCCAATGTTTTAGAAACTCTCCTCATCCAGAAAAAGGTGAAGAATTTACGCTACTTCAAGTCAATGCTCTTTAAATAGAACTCTGATAACAGTAGTTAGTTAATCTTTTTGTATCTGCATGTTTGTGGGAGGTCATGTTGGTTTTGTCTTTGGCCTGGTTTGCTTGAACAGTACAGAAAATCCAGCTGAAATACTTATTTTGGTCAAGCAGTACTTCAGAAAATTACCGATGCTGCCTTTAAAAGCCCTGCCTGTCTTACAAAAGGGGAAGAGGGTGGGTACTTAAAACTCAATGATATGAAACTAACTAGATATATTTGAAATATTGATTACATATATCTTCTGAAATAGGGTAATGGGATATTCCTGGATGCTATATGCATGTTTATACGTCTCTGAAATGTTTGATTAATGTACACCTAATCTTTCTTTCTGTTAATAGACCATCGTATTTCTTACTAAGAAATGAATTATTCGACCACTGGTACAAGTGGCTGAGAGAAGACCATTTATAATGCTGCATCTTCAGCTAGTGTTTCTTCAGCAAGTAATCCTTGACCTGGAAAGCTGTTTCACTGAAAATGACTAATTTTGCCAATTTTACTTTTTGCTTTGAATATGTTTTTCTGGTGGCAGTCTAATCTATCCTAAAAGACTTATTTTATACTTTGCAATATTGGTAAAACATAAGTAGAAAATAGACGAAGGAAAATCTTCATGAAGCAAAACTTCAATTCCATTTGTAGAGATGTTATTCCAGAACTTTGAATTTGGAAGTGCAAAGTGATGTATTGGTACGCAGAAAGGTAAAAAACCCCAAACAAACAAAAACAGCAATGAAACAAACAAACAAAAAACCCCAACAACCCAGAACTGACTAACCTGTGTGTTGCTCTGTTCATAAAATATATTGTCATTCTATGCTGTTTTTGAGTTTGCTTTCCATTTTTATTTTAAGATTATCTCACATTTGAGTACTTTCATCATTTTCTATACCACTTGTTACAAGCAACACCACTTTTCACATCTCTCAAAATTGCTTAGTTAAGAGATTCAACAAATCACAGGTACTGATAACAACAGTTTCTCTCTGCTAGCCTTGTCTATGTCAGCCTGTCTTGCCATTAAGACACTATAAGCAGCACTTCTATATATGCAGTAGTTTTCAAAATTACAGTGCTAAACTTTAGGAAACAGGGATGTTCATCACTTTTGCACACTCGGTCACAGGCTCAGCTGGGAAAACTGAGCATTACACAGGCAAACAAACCATGACAACCTACAGCTGGGGGACTTGGTGAATTTTGTGGAAAAGCTGCTGAAGGTTAGTTTGCTCCTTGACAACTTCTCTAAGAGGAACTGAGCATTTGCATTTGTATTTTTGTGAGCTAAATAAAGACCAATGGATAATGTAATCCTACATCACTAATGCAAAGGTCCAAGCACTGTGAGTGGTATTGTGAGGAGTAATAGACATCTTCCCACAGAGGCAAGTTTTATCTCCCTGGCAATAAATTTGCCACCATTTTTCTCTTCTACAGATTCTTGTTCTCTTGCATCCATATTGATCTGTTCCACTTGGTTTGGTTTTAGAAATACCTTCTTTATGCATGCAGCTTATCAGGTCCCTTATTGTCACTCCTCAACAGCCAAGGAAGGGCATGCCAGGGCAGCATCCTGGCCTGTTTGGTTACAAAGGCACCTCTTGCACTGATGCTGTTGGGAACACTCTACAGAGAGCAAACAAATAAAGCTTGTAAGGGGATAGTTATGTTTAGAATAGTGAATATCAGCTATTCCACAGGGACATTTAACCAGGTACTCAGGTACCTAGTCAGATATTTAAATGATCTTAATTTTCCTTAACTTCTGATACCTCCCCTTTTTCTCCAGTGGGCCTACTAGCAGAAAAGAGATGAGACCCTGTAAAGAACCCTACAGAAAGCCTCCTGTAAGGCCTTCACATGTCACAAATCAAGTTTTTTGTCCCACGCTCCCTCACGTAGAAGCTGTTTCAAATGACAGTGAAATATTAGAAACAGGGAAGGATAGGGTTTTTTTTCCTTCCTTACTGGTTTCTAAAAAGCGTGATTTCTAAGTGTCAGTCATTTCCAATGATCTCAGTCCACTGTTTATTCAAAAATCACGTTTGGTGTAGCTGAAATTGTTGTTACTAACTGATGAGCAAGTCTGAATGCTGAGAATGAGAAATGATTGACATTCTTTAAAGTAAAGGGGGAGACTCTTCATCCAGCAGAAGCTGCCACTGCAACAGATGCTGTTATAGCTTCTGACACTGATCGTGATGAGTGGTGTGTAATGTCAGTAAAAGATGAGAGGCTACAACAACAAAGTGAAAAAGAAGCCTCTGAACACGAATCCCATGGCACCCTAGTAGCAGTTAATAGCCATGACTTTCCTGGCTAGAAATATGAATTAAAAAGGTCAGACATATATTGGTTAACTTATCACCTATTCAGTAAATAAGCACAAGGGGTTGCTAATTAATGATCTATTATTATTTGACTCTACATTAATTTTTTTTTTTGTAATTTTTGTTCCATTTTCCCTATGGCTTTTGGCAAATATGTTGCCTGGTTCCTTTTTTTATTTCAGGTTCTCCTTTTGGTTAAATATAGCAGATATTTACAGAGAATAATTCATAGCAGAGCTGCACATGGTCCTGAATACTGTGATGTACTCAGGGGTAACGCTTCATTTTGGGCATCTTGCTAGCAATATCAAACAGCAAGTTTCTACATGCAGTTATAAACTTTCTCCCTAATCAGAAACAGTTTTAGGTTTCATACCCCCTACTCATTTACTCCAGAGAGTTCCTTGCCAGGTGTACTGGAGCAGCACGAGCCTGATAAATGCTCCCAGGGAGCAGTTTGGGAGCTGCGTGGAGTCAGACCATGACTCTGAGTATCAAGGAAATCTCTCTTGAGCAAGGGACTTGAGTTAACAAGGATGAGGGTCCTTTTGAGGAGCAGCCTTTCATTAAACCCCAAAATTATTGATAGAGTTCACTTAAGATGGGTGTGTTTTTTATTCTCTCTCTTCCTGGAGGGATGTTCAGCTTTAAGCCACAATCTAACTCTTGTCCTCCCAGTTTTATTCTTACAAGTGGAATTAAAGTCCTTAAATTGTTCTGTAAGTTGTACAAATATTTACACTGCTGCAATGTGTAAATCAGTCTCTTGTATGCATTACTAGTAAAATTGGATCTGGTTATATTCAGGTCTCTTGACATGTTTGCATGTGATAAGAGTGAAGCAAGTGGAGATCCAGGACGGAGAAGTGAAACCTCTTGACAGCCTACAATGCTGTGACCACATGTCTGTCCCTCAGTGGAGATGTGGTCCTGGCTCCTGTGACAGGGGATGTGTTGCTCTGTTTGCTATCTCCAGTGAGCTACCCCCATGGGTCCCCATCCTGTCTGCCTCAGAGGGACAGAGCTCACTGCCTCCAGTGCAACAGATGCTGGACTGGTGGCCGGGCACCCTGAGACAATTCCTGCACTTACCTCCGCTCCCAGCAGGGAAATGCTACAAGGCAGAACAGGGTCACCTCCACTTCTGCCCTTCATTTCTCATCTTCCCTATTTTGTTTCTTTGTGATTTAACTTCTTTAATTGCTGAACTCGCTGTTGGACTCTGGGGTATGATAATTCTGTTTTCTTTAAATGCAAGAACTATCCATGTTGCCCATTTGGGGATAGTGTGTTCAACAATGCAAATTTTCATCATAAAAGTGCTTTCTCTCATATGAAGAATTTCACATGTTTCTCCAGAAGCAACAGCAAATCCACTTTGAGGGTACACGTTTTCATATGTTCAGTTTTAAAAAACTTACTATCTTCTTCCTTATTTTCCTCTTTCCCCATTTTACTTGCTTTGGGCCTCTGTGAGATTTGTGCCTGTATCTATCTACACCCCAGGGGTGCTGGAGATCCAGACACCTTCTGAAGAGCTGTATTACTTATTCCCACTGTTATAGTGCCACGTGAAAATAGCTATGGAGCTGAGTGCTAGGATCTGGGTATGTTTTAAGTGCTTAATACCTATAATCAACAACACAATTTTCTTCTTCCAGTAGTGTGAAGGTTTGTTGCAGGGAGGATTTTTGAGAGGCTATATGTTGGCACAGACTCCTTGGATGCCCAGGAGTGAGCCAGGCAACCTAATTTATTTGCTTGCCCATCCATTTTGGGGTGTTTGCCTTATGGGGTAGGTAAGCTCAGCATTCTGCTCCCCAAGGACCATGCTGTGATTTGTAAAGCACCTTCACCTGGATGGTAAGAATTGGTGCAAAGAGGCTTTCACAAAGATGCCAGTCTGCTGGGGATGTGTTGGTCACCCTCATGTTTCACATGCCATTAGCTTTGAAAGCTGCCTGCTGCACAGTGCCTGGAGTTTACAGTTATTTTAGCCCATAAAAGCCAGAGTCCTTCCAGCCTTCTGCACTGAGGCTGATGTTCTACCTCCTCCTTCTCAGCAGGAGACAGGGAGGACTATGTTTTAGTTATTTGTTTGTGAAACACAGACAGATAAAATATTTTGGAAGGCCTCTTGCAACAGCCTGGTAAGGCATCGTTGCTCTCCTCGTACATGTGATCACTGCAAGGTGCTGTGTCTTTCTGGAGTTTCTGTTGCTCTCTGCACACCAAACAAGGCTTCCCTTCCTACTCCAGCCTTCCTCTCGGGAACTGTGCCTAGTTCAAAGACTTCTCTGTAGGACCATGGGCCTTCAAAGGAGACCTTTCCTTTGTATGGTGGCTTTGATACAAATGAACCTCGAAGTTTAACTGCTAGATAAAAGTGGAGTGCATTAACCCCCACAATTGCTCTAATGAAGCCAGGGTGAAGTTGTGAAGTCTGGGTCACAACTAATGGATGAGCCATTAACACCTCCCAGGCATAACAGCACTTAAAAATATCAAACAGAAATGCATTTAGTGACTTTCAGGTGCAGAGTTGGTCACGGTGTTTTGAGAGCAAGTTGTGATGAAAAGATTGCAATTTCATTGCCTCTCCCCTTCTTTGCTTCCTGCCCTCTGCGTATTTACATTTCAGGTCAGCTCTACTCAGGAAGGTTTTTGCCGTTATGAAGCTGCCAGATGGCAGGTAACTTTTTCTGTTTAAGTGTTTAACACTTCAAGAACTTGTGTTGATCCAGAAACTTTATTTCAAAACTTCAGCTCTGATCGGCAGTTCTGTAGAGGCAAGTATTTTTGCTGGTTTATTCACTGAAGTTATATCAGAAAGGTTTGAGGTCCTATTCTTTATCAGAAAGGATTTCCTGGTAGATAAAGTAATTTTTTCCTCTGACACCAACAGTCTGGATTAAGATAACTTGCTTTCTGACATGATGTTGAGTGCCTGGGTAAATGGGCATGGGGATCTTGTCCCAGCAGAGAGTAAGATTTGTAGCTGTTTTGCTGCAAAAGTTCTTGCTTGCCCTCAGTCTTCTTTCAGAGACACAGGAGCCTGTTTAAATAACATATGCTGTTGTTGAACAATGGAGAGTGTTTCAGAGGGCAGCAGGCTCTTGCTGGCAGGGGTTTGTTGCCTCGGACTGGGATGCAAGCACCAAACATGGTTTTGTGGAGGTGAAAACCTGAAAAAAAAGGCTCTTCAAAATTACTTGAGTCTGCTTCTTCTGACAGAAACTTTTACAGAAAGCTGAGTTATGTCATAGGCCTTGTCCTGGGCCTTTGGCACTGACTGCAGCCTGGATTATGTTCTCCATAAAACAAAGTGGTTTCACGGTTTGTTTTTTTTTTTTTTCTTTTCTGGCAAAAAGTTACTTGAGCTGCAGCTAGCCTGTATGCTGACCCTCTATGTTCCATGGCTGAGCCTCTCGGTGCTTGCACACCCCATGTGTGGGGAGAGGCTTGGCCGCACATGCGTGGGATCTCCTGACATCTCCTGAGCAGCTGCTGCTCGGTACACTGCTGAGGGGGTCCTCCGTGTAATCCTACACTCAACCCTTAAGGCTGCTGTTCCCTTGCTAGCTTCTGGGATGATTTTGTCCCAGGCACCCCTGAAAGGCATTTCTATTGCATTTGGCAAACACTTTCTACCTGAGGTTGAGTGCATGTCTTACACCCGTGGCCTTGTTGCAGCTCTGAGTTAATTTTACCCACCTGGGAGAGGATGTGGTTCATTGGGAAAGCTGAGGGGAGCAGAAAACTAAATGAGAGAAGTCTGGGAAACTGCATCCATCCATGCCAAATGCATCAGCCCCTGCCCCAAGAGCTGGATGATTGCATAACGCTGTAAATGAGGAGTTCCCTTCCAGCTCAGCATTGCTGTGTCACAAGTGGGTTTAAGCTTTCACCTGCATGTGAAGAACCTCCCTTCCCCAGCTGTGCATCTTTTGCTTCTGCCTGACAGCCTGATGCAAAGCCCTGTGAAACCTGGCTTTGCTGTGCTGGTGTCTCCTGGAGCTGCAGACAAAGGTATGTTTGCATAAAATTCTCACTGCTGCTCGCTCATAGTACTGGAGCGAACAGGTGGGATTATGGAGTTGTAAAGGAAGATGTATGTCTTAATTTCCTGCCAGCAGTTTGTTAGTCTATAAAATTGAAATACGGAATTGTTATTTAAGCCTTCTTTGTATGACTGTTTTTGTACTGAGCAAATACTGCGTACTAGAAGAACGAGGTGGGATAAGAACAGAGTCACTCACTAGCATTCCTGACAAAACCTCCCCCTGCCCACTGAGAAGGTGTATCTCCTGTGTAATTCTTCACTTGTATGTCAAACTTGTACCACTATCCACAAGCAGAAGGAACTGCTTCTGTAAAACTACAAAGCCTTTAGACTTCCTGATGAATCCTTAGGGCATAATTTAAGGAAACAGGGTCATGTGTTGGACACTGTGTCTTGCACGATGGTGTCATTATCTCTTATGTATTAGCAGGCTACTAATGCTGACATCTAATTAGCACCAAGAAACTGATTAACTCTCAATAGGGTCAAGAGAAAGAAGAAAAATAGATCTCAGGCAAGCAATTAGGTCATTTATTTAATAAATTAAAATACTTGTGGTTATAAGCTCACTTTGTCATTTTTTTTTTCTGTACTGCACAGCTGATGGCAGAAACCATGATAAAATAGAAATGTAACACCATGTTAATGGCAGCTTATTCAAAACACAGAATGAAAAAAAAACCACTTGATTTTTCTCTAATGGACAATTTATCATCCAAAACAGATGCATTTATTAGGGGAAAAGTTGCATTCAAATACCAGTAAAATAAATGGGGTCTGTTCAGATTTCTTATTCTTGTGATTGGGCTGTTCCATGCTGTGGAGGCCAAGTACACAAACGATGCTTTAATACACGCTTGTTACATGGCAGACATTTATGTTTATTGTATACATTTTACAAACCAATTTGAATGCTCAGAAATGCAAGTCAAATAAATATTGTGCAGGCAGCAGTCACCATCTTTTTATATGACACCCTTGCCAATTAATCTTAATTTTTTTAAATGAGGCAAGATTATTTTTTGTTTATTTGTTTGTTTCTGCGACAAGGAAGTAAAATGCATCTATCTGTGCTACCAGGCAGTGCATTCCTCCCACAGAATCTGCTGTTTACTGCCCTGGCTATAGTGTCCCAAAAGGGCTTGGCTTTTCATGCTGGAGTAGCACTAGAGAGCTTTCTAATAGACAAGTTGCCCATACTCCCTTCTTGCATACTCAGTTGAAAGCATTTCTTAATTGGGTTCATTTAAATGCTAATTTTATTGAATTCAGAGTCCTCTAAATCACTGAGGTGAGTTCTTGTCAGATTCCTCCAGTAATAATAATATTTCAAAAGGTTTGAAGTTCAGATTAAGTTTGGACAAGTGTTTGCATGTCCAATGTTGACTGCAAACCATGAGGTTTCTTGTGCCTTGGTTCCTGTGCAAGATTTCTTCTTGCCTGCTGCAGGTTCAGCTCCTTCATCTTCTGCTTTGAAACTCTGTTGCTTGCATTTAAGGACCACTTTGGGGTTTTTTTTAAATAAAATAAAATCTATATATCTGCCTGTATATAGTATAAGGAAACACATGAATTCTTGTTAATTGAGAACTTTGCAGCCCTTTTACAGTTTGATGACAAAAAGTTTTGTCATGAGAACTGCATTTTAGTGCACAGCTCATGGCACCATGCAGTTACCCAGTGCGTGTCACACAGCATTTAGCACGCTTGTGCAGATATTTGTGGAGGCTTTAGACTGTGCTGGAGACTTACAGAAATGTGGTTTTCTGTTCAACTTAGATAGTAAAGGCTGTGACGCCTGCAGTAAAAGTGTCCGCTGGAGGGAGCAGCTGATGGCACACTTTCTCCCCTTGCCTTTCCTTCCTGGGCTCTAGCCATGTGAAGTGCAGGTTCTGCTCTTGCTGGAAATGAGAGGTCCCCTACCTTGCTTTCAAAGGTACCTTTAGAGGGTCAAAAGGACAGTCAGACCTTTACCAAGGCTCAAGATCAAATTGGAGCTGATAGTGACAGGCTTGGAGAGAGCTTGCTGCTTCTTCCCAGCTTGCTTCAGTTGCAGTGGGGACAGTGGCTGGGGAGGATCCCTGTGGGGTCCTGCTCATGCCCTCATGCCCAGCCTCCAGCAGCTGCCCTCTTCCCACTACTGCCCCTGGATGAGCTCACCCGACTACCAGTGTCACTGCAGGCACAGCGGTGTTCTGGTGCTCAGAGGCAGGGGAAATGCCTGGGGTGAGTGAAGCTGAGTTACTGCTGTGCTCCCAGTAGTGTTGATCCTCCAAGAAATGAGTCCCTGGAAGGAGCAGCATGCTCTGAATGCCTCTGGCAGGTCCAGAGTTAATTCAGGGCTTACACAACTCATTCTAAATGTAAAAATCAACACAACAAAAGTCATTTAAGAGAAAGGAAAATAACCTCTCATAATGTTTTTCTTACCTTAATGTTTTTCTCTTGTTATTAAAACAAATACATGGAGCATGAAGTATAGTATGTAGCATCAAGCAGTGAGAAATTCATCAGTGGTACCTAGTCTTAAACAGTTGTGGGTTTTGAGGGTTTTTTGAGAATGTCTTGAAAAAGTTGTCATAAACACCAACGAATGCAAAACAGCTTTCAAGATGACTTTTTGTTATAGGCATATTCCTGAACTATTCATCTGTGTTAAATGCATTTTGCCTTGAATCATATGTCATGTTGCCAGAAAAGAGTTGTTTCCATGCCAACTCATTTGCAACATGGGGGAAAAAAAATCAAAGCTACTAACATCTGCAAGATGTCAGTACTGATATAAGCCACTTGCAATGAAAAATACAGAACTGCAGGAGGGTTTGCCAAATAGGCACTATATATAGGGTAGAATGTCATAAACTAATCGCCTAACAGTGCATTTCCATTCCTTTTTTGGCTGTATTCTTGATCTAATCCCTTCACCAGAGAAGGCTTGCAGCAAAAGGAGCATCAGTGTCTTCCACATGCATTTCTCTTGTAAAGAAGTAATTACTTGAATTTGTTTTTTTGACTCAAACCTCCACAAAAGCCACTTAATTTAAAACATATAAGAACTTGTACAAGAAACTACTGCTTCACTTTCCATACTATTTCCTTTCAATTCTCTCGGCTGCAGGGTCTCCTTTTATAAAGGTCCTATTCATCAGCAAGATTAATGAGACCTAGTGTCTGAAACTGTGGATTCCATTTCACAGCTACTATTTCCTCTGCATTCTTCCCCCCCAACACCCTTATTTTTTTTTTATAAAAGAAGATTGTTCATTTATTATCTAAGTATTATGAAATGCCAGAGGCTGAAGCTCTGAAGCCTGAGCAGTTCAAATATCAAGGTATATTTAATTTTGAGATGATCCAGGCATTGCTGTATTTGGAGAGACATTGGAGGTGGCATTGTCTTTTTTTTTTTCTTCCCCCCTTTCTGAAGGTATTAAAACAGTTCTAATTTTCAAAAATCATCTTTAATATGTTGCAAATCCATTCTTTTTGTATCTGGAGGGTATAGCAGGTGCCTAAGTCACCTGTTGCTCGTGTTACCGTGTCCATTGTCTACCTCTTCTGTGTCAGGGCATTTGCTTGTTGCAATCCCTGTGGTTTGGTTGGCAGGGCGGTGCATGTTGGGACAGGACTGAAGGCAGCCCACACCCACAGAAGGACCTCCCCAAACAGGTGGCCTGGGGGACACACTGAGTTGGGGTGCCCCATGCATCCTTGCTCCCGTTCTGTGCCCAACCTCCCTGTTAGTCTTGTGCATGAGCAAATGTGAAGATGGTTTCCTGACTGGACAGGCTGCTCGCTGGCACCCTCCGTGTGCGGGGAGGCCAGGCTGGAGCAGTGTGGCACGGCACGGCACGGTGCTTCCTAATGGCTGCTCGCAAAGCCCGTCCCCGTGGTGCGGTGCTGGTGATCGTATTCCACAAGCTTTCCAGTTACGTGTAATTGCTAAATTTCACAAAGGAATATTCATGCTTTCTGAGTATTGCTTACCCCATGAAAGCAATTACCGGAGTTGTCACGGCGCCGGTGAACAGAAAGGAGTTAATTTCATGGGAGTCATCTTTGCATAAGAGAGATTTGAAATATCAAATTGAAACATTTATGGCAAAACCTTTTGTAAAGAGAAGGTCCTGACTAGCTGTGCTTGCTAGTAAGGTAGAGGAGGATGAGAAATAACTTTCTGTATTTCAGATATTTCCATAATTTCACTTCTACTATTTTTAGAATGATAAAATTGTCATAGAGATAATTTTTATACTTCATAAAGGTCTCAGTCCAAATTAATACAACTTTACTTTATTAAAATGCTTCTGCTGAGGCTTTTTAATAGAAGATTATCACAGGCAAGCAAAATTGAGAGCAAATGTAGGAATTGATTCCTATAGAACATCATTTATTTTGCTGAGTTTTGAAAGTTAAACTTCAAGTAAAAGTACTTAAGGATATAAAAAATTTTTTACAATTTTTTTTAATGCAAATTAAATGCTGTGAGCTTTGCTATCAGCGAGCAGAAATTCAGGTTGTATCACCAAGAGCATGCAGCACACACCTCATAATGTTGTTTTTCTATGTAACTTTAGTGTTTGTGCATATTGATATGTATATATGTATCTTGCATATATGTTAATATGCATATTCATATATGTAATACGCTGCATAAACAATATGAAATTGGCTTCCTTCTGAAATACATTGTAGTTAAATTTCTAGGACAACTGTAATTGAAAAAGATTAGAAGGTATTAACTTCTGCTTCTTAAAATGTATGTGCTTTGTACAGTGACAATAGCATCCTTTTAACTAAGCATTTTCTTTTTTTGTGTGTGTGTGTACTAACTCAGCAGAGCAGGAAAACATCTTTAGAAGAGGAAAATGTGACTGTAAAATGATTTTTAAGAGTTCATTTGAAGTCAGTCAGGCACAACACCTAGAAATACTTTAAAATGGATTTTTTCTTAAATCGGATTTTCTCTTAAATCAGATTTGAGGTTGACAATGTCCTATACTGTTATGCCTAGAATTATAACCTGAAATTCTGTTGCACTTTGCCTATCACCACTCTCAAACAAGTGCTGCATCTCCTTCCCTTAGCACAAACATTAATGCAACAAGAATAGCTCAGTTTGAGTACACTGAGCCTTGAAGAATATTGAGTATATTTTTAAAAGGGTTTCAGCTTCTAGAAAATTACATGATGAGACAATCTTTATAAAGAAGGGCTGTGCAGTGTCTTGGTTCAAATGGAGGACTGGCTCAGGGGGTCTGTTGGAAGAGCCTGCAAACCCCTGCCTTGCTAGTTACCCCCCGAGCAGGAGGAAACCAGCCCTTCATCTTCTCACCTTTTTGCCCCCACTAATGATGGTGTGGGCGAGGTAAGGTCATGGTGCTACAAGAACAGCATTGGCCTTCCCGTGGCAGGGCTCAAAGTGCTCTTTGTGGGATAATTGATGCAGTTCTGTAATTATGGACACTTAGCATGAGGTTGGATGTGCTCTTGACCAAAGGGGTTGATCGTGTCATGCTGTACTCAAAATAAATATTCAGTACTGCTTAGCTTCACTTTTGAGAGGAAATGGCCAGCTATAGGAACCTGAAAACATATGTTTCCAGATTAGAGTCCTGTCTGGGCACAAAATATAGAAAAACACATGGTCCTGAGAGACCCCAGTCTGTGCTGTAGCTTATGATGCTTGCTACCATTCCTGCAGCACCCTCCATTCTTGTTCCAGGTTGGGCTACAAATGAACTTGACCCAAAACATAAATTACAGTATTAAGGCAAGTCATGCCCTAACAGACTATTCTGGTAGTTAAGATTTCTTAAGGTGAAACTCTTTATTTTTCAGAGAGATGAATAACGGCAGACGAAGCAAATCTGCTGCTGCCTGTCTCTAGCCTTTTGCTTCATCTGAACTCCTGTGGCTTCCCCTTTCTGAATGTCAGGCAGTGCCATTGCCCAGGTCCTGCTCTTACTTCGTGCTGAGCCTTTACCGACTATCTGATTCATCACAGTGATTTTTCATCTGAATTTGATGTGTGAGCTGCTGGCTCCACTGCTGTGTCACGGCTGTCGCTAATTTGGCGTGACTCGTATTGTGGTAGGTTATTCAGTCTCTATTTTTTCCTTTTAAGAGTTTTGAACCTGTGTCTGTCTCCTAGGCAGGGCATTGTCCTCACTTAACACAAGCACTTCACTGATTTTGCTGTGTTTTGATCACAGAGTTAGTTTTAAAATAACATTTGTGTCTACTACCTGCATTTTCTAAGGCAGTGGTTACTTGATGAAATCAAGGATTACTGCTAGGCTCTTCTACTGTAACTGCCTTCCTTGCTCTTGTCTCTAGCAGGGGAAAACTAAAAGGGCTCACTTCACTTCAAAAAAATAAATCCAAGATAACCTTGATAAAAATCAAGCTTTGTTTCTATGAATCAGTTGTTCTAAAGGTCTATCAGTAAGAGATGTTACTGAGTGTTTGAAGTTTCCTGTGTGATGAGAGCATGACAAGGGGGTCAGCAGGTGATGTATGCTGGTGGTCTTTTCTGTGAAGACCGGTTTGTTTTTCAGGACAGATCAAATACAAAACTATCCTGTTCTTAGGTGTAGTCCTTAAGCATTTTTTTTTTAACACATTACCGTGGTTAAATTTATCTTTGTTTCTGTAATCTTTTCTGGCTCCTCTTTGCAATAAGCAAGTTTAATTATGCTTTCACCTGATAATTCGATATTTTTTTTCAATTTTGGAAATCACCTTTGAAGTCTGAGCTTTTGGGCATGTTTTTTTGACTTGGATGAGCCTTCAGACATAGCCTTTGAGAAAATAATTTTTAGAGGGTTTCAAGGCAATCATATAATTGAGATCTTTACCAAATTGCTAACTCATCACTTGTTTGAAACTGGACTGGCTTTTACACCAGACCAACCATTTCAACACAACTGAGCCTGGGCTGAACATCTTATAATCGACCTCTTTAGTCTCCCAATTGACTGCACACTGTAGGTTTTTTGAGCTTATATTTCTGTATACACTTCCTATGATTCTGCTTCTTCTTTTTATCTTGCTTTGAGTGAAGATGTTACTCCTTTTCATTTAGAAAACATGCATCTTCCTCAATTTTCCATGTTGTGCTTCTTACTTTCTTTGCTAAACATACCAGCTACTGCTATCAGTACTGAACCTAAACTTCTTTACCATTTGAGGACCCAGGAAGTGAGGTATTATCCCAGGATGTCTTTACTCCTCCTGTCAGTACTTTTGGCTAGAAATTTTTCTGAGTAATTCTTAAAAAGAAAAAAAACCCCACAACCCCAAAAATGCATTCCAATCTTAGCCCTTTCTTCTTTATTCCTAGTAAATCCTGTTTCTTTAAGTCTTGCTTTGCTCCTGGTGGGCTTCAGTGGGAGAAGATTCCTGCTGAAGACTTTAGTGGGTTGCATAGGGCACTTGCTTAGGAAGCCATTAAGACCCTCTCTTCCTTATGTTCCAGTACTGATGTTAGCATTTAAAAAAAAGGCAGTAAGTCAGGTTGTCATTAGCAGTATACATTTCCAAAGAGACTGCAGTGAGGTTTCTGTACATGTAATTTTTCAATTAAAATTTATTTTAAGGATAAAATAATCAAGAAACCCGTTTTCTTGCAACTCTTTCTCACTGTCCTGGTAGTTTCGAATTTTGAATGAGCTCACCTACTATTTTGGTCTTTATATATATATATAACTTTGTAGAATAAGAGCCTTACAACTGTTTTTTGGACCAGCTTTTTTTCAAGTGCTCAGTTACATTTAAGCTACATGAGGTTCATGAGGAGATATGTAGTTTCAAAGAGAAAGTGAGCTTTGAAGCATTTCTTGTCTTTAGAAAGATTTGTATGTATGAATTTTGAACTCAATCTAGCCACTTTTGTTAGGGATAACAAAAAGTGCTTCTACAAATACATCAGTAGCAAAAGGAGGGGCAAGGACAACTTCCATTCTTTGTAGGACATGGAGGGGAAACATAGTCACCAAAGATGAGGAAAAGGCTCAGGTACTTAACACCTTCTTTGCCTCAGTTTTCAACAGTAAGACAGGCTGGACAGGCTGGAGAGATGGGCTGATTCCAGCGAGATGAGGTTCAACAAGGCCAAGTGCCAAATCCTCCACTTTGGCCACAACAACCCCCTGCAGCGCTACAGGCTGGGGACAGAGTGGCTGTAGAGCAGCCAGGCAGAAAGGGACCTGGGAGTTTGGATTGACAAGAAGCTGAACATGAGCCAGCAGTGTGCCCAGGTGGCCAAGAAGGTCAGTGGCATCCTGGCCTAGCTCAGGAACAGTGTGGCCAATGGGACCAGGGAAGTGATTCTTCCCCTGTACTCAGCACTGGTGAGGCCACCCCTGGAGTGCTGTGTCCAGCTCTGGGCCCCTCAGTTCAGTAAGGATATTGAGGTGCTAGAGCAGGTCCAGAGAAGAACAACGAGGCTGGTGAAGGGACTGGAGCACAAGGAGAAGCTGAGGGAGCTGGGGTTGTTTAGCCTAGAGAGGAGGAGGCTCAGGGGAGACGTCACCACTCTCTGCAACTACCTGACAGGAGGTTGTAGCCAAGTGGAAGTTGGTCTCTTCTCCCAGGCAACCAGCAGTAGGACAAGAGGGCATGATCTTAAGCTGTGCCAGGGGAGGTTTAGGTTGGATATTAGGAAGAAATTTTTTATAGGGAAAATAATTGGACATTGGAATGGGCTGCCCAGGGAAGTAGTGGATTCTCCGTCCCTGGAGGTTTTTAAGATGAGACTGGATGTGGCACTTAGTGCCATGGCAGTGTTGGATGAAGGGTTGGACTCGATAATCTCGGAATCTTTTCCAACCCATTTGATTCTATGATTCTAACTCTTTTTCTCCCTTATTATTATACTTACAATAATTCTCATTGCTACAGTAGCATTTAGACACTTATAACTTGTTTCAGTTCTAGCAGTGCTCACAATGGGGGTATAAGTATTTCCAAACACATAAGTGCAGACCTGAGGAGTTTATTATCATCCGTTTCCAGAAATCAACATCTGATGCTTGTTTTAAATGTCTTGCTGTCCACTGAGGGAAACATCCGTGTTGGAGAACCATGCAAGCTCTAAGGGTACCTGTCATCTCTAGTATCTCTCATGTGTCTGCTTAGGTGGGTTTACTTTATAAGAAAATATGGTTTGATCAAACTATATTTGCTTTCAGTTTTAGTCGGGTTCTTTGCCTGGTTAAACGGCAAAGTACAACACCTGCATTTCAAGCATTACTTTTGTATGGATTGCCCCTCAAAGACTTTTCTGAGATGCTAAGCCTCCAAGTACTCTGAGTTGAATAAGTGTTTGCTTTGTGCCTTGATGAAATCAGTCTCGCTTCCTGATGGAACTCTTTGTCACAACATAAACAGTGTTGCTCTGCAGAGATGCTAAAAGCACAGCTTTGCTTCCCGCAGGCAAAACCAGCCTATCTACTGCATGTAGGAGAACCTACATCATCAACAATAAATGTTATGCCACTTGCTGCTCACAAATAGAAATGCACTTGCTTTGATTTCTCTCTGTAAATGCTTTGTTCTGTATTTCAGCATATTTTAAGCTTTCTATCCTGTGTTAGCACTGGAGCACAGATATTACAGAGGAGGGCCAGAATTAATTCTGTGCTAAAAGAGCTGTTCTAAAGAGAAATAGTGCTGATGCACTTTCCTTTTCACCTTACAAGGGTAGAGTATATATTCATTACCTTGAATTTACTGTAGTCTGTGCAAATATCCCTCTTGCAACAACTTGAGGCTGTGTATGCCATATTTTAATACTACAAATATGCAGTTGTTACGAGCATGCTTTACTGACGTCAACTGCCTTCATCAAATGTTCGCTAGATATTGTGATTGAGCAGCACAGGAACACACAAAGCATTAGTTGATATTGCTAGTGAAAAACAAAACCAAACAAAGCCAATGTTATGTAGTACAGTCTAATCTGAAGATAGCATTCCTATTAAGAGTGTGGTTATTACATTTAAAAAGACCAAATACATATACTTCTTTTTAAAGTTTAATCTGGTCCTTGAGAACCTTATATGAGGCCATTAGCACTAAGAAGAAATCTACTGTCAAGAAATTGCAGTAAGGGACTAAATTGAAAGCAGAATGGGAGAGTCTCATTGTTCCACTGTGCCAATTATGTTGCCACTTTTGTTTCTGCACTGCAAGACTGATAGGGATCTACAAATGCTTAGATCCCAAGGGATTTGGGCATGTCTAGTGAAAATTGGAAATCTATAGGAGTCTATAATCGCAAGCAAAGTGCATCATTTTCATTGGGGTGAATGATGGCAGCCATCCAGAGATGCTATGGACGTGGATCCATCAAGCGTATTTGTTGGAGCCTTCTGCTCAACATGAGAAGTACAAGGTCTTGGTTTCTTGGCAAATTAAGCATATGACTTGCCTCTCAATTAGCAAGGGTAGAGGAAAATGTTCACTGACCTTTCCATTCAGATGAATATTTTGTAGCTAAAGAGAAGGATTCATTTTCTGGATGTGAATTTTAAATGTATTGGCAGTCCTGCTGAGGAGGCAAACATTTGGTTTTCATCCTGTCAGTAGACTGCAAATTCATCTCAGGTCTGGCTTGAAGCAAGCTTCATCTCCAAAGTTGTGAGATAATTTAGAGTCCAGTGTTATTCTGTCCTGGCTTTTGCTTAAGCAAAGGCTACCAATTTGATGTGACAATGAGAAGTGCTATCCACTAGGAGCCAAACTATGCCCACCAAAGGCTTGATTTCCTTTCTCAAGCACATTTCTTCCCCAGGAGTTGAAATTGCATGGGTTTTTTCTTGATTTTTTTTTTTTTTTAGCCCACTACTTGATGTATTTAATTCCAGACTGTCCTTGAGCTCTCCAAGTCTCAGTCTGAATCCACAAGATACAGTTCACCTGTTCAAGAGAAATGTGCAGCAATTATGAATATTATGACTGTATTTGTCTATAGGGCAGGCAGGCAAGATATAAAAGTCAGTCTATTGATGGAAAACATAAAAGAGATGTCAGTTTTCAGAGATGGGGGAAATTATGTCTATTGAAGGCTCAAATCCAATTTTTTCAATGTATGTAATAGCTGAAATGATCCTGCTCCCTGTGTTGAAGAAGGGATTGTGAAAGGGCTCAATGGGAGATGGCTCAGTAAAGGTTTGATTCAAAGCTCAGTGAAGCCACTGGGCAGTCCTTCAAGCTCGACATGCTCCTAGACCCCTTGTACACCTCTGTTCTTCCTTCAGTGTTTGAGAAAACTGACAAATGGAGGAAAGCACTACCGAGACAATCCAAAGCATATGTCTGTTTAAATGCTGATGTTCTTTGTGGTCATTGGCAAACAAAATCTAATGCTGCAGGCTGTTAACAGGAATTTGGCATAACCAGCATCCTGTATCTCTCCACAGACTCCAAAACCAAGAATTCTGAGGTTGTTCTTGAGCTTTTCTTTCTCCCACAAGGTACAAACAAATGAGCTATTGGATTAGTTACAGCTTTCATTAAAATGTAATTAAAAGATGTCATACTTTTATAGTCGGACTCAGCTGTAGCCAAACATATGGGCATAGTAAAACATTTCACAGAACTGAAAGATTTTGTGGTCCTGCTGAGAAAATGATAGCCTTACAGCTTCTCACTTAATTATTTTAAAATTAATAATAGCAATTGTTTAAGTTCCCCTCACTCTAACAGAGTAGCTTTTAATATTCCTGACTGAAATGCTCAGTGGTGAAGGTAGTTACTCTGCTGTGGATACAGAGAGCAGCTTGGGGTCCTCAGTCCTGCTTGGTAATTTACAAGAGACATTTTGCTACTTTGAGCACATGCATGAAACATTGCAGGTGCTCAGAGGAAGGGACCTGAACCCCTGCCACTCCTGTCTTGAGAGGACATCCTGGCTGCCAGGTCTGTTGTGCTTTGCTGCATTCTCTGTTGCTGGAGGTATGCTGTTGGTAAATTACTCTTGAGATGGAAACAGACTGGGATGTTACATATTTTGGTCACTTCCTTAGAATGGGAAAGTATGTCTGTGGCTTTATTCCAATAATTTGAAGTTAGTTGCACAAAGTCAATTAGCTGAAAGAGGAGGGAGATGTCTGCTAATAGCCTGGCCCCAGTGGAGTCAGGGCACAGGAGCTGCAGTTCAAGTCATTACTCAAGAGCAGGGATTTCAGCAGGGCTCCCCCATGCCATGTCAGTGGACACAATGCTGTAGGTCTGTACAGTTTTCCATGCTGGCTCTGTGCCTTGACTGTGGAGGCATGAGCACCATTGTCTGAGTGTTAGGAGGATGTTTCTGTGTTGGGAAGCATTACTCTGGGCACTTGCTGGCCACAGCTCAGCGTGGCTGCGTGGTCCAGCCCTACCCAACAGCTGACACACAGGGACCCATGGAGGCAGGCAGCAGCTTTGTGAGTCTTTGAAGGGGCTTAGCAAGCCCTGAACCCTAAGCAGTGGGGCCCACACATGTATAAGAAGTGGATAAGCACTGCTGCCCATCCAGCCTGCTCCTCTCCATGGAGCTGGCTGTAGGCATAAACAAATGGTGGAAAATTGCTAGGGGAAACCAAGGATCTGTGAGCCATGGGCCATAGAGGTGGTGAGACACTGGGCTCCCCTGCCTGGACAGCTGGAGATACGGAGCCAGGCTGTCCCTGTCCCAGGACAGGACTGCCAAGAGGGTGATGGCAGCAGCAGGGGGTGCTCTAGCTGCTCCCATCTTGGCTCCCCACAGCACCCCTGCTGTGCCCTCTCTTCCAAATCACCCTGAATACCAGCCTAGAAGGGACACCTGGGAGGGACATCTTGGGGATGCAGGCTTTGATCCCTTCATTTTTCAGAAGAAAATAATATTTCATCTCCTCTGAAGATGTTATCTATATGCAATGTCCTCTGTACCCCACTCTTGGATCCAGCTAAGGTGTTTTGAATTATAAATGCAGAGTTCATTCTCTGAAAGTAATCGGGGGTATGCTCATTTATTCTAAAAGCTTCACAAATTTTAACATGGATTCAAAAATTTAATTTAAATATGCATTACTTATTGTTATTCACTTTTTCCACTTGCTTGTAGAACTTGTTCAAAAATGAGAAATCACATTCTGTATCCATTTCAGGTGGGGAAAAAAAACCAAAACAACCTTACTGCAATCTTTTTGGATGGATTACCTGAACATTTATGAGTAACTAATCTGTTCGGAGGAATCAGAATCAGCCTGCATACATGAAAAATGCAGAAGTTGCAAAATATAATTTGAGAAAGAATTAACAACTCTCCAGTAGCATTACATATTGCTAATCCAAGGAAAAAAAGACTGTCACCTTGTAAGTAATATTGGGATATTGAAAGTACTTGCTCAGTGTGGGCACTGCAGTTGGTATGCATGCAGCACAGCAAGCCCTACTCTTATTGGTGTTAATATTAATTAATTATCATTAATATATGGGTCACAAAGCAATGGCAACAAGGTAGAAAGGGTTTCTCGGTGTCAGCAGTCCTGCACACATGCGTGTGCCCACACCAAAGTTCTGGGCCTCAGGTTGTCAGCTCAGCCAGATGTGAGCAGCTGGGTGCTCCCAGCCTGCACTCAGCTGCATCATGCAAGAGCGAGACTGTCACCATTGGGGGCCAAGATAAAGATTTCGGTGGGAGAGTAAAGATCAGTAACATTGCCAGGATTTGAAATAGTAAGAGAAAGAAGTACATTTCTGCACTCTTGTGACTGGTACATGGAAAATATTTCCACTTCACAAGAGCCACTTTCTCCCGGAGAAAGCTATCAAAGTATTACTTTAAACAAACTATCTCGTTCAAAGGACTGTACCAAACCTATTTCATCACATGTGTAGTTTCTGAAAGGCTGAACATGAGCCTGAGCCCTCCAAATGCTGTGAATCAGGGAATGCTAGAATGTAAAACTGGCTAAAATATGCAGAAGTTAGAAATGAAACAGGCTGTAGTAAAGTCAGTTTTATTTGGGGTACAAATTCCAAATAAATGATAGCGTGGTACTGACTACTCAGATATCATGGACATCTGTCTGGAGATTATTCCCTAACAAAAGAGTCTTAGAAATCATTCATATAGTTTGTATTCATGTCAGGTTTCGGTCACAGACAAATTCACACATTCAGCAATGTAGTTAATCTCCTAGATACCCACCACGGAAGAATAGGGATTAATACATTTATCTTGTAAAACAATGCAGTCCTCCTCTGAATTACAACCAGAAATTAGACTGTAGTTATCAAATATGCTCAGAGAGGTTATGACTCAAGTCACTGCATTGTTAAAATTCCCATCTCTTATTGCCTCCCATTTTGAAGGTTGAAGCATCAGCTGCCACCTGGGTTTGCTGGAGTCAGGGAAGTGCCTTCTCCAGCAGCAAATTTCTGCATGAGGGCAGAGAGAGGGCTTTGCCTTGCAAATGTTATCCACAAGTCCAGAAAAGGTATCAGGAGATGCCCCTGGACTCAGTGATCCATAAAACCTTCATGAAAGTCAATGCGTGTTCCGTCAGGAATTGAAGCCATCGTTTACATGGCATGCCAACAGTGATAAATCTGTCCCACAGATGTGTGCAGGACTAGTGAGTGTCATGCTGTTTGCCAGCTGAAGTCTCTGTTAAGCTCAGAAAAACTTATACTAATCTTAACTTCAGGAAAAAAAACCACAGAAAACCACCAACCCAAAACAGAAGTCAAAAAGCCGCTTCTATCTGTAAGGGAAGAAAATTTCCTACCTTGTAGTGTTGGCGAGGGGAGAGAGGAAAGGGTCTTTCATTTCCTATTTCTTCTGAATGTATGTGGCACATATATTTATAGGTTAATGGTACCTTTGAGAAAGTATAACTCTCACAGTGATTAACAGAATTTTTATTTTCTACAAGTCATGTTATAAAATCCACATAGTTCCTGCCTCCTAAATGATAATTAATCTGCTGGTGTGTGTTGCCCATCTCAAGACTTCCACAGTGCTACACTGGTGTTTCTCATTAAAATGAATCCTGGAGGCACTTTGTTATTGTTTAGACTGTGAAAACCACTGGCGGGGGATTTTTCCCCCTCTGTATGTTTTGTAAGTGCTAAACGCAGGAGGAATTTAGCACATTCTTTAAAGGACTGCACATTAATAATACATTCTCGACCACAAAAAGAAAGTCAAACTGCTAAATGGTAGTTGTATAAGTCAACAGCATTCAGGAAAAGGCACTCTCCCTTTAATCTTTGCTACAAAGGGATGCCCTTGTAGTCGAGACAGTATCATCTAGAAGTCGACCATTTCTTGCTTGATGCGTTGCTCTTGTGCTTTTCAACAGTGCTTTAGGGGGTTATTTCAACAGCATTGTAGATGACAAGGCTAGGATTATTGAAACTTTTCAATTCCATCTTTGTTTTTTAAAAGGCTGCCTGCTGTATAAGAGCACTTGTAAGGCCTTTTTATACATCTCTGTCTCTTGCCATAGGTAATTATTTATTAATGAAAACCCTGCAAGAAAGATTGACTGTGTCTAGAAGAGAGCAAGGAAATAATAATCTAATAAAATTCTACCCTGATGCCCTTGTCTGATCCCAGTATGAGAGTCAGTAGTTCTGGGTTTTTACCACATCACATCAGCTAATTCCCAAATTCAAAAGCAGTTTTGTTCAGTAGTGCTAAGACTGTACCAAAATATGTCCGCTACTAGGATCCTGTTCCTGCCAGCTGATCAGTGTTGATAACGATAGCGCTGCCTTGCATTGGCATGTGGCAATGCTGCAGTATTTACACAATACAGAGGATTAGGGTTAGTGGTAGTCTGAAATCAGCTGTCACATGCATAAAATGAACAGGGGAATACATGCTAGGAAAGTGGGTTTACTTTGGGTTTAGGTTTTGTTTTCTCTCCTAACCCCAACAACGCTGTACAATTCTCTCACAAGTTGCTTTGATTTCAACACTTTCTGCTCTGTGCTTGGACAGGCATCGCTGCCACTGCTGCGTGCTGGGGCCCTGGGCCATGCATACAGGTGCGTGAGCAACACCTTGATATAGTAAACCTTGGGGCTCAAAGGACAAGGTTGGAATGCTCATCACTCTATTTGGCAGTTAAGTTTCTGGTTATCTATATTCCCTGTGAGCTGCGATCTTCTGTCTTGGTTCTGACACAGCTGTTTATGGACCTTGTTGTCCATGAATTTGTTTGAACATTTTTTGCATTTGCTGACATCATTCTTCTCCAGCTTCCTGTGGCTGCAGTTCACTGAAGTTTTCTGCTTCTTGTGTAAGGAAGTGCTTGCTTTCACCTCTTGTGAATGAATCTGCTCCATGTTCCACCAGGTACCTCCTCATTCTCACGCCACAGGGATAAATTCTGACTAAAACCAAGATGCTGCTTTGCACCAGTTCCACCCACAAGCAGTTGAAAGGCTTTATTAAAAACTAAATTTAAATCTTAAAGCTCTGTGGAGAGTGCAGGTAGAGTGAGGTTTGCACAGGCTCCTGGCAGATGGGGAGATTTTGAGCTGTCAGGTTTTGAACTGTCAGAAGTTTTGCAAAGGCTCTTAAATTACATGTAAATGTTCAGTTTCAAATGGCTCTGAATATAGCTTATTTGGTCATTTTAGGGAGGGTTAGTCAGATCACACAAAGCATATGCTTCCTAGTTTTACTTTGTCTTAAAATAACTGTCAAGTCCACTATCTCCTCAGTTATGCTGTATGGCAGAGGGACAGTGTGGTTTCATCAGGTAAAGTTTCCCCTATACAGAAAAACTTTGGGTTAGTTACAAAGCAAAACTTCATGAATTCCTTCTTAGGCTTCTGATTTATTTTTTATTTTTTTCCCCAATGGCAAAATGCCCAGTGCAAATCAAATCTTTCAAATCAGTTTCCAAAAAAGAAGAAGCTATCCTATATGCCTGAAATATTAATTAAAAAGAAGCAAAAAGAGAAAGATTTGGACAGATCCCAAACCAGCTACTCAAATATAAATGTCTGCAACTGTCATATGAACTTCTCAGTAAATGAGACTATAATCCTTCCTTCTTAATGTGGAAATACTACCTGATTAGCCCAATTAAAAGTGGATTTCTGACAGAATAATACTTTGGGGTGTAGTTTCCTAAAGGATGAAAAGATGCCAATTTAGAAATAACTGTATGTTACTCACATTATTAAAAAATTGAAACAAGGAATGACATAGTAAATTAACCATTGGAATTACACATTGGCTTGAGTTGCCCTTCAAAGCAATATAAAACATGTAGAGGAATTAGGCAATTTTTACACAGAGTGAATTGGTAAATCAATATCTTCCATTAAAATTTTAATTTGCACAAGAAGAGCATGATTACTGATGTATTTTGGTTTGTTTGGTGGTGGATTGATTGGTTGGGTTGGTTTTTACTTTTTCATTTTAAGAGCTTCTCTTAGCACATTCTGCTTAGAGAGTGGATAAGTGACCCTTTCCTCCTGACACATCCTTCCCCAGCAGACTCTGGCATTCAGAGACCCCTTTTCCTCTGGTGGAATTTTTCAGGATGGTACAGAACAGCTCAAACCCACAGCCCTTTTCCCAGCACAGTAAAGAAACACACGATTTCTGATAGTAAGTTATCAGGCCAAGGGAAAACAGCTCACTCGAACAAAACCCCTAATTTGACCCTGGTAACCTCTATATTTTTTGGGAGGTTGCTATCATAGTGGTCTGTTTGTTGACAAGAGTTGTTTTAAGAGGTCTGTCTGTGTTTAATTTTGACAACCATGCATGTAAACATTTCTGAGCTGTCCATTTACGTAGTTATAACTGCATATGAAAGGCTGGGACCTTCACTGCTAGGAGCTGCCTGTGTTTTGATTTATTTTAAACACTCTACTTTGCTGCGCCATTACCAAGTTAGCCTGGAGTCTCTGTGAAAGAATTTGTGAATGCTGTGTACAGCACAGAGAAAACCTATGTGCAGGCCATGCCCATTTGAAATGCAGCGTACCAGCCCTGGGCAGTGCCACAGGGCTGTGAGGGCTCCCTTTGGGATGACACAGGAGGATGTGCCAGGTGGTGCCAGCAGCCCGGGAGCTGTGCTGGCGGGAGGCACCCTGCTCTGGGCATGGTGAAGTAAAATACTCCCCTTGGCATCTGCGATGCAGGGAGCCAATTTCAAAACCTTTATTGTTTTGTGCAGTATAGTGCAAATATTTAACAGGGTTGCTTAAAGTTCTTTGTGTTTGCTTAACTGCATCAAGGCAAGGAACATCAATTTTCTGGGAAGATTTCTGCTCTGCACGATCCATAGAATTTCATATTGAAAGATTGTCTATCCATGCAGTCACGCTTATTTTCCTGTTGCCCAAATTAAGACAATCTATAAAGAAATGTTCATTTATTAGCAACTGGTGTTTGACAGTTTATTTCATGTAAGCCTCCAGCTTTCCTTGGCAAGCTTATTTGCATAATGTGTTATTATGTCTAAATGGAAAACTAAATGCCTCCATGTGGTCTTTAAATGACAAGTGCTTGTCAGCTTCATGCAATATTCAGAAGTAATAGATCCAAATCACAACAGCACTCACTGTGATGTATAAGGAGAAAAAGAAAGCCCCGAAAACTTGTTGCGCATCCTTCCCTGACAAATTTACACTTTGGTACAGACTTGTCAATTAGAGTTTTCATTTGTTAAATAGTTGAGTTCAACTGTGAAGGAATTTACTCTGTAGCTTTATTCTGCATTGCTTTTGATTAATTACAATTCATGCTGCCTTTTTTTCCCCCCTGTGTTTTTTTCCCCCTCTCAAACAATGCATCTCAGGGAATAAGGTTCAGAGAACCTTGGCAAGGTTTTTGCTTTAATTACTTCTTAATTATTTCTGTAAACATGAATGCTCCCTGACAATAGTTACAATAGCTTTGGAAGATCCGTTGTGAAGTTCACATTTGAGATAGTCCTTGGGTCTAAAATTTGTACAGTTATGTATTGAATTCATGATTTTTTTCAAACAGAAAAGTGGTGTGTTTGTGTGTGGTTCCAGGTTATTAGAGGCTTCAGGGACAAAAGGTCTCTGAGACAATGCTCATGTAAACACCGTCTTTATGCACTTTTCTTGCATGTGTGCTGCTCTGTCCTTCATAGACTGTCCACCCAGAGCACAACCTGAAACATCAAAGTGGCTTCCACAAAAGAAGGAAAAGTCTAAACTCTGCTTTTACAGCAGGGTGGAATGTGACGTGCTGGCTCAACGAAGGGCTGGAATTCAGCCCAGGAGAAAACCTGCTAACAATTAATGCTTCAACATCATACAGTTAAGGGCAGTTTTGACCTTTAGCAATGCCACATCTCTTTTTTGATAAATGCTATTATTTCCATCCCATGTTAAAGGTTAGTAAAAGTACACACTATTTTACATATAAGATTAATTTTTACCTTTTAAAATAACTGGATATCTTGTTTCCTATTCATTGAGCTCCATAGAGTGTTTTCAGTTGGATTCAACATAAGCAAGTGCTTTTCAGGATGATATTAACTGAATGAAATGGTTTGGAGCAGAGATTTGGGGGGTTTTTTGTCATGTACAACATAAGTCCAGAATGAAGATAGGAAGAAAACAGAAAATATTAGAAGGAATATGCTGTCTCTCGCATAAATCTGGTGCAGGGATAGAAACAAAAAAGGCACACAATTTTAGCACTAGTCTAAACCACAGAAAAATTGTATTAGTGTTGGACTGTTGAGTTTCTTGCTTCTAACTGTCTTTCTGGTTGCTCAGTGTCACAGGGCAAGGAGACAAGGAGATGTAGCTATAAAGGACAGAAGGAAAAGAGAGGAGATCTGACAGAAGGAAAATATCATGAGGTGCAGGGCAAGTAGTAAGGATTCATGTCACATCTCCTAGGCTGACTTAGGGTCAGCCCAGTTTTGGGTACCATCAGTCACCAACATCTGGTCATTTTGCCCCTTAGTAGCTGAACAATGAAGGCTCAAAGAAATGCCTGATGGTGCATTTTTTAGGTTTTGGGAAACGATGGAGGTAGTAAGCAGGCAAGGAAAGAATAAAACTTGTGCTTCTCATGTGCTTCTCATCCCTTCTAGTCACCATTAAGCACTGTGGCCAAAGACGTTGTCATCAGCCACGCACCATTAACATTAGCTACTAAAAAGTTTTGAGGGTATTGTGCCTTACCTCTCTACACGTGTTAGGTTACCCTTGTGCATTGTGTTCAAGAAAAAGGGACCAAGTTCTGGTTTCAAAAGCCAAGAGAGCTGGAAACACTGTAGGTTCCTGCCTGATCTTGGATGTTTGGCGGTAGTGAGCTGCCAGGGGCTGGCAGGCTCCTGAGCAAGCCCTCATTAGGGGAGCAGCAAGAGGAGCTGCAGTTAATGAGGAGGTGGGAGCTCCTGGCTTGGCAGTGCATCCGCTGTGAAAGAAGGTGGTGTGCTGGTAATTCCCTTTGGGAAGTCAGGGTCAGACACAAAGTAAGGGAACAGTTCATCAGTGTTATTAAAAGATGTTTCAGTCCCAGGCCATGGCTCCCCTTGGTGATTTCACCAGCAGCTCTGATTGATGCAATTGGTGTAATTAAAGTGGTCTTATCACTCATAGCAGGCATGGTGTCAGAGGGACAAGAGGAGTTTCTAGCACTGGTGACCTGTGCCTTGTGCTGCCTTTGGCTGCCTGAGCTGAAGTGAGAGCAGGTGGAGAGCTGACGCAGCGCTGTACGACGGGTTTCAGTCATGAAGCCAGTTAACAGGCAGCATGTTGTGTTCCAGTGACCCACCTTGATGAGAACGCTCTATTTCCACTTCCTCGGGTTAAAACCTTCACTCACCCAGTGAAGGAAAAGCTCAAACCCCAGTTGCAAACAGCAGGAATGTTAAATGGGCTTTGACCTGTCCTCCACTTGGTTCTCTCATTAACCCCTGTCAGTACCTCCCCAGGACAGGTCCCAGAGGAGATGGAAGGCTCCTGGGACAGGCTTCCTGTGGGCTGGGGTTCCCCTAGCTGTGGCAGAGCTGGGCTGCCCCAAATGTGTCCCCTGTGGTGGGCAGGGAAAGCAGGCAGACAATCAGCTTTAACCAACAGGAACCATTAGGGGAATGCTCTGATATTCTGAACAGCACATGCATTAAATAGGAATGTCCAAAGACTTGCTCACACATAAGTAAAATAAAAGGTAGCCCAAAAGGTATTAAAAATTAATAATTTCACTTGCTGCATGACCATGCAAATAGCACTATTTGCTATAAAAATTAGAAATGGGTTGTACAGACTTTGACAGCAGGTGAGTTGCATGCTTGATCTCCAGTCGCCCTTTTAGATCTTTGACTCAAAATGCTCTGCAGCATCATGTCTTCTGCCACTTATAGCCCTGGGTACTTTCAAGAGTTCTTTTAAAAAGTAACATGAGAGTTATCATCTCATCTCAGAGTAAATGATATTCATAGGTGCATAAAAATGAGGATAAACTGCTACATCAGTATTTACTTTTTCCCTGCCAAAACAACAGGTAAAGGTATCTGAAGGAAATGGCAATCAAACTGGATCTCAGAGTAAAGTGTCCAACAGGGTGAACTTTTCAAAGTGCCACCTCTGATTTTACAGCTATTAAAACCCAAGGGCATTTCTTTAAAAATCCTCATCTTTTTTATGGTACTCTTATTTGAGATTAATTATGTATGTAAAATTCTCAATGAAGAATGAAGCATTCGAAGAAGTCATGTTGAGTTTCAGTAGTTAGTCCAGTGATATTAAAATGAAACAGGACCAACTTTGTAGGGGGCAATTATAACACATTACGGTGTGAATTGCACACTGTGATTAAACTCATAGGAGGTACTCAGCAGCAGCAGTTGCTTTGAAAGGGGCACTGATTACCATTTGTACTATGCATTTTGGTAATCAGAAATCATTATGGAAAATATTACATCAACTAAACAAATACCCCCTTAGCAGCAGGAAATATACAGACTTTTATTTTTTTTTAAGTAGCCTTATGCATGTAAATAAATACTTTTTTTCTGCATGGGACTGGCACTTGATCTGCACATCAAATCAATATGCTGTCAGGATACAGCAAGACAATGCACTGCAGAATGAATGGTTTAAAGTCAAAATACCTCCTGGGGTTGGATTTGTCTTCATGTCTTAACTTCAGGCTGGTTGCAATGACAGTTTAAACCATCATTTATTTGTGATTTATAAAAATCATCTTGTGAAAGAATTAAACTAGCAAGAGGTGTTAACATTTACTTTGGAAGTCCTGAGTTATTTCTATTAAATGGCTTTCCCTAGGATTTAAGATAGGGGAGTCTTAAGGTTCTTACTGCCTACAAAATACTAATGGGCCTGTGTTGCAAAGGTACTATATTTTTCTGGCATGTTTTGACACCTAATATTTTAAGGGATTTGAAGAGAGCTCTTGTATCGTGGCATTAATCAGTTTTATTAAGGCATTTTTGCCACCGCTTTCTGGGGGTGCTTCAAACATACCCACATAGTGGTACCGGGCTTTTGCATCACCATGTGACCCTCCTGACCCTGGGCCATGTCTTCCCAAATGTGGTGGGTTTCATTGCACAGCAGCAGAGAGGAGTCAGGCTGATAACAGGTCCCACTTGCGATGCCACAAAGCAAAAATTTGTCCCAAGCTAATAAGCCAAATATCTGCTTGCTCAGGGATTTCCTTCTTTCTTCTTTTCTTTGATAGGATGTCATATAGATAAAGAGTGATGCTAATCCTATAAAATTTCTGGCAGTTGGGGACTATATGACTGTTTTAAAGATGCAAACTCATCTTCACTGGATCTTCCTAATTTTTCCTACTTCTCATCCTGCCATACCATTTTGATTGCTTAACATAAGGTCTAATGTCAAGTAATAATAAAGCAATTACAAGAAATACAATTCATTCTAAAGTGCATTAAGCAAGAACTAAATTAAGGCACATAATTAACAACAACCAAAAAAAAAAAAAAAAGATACATTCAGGACAAAATGTTTTAACCTCTATATTTCTTCCAGCATTAACTACCTTGGCATTAACTCAAAACCGGCAAAACCGGTAGGGGAAAAAATATAGATTATATTCACAGACACAGTAGGGCTTTTACTGATTTATGTAGGGAGATTCACAGATCTGTCAGGCACGATCCTTTCTGTACAGTAATAGACTCAGTTTAAACTGGGATGCTAATAATTTTTTTTCCTTGTCCATCTGGTGCAATTATTAGAAAATTGTACTCAAGAAGGCTCCAATAACAAACATGAAACAGCTCAATATTTCAAGTTGCCAGTATTTTTCTCATATTTGTTCTTTTTAATTAGAGAGCATGCCAACTTCCAACTGCAGGACCCAGGCATTTATTAAGTGATAGAGAAGCAGCAATATTTTATTGACTAATTCCCCAGGCTTTTATTATGTTTCCTAGCAAAATGTGATTTATAGGAAAGTTAATAAAGGTATCCTCACCTACTGCACCTGGAGACAGGACATGTACAAGGGGCAGACATTCAGACTAATAAGTGAAATCACAAATCTGGAAGCTGAAGTTGGATTTTATTTCTGTCAGTGCAGCAAAGAACTGATGCAGTTTTGGGCATTAAACATCTCTATTCTTAACTGGCTTTATCTACTTTTTTTCTGGATTTTCAGGAACATTATGCTAACTAATTATAGCAGTTAATTTTTTTAAAGTTTTAATGCTGAAAAGCATCATTAAAGTTTTTTTCTTCTATAACACCTTCCATTTCTTCCCCACAAATGTCTGAGACTTTTTTTATTGACTTCATTCCTAAATTGAAAGTAACTACTTGAAAAGTGTGTTATTTCCAATTTCTTATCACACTTCGACTGATTTTTCTCCTTTGTATAGCATTTCCTTTATCATTTGTGCATGAAGGCAGCATTGTGCCATGGGGGCATTCTGTGGGCTCCACTGATGCCTGAAGGGTGGCACCAGGACAGAGGCACACTGGGAAGCTTGTCACCAGTAAATACATCAGTTCCAAACCCAGCTATAAAAAAAAAAATTCCTAGTACAACACAATTGGACAAAGGCGATTTAAAATAAATGCATTGATTCTTACTCTTAATAAGGTTAGGCATGCAATTGTGTGATGACTAATTTGTGTGCCTAATTACCATGATTGTATGTGCAAATCAAGTAATTATGGAAGTAAATAACCATAATCATTTATTTTCATGGGTAATTATTCAATTTTATGCACAATGGCAATAATTGGGTGTGCAAATTAAGCATGCAATTGTGCATGCATATTCAACACACACTTGTGTGTTGAATCTTTTCATAAGTCATTCTTTTTTTCTGAATATTTTTCTCATTTCCTATCCTTGACTCTGGTGTATCGTTACTACTGGGACATTATTGCTCAAGGTAAGGATTTGAAAACTCTTCTATTCCAAACCTACCTGACTTTTTAGTAGTTAATAATTTTTCATTGCAAATGGACTGCTTTCCTGAAAGATGGCTTTTCATTCTTGGTGTGCTTTTTTCTTAACTGGGCACGGAATTTCTAAACAGGAAACTGAAATAGATATGTTCCATAACTTCTTAAAATTTAAAATATGTAATTCTGTAACCCATTAAGGTAATTTCAAAAAAATTTCTTTTGCATACGTATACACAATTACCTTGGAGTTTTAGACATAATAGTGCCTTTGTCATGAAGAGGAACTTCATGCTGCACTGCACTGGAGGACATGTCCCTAAGCTGCCATTAAAGGCAAGGAAAACACTGTACCTCTGCTTACCACACAGGTCTGATTTACAAAAGCACTTTGGCACTGACCTAATTCAGTTCCCACTTAAGACACGTAGAAAGAAATCCCATTGACCTCAATACAAATGAAGTTTATCACTGCCGAGCGCTTCTAAAAATGTCACACCACTTTTCTGTCTTAAGACCTGAATTTGTGGCACATAATTATCTTTAAGCATATATGCTCAGATTCTTCCAGCTTCAGGAACCTGAGCAACATCGTTCTCTGCAATGTGCTAATCCCCAGACGCTGGATCAGTTATTCCCGTGTCGCTCCAGTGAAGCCTGTCCCAGGAGAAGCTGCTGGGCTGTTCCCAAGTCACACCTATGGTCAAGGTACAACTCATGCAGCTCAGCCCAGTCTCACCGGCTATTAAGGGGTCCTGTCTGTGAAATACCCCATGCCAAAGGGGCTGCAATTTGTCACTCTCTTTCCTCTGAGCTCTGCTCGAGCCAGGGAGGCAGAGGAAGCACCCTGGTTTCAGTCTGCCTCAGGAGGAGTGGCTCACTGCTCTGTTTAACCAAGGGATTTAATTTCCATTGTTTGTCTTTTGTGTCCCTTTTCATTCGATAGATTTCCCCAGCCTCATTGATGTTAATCTCATTGTCCAGGAATCAGCAAAGGGTAATTAGCCACAGTAATAATGATCTATCTGTCACAAGATCATGGCCTTTCATCACACACCATCTCAGATGTTTTCTAACTAAGCACAGGAATCGTTGTGGGAAAGGATCAGAACTGTTTCACGGTGTTCAGTGTCAGCTGCAGAGGTCCTGCATGGCCCATGGGAGCAGTTCCCACCACTGAGACTGGGGCATCCAGCCAGCACAGCCTTCTAGTCCCAGTCCCACTTGTCCTCAAAGCAGAAAGGATTTCCTAGTGGTCAGAACCTGACCTTCTTGGTGGGTAAAAAAAATTGACAACAAGAATAAAAAAATCCCCTCAACCTGTTTTGATATTTCAAAGGAAAAAAAATTTAATTTTATTTTTTGCTATGAAGTTACTTTTCTCAGTGTGGTATGATTTCCTATGGTAAGAGGCTAAAAAGGTCAAAACCAGAAGACATCTTGTTTTCATTGAAATGAAATGTCTTGTTCATATGCAAAGCATTCCTACCAGCTGTTGCATTTCATAGGGAATTTTTAAATTTTAGATTCTAAAGCATTCTGAAATGAAAAAATTGAAGACTGAAAAGCAGAGCTTTGTATAGAATAAAACTGGTTTGCTGAGTATTCTCCTGGCAGCAGTGTCACACCTTTGTCAGAACTGGGCTTCCCAGCTTGGGATGGAACCTCTGCCTTGCGCGGAGGTGTCGCGTGTTGCCCTCCTGTCTCTGAGGCTGAACCATCTCAGCTCTGCATGGTGTAACACTCTACCATGCTGATTTTTCCTGTCAACCACGAGCACTTTCTGAGCTCTTTCTCTCTGCAAAAGAGGCCCAGATGTTTCTTCGTGTGTCATCCTTAGTTGCCAGACAAACCTGGCCTTCTACTTGATGCGCCCATCAGAAGGTTGCATGCTTGGTTTTGCATTTCACACCATTGAGAAGCTATGTAATCTATTCTTTTAAAATATAAAGAACAAGAAACTTTCATTCCAGAAAATGTTTAGTTACACCTTTAGAGAAGGGATGTTATTTTTAAATTGTATGTGTCCTACCAATATTATTACCACCTTTAAATATACACATGCATACTCAAAACCATTTTGAATTATAATGTCTAGGAGAAGATAGTTTTCAAAATATCCATAAATGAGGATAATTGAGCTGGGTTTCTGCATAGTAACATGACCACTGAAGTTGAAGTGGAGAGATAAGTCACTAATTATAAACAATAAACACTGGATGTTGTAATTTTACAGTTCTGCTGACTTCACAGGGATGCAGCTGCCTTATGGCAAGTCTCACTAAATGTTCCTTTGTGTCAGAACAATTCTGCTTATGTACTCTATATTTTCTGTATTTCCTTATCCTTATTCTGAGTTACTGGAAGCATTTGCATTAAAAAAGTATCTTTGTTTCTTAAGAGTTCATCTGCTTTCTTGCTTATCATGCACATGCCAAGAAAATGAGCTCAGCAGCAACAGGAAATGTGTGTTTCCCCAGGTCAGGAAGCCTTCTGCCATAATGTCAGGAGTGACCTGGAGACCATACCTGACCTGGTGCCCTTCCTCCTGCTTTTTCAGACATAGTCAGAGATACTGCTTCAGCCTAACAGTATGTGACCTTTGAGAGCTCTGGAGAATACAGGACAAACTGGAATTCCAAGTTATTCATTTGGAGTTAAAATATTACTGGGTCCATTCATAGAAATATTCCTTCTGATGAGGTATTGATGTCCCATAATGGCAGAATAAGCAGTTGAACAAGAATCCTGGAAACCCAGTTGGTACTTGGTAGGGTCAGAACAGCAAAGAGCTTAAGGAGCATCTACACCTGAAAAGAGGATCAAAATAATGTGATTGCATGAGTTATTTCCCTGTTAAAGAACAAATACCTGAGCAGATGATTTTGTCGTGAGCAGAACAACAAAGGCAGGTGATTTCTCCTGGTGAGATTGGGACCTTTTTTTTCTCCATAGCTTAACCGAAAGAAAACAAGTGCTTGCTGGAAAAGCAAGGATGTTGCCCTGCAGAAATACAAACCAGAACATTCACTAGGAAACAAAACCGATATTAGTTTAGTAAAAATGTTTTAAATGCCTTTTTATGAGAGGCAGCTAAAACCACTGACAGTCATGTGTGTTGAAAATTACTACTAATCAAATCATGCCCTTCTTTTTCCAAGTAAAATGCTTTGTATCCTGCTGTTTGTCACACTTGACTTGTTACTCTTGATTATACCTGTTTGAGAATTATGCTTTGACTTAAACAGAACAATGCTGTTGTCTCAGTGAAGCTGTTACTTGGTTTTTAAGACCACTTAATGCCATCCTGTGGTGCAAGATCATTCTTTTGTTTGTACATTGCTCATCTTGGTTTATGTGGTACTGCAATTGAATAATAAGTGATGACTTGGGCATCCTGTTTCATTTACAGCCTTGTCCTGTCCTCCTGATAATGACAAGAGTATTCATGAAGTGGAAGTAGGGCTTGTTTGATAACAATGTCTTGGGCAGCAGAGAGGAGGGTGACCACTGAGAGAACCTGGCTGAGACCAGTTGTTACCAACAGTGGGTTTCTACTTCATGTGCTTTTGAAAACATCACCCCTGCCAGTAGCTAATTGTGCTACCTATTTCTTATTTTATGTAAATGCCCTCTTCATTTGCAGTGGCTGTATTTCACCTGAGTGTCTACTGCACATGTAGAATGACAGAGGGCTGTGGAGTAGGGGTCTGCAGGTCACCAGGAGATGCCACAAAGTGGGAACAAGTACAACAACACACAATCTAAGCAAGAAGTTAACCTAGAAAAGTGGAAACCCATGGACTGGTAGTTTGCCTGTGTTTATGGCACAAAATCTGAAACTGCTTAAGATATGAAACGGGAAGCTATGTAAAAGAAAAGTTGTAATCTTTGGCTTACCCCAGAAATCTTAATTTCAAGACAGTAGACTTAGCTTCCATGTATATACCTTATTTCACTTTTGTTGGAGAGAACTTTAAAAATATGGAAATGGGAAATTTTAAGTTACTTAAGACCAGAGATGCACTTGTAGCCACTAACATGGTGTCTGGTAATGCACACGGGGGGGGAAATCCTATGCTTCAGACTGTGGAGTTGCTGAGACAGGCCCCAACCTGTGTGCTGCCTGCTGGCGGTGCAGTAGAGGTTGCAGCTGCAGAACCTCTGCTTCCTGCTTTACTACACTCCTGTTTGCTTCTTCTGGGTGCCTCGGAGAAGATCCCAGCTCTTTAGTATTGAAAGCTAGAGCATCTTCCTCTTGTTCCTTATCTATAAAATAAATTCAGAGTACTGCTTGCATAGTAGTATTATGTTGGTAAGGCAATAAGGAGACTCTATGGCCATTTGCTTGTGGGTAAGATTTGTCTCTGTATTTGTCTTGCTATCATTTAGTTTTAAACACGGGAATAATCTTTTCCTATGTCATAGGCATGATATACGCAGCTCAATTAAAGTTTATGAAGCATGATCTGAGATTGCTGGAGTCAGAGCATTACAGATATGCAAAGAAAGACTTTAAGTTAATCATTACTGTTCATGATATTTTGCATCTTTTTTTTTTTTTCAAGCAGAACAGTACCTTAATCAGGAAATAGGCCTGATTTCAGGTGGAGAGAAATATGGTAATTAGTAATTACATATTGTGGCTTCCCTAGCACAGAATTTCGTCCAAATACATGGAATACACTATGTGGACTGGATGGTAGGACTCTATGCTAAGATTTCTGTTTCAAAAAATATGATGTTCATGTATGCTACTCTGTGGAAATATGCTTGAAAATATTTTGAGATGTAACATCTGATTTTTCTGTTGACAGTGATCTGCTTGTGGTCACATAAAATACCTCCTAGCTTAGATCTGACAGTGAACACTGAGGATTTGTTTGCAAATGGTTTAGAAAAGAAGATTTACTTTGCTTTGAGGGCAGCTGGGAAGACTCATTTTATTGGATTACAGAAAGTGAGAGTAGTAAATAAAACCTGATCCCCAATATTTAATATATGAGTGTCATAAAAGAAGTAAAGATTAACTGTCATGTCAAGATGCAGTAACTGTAAGTCCACTGGTTGGCTATTTAACTGATAGAATTAAAGGAGGAGCAAACAGAACCCATCTGCTCACCCTTTGCTTTTCAGAAAACCCAGAAACGGAAGCTTTGAATTTTGACAGGCAAAATATTTTCTGATTATTTGCCAGTTCTTTCTCATTTCACTGATTTGAGTGATCCTGCCAAGTTACATGAAAACAGTACCCTTAAACTGTCTCTAGGCACTGCTCTAGATCATTGTAGCTCCATTATTTCAAGAGAGGTATGTAATTTTGCATCATCAGAGCACTCTTCCTCTTTATTTATGCTCACCATCAAACAAGGAAATCCTTATGTAACTTATTTGCTTGCATAGCACTCATGACATTATTAGAAGCAGGTGAAGCATCTCCAGCCTAACTCATCCCCTGTATTGAATCTGAGTTTTCTGGTTCGTACTTTGTACAGATTTTAATTCTAATGCTCTTTTTCTAACTTCATTTGAGTCTCTGTCTATCAGTTGTGGAGTCCCTGTAGCAATGAATGAGGTAAATTATGTACATGAACTCAAAATAACAGGGTGATACACTATGACCTGCCCCAGATTCTTTCCGCATTTATATGAACCAAAATGCATTAGCAGTGAATAACATCCTGTTATGGAACTCTAAGAAGTGATATAAAACCAGGAGTTTTGGCACATCACAATAAGAACTGGGATCATGACAGCCTATTTGATAGCACAGCAGATACAGTGAAAAAGTTCAGCATTCTGCCTCAGAACCTGCTGTTGTTTTCCTGAGATAACCTAACATCTGTGGCTTGAAAAAAACCCAACATTTCAATCTGCCTTTGGCTTATATTAGTAAGTCCTGGTAATGAATGAATATTTGTTATTTTGCTTAAATATCAGGCATTTACAAAAAGCATGGGAGCATGGTCATAGTTACATCACAACTACATTTTTCTGTCATCTTTTCTTGGACTCTGTGTCAACAGTCTCCATAAAAAAGAACTGTTAAAGGCACTTTGGCTGTAGACTTAGTGCTGCCACTTCAGATTTCTGGCTTTTGAGCTAAGATTTAACCACAAAGCCTTGGCTGAACTTTGTGGCTATGTACTTAAAAGATGATCTGGCACCTTTAAATCAGTTCAGCCCATGGGCCCAGAAGAGAGAAAAGTCAGCTCCGGAGTGCACACAGATGCGCTGATGCTTTTTCATCCACATGTGGGCAAACTTTTATGCTGAAGCTATATTAAATTGCTAAAGGCAAACAAACCTACTTTGCTAGGTAGTCTTAAAGTTTATTTTTACCTGATGATGACATTTGCATTGGGAGTGAGGTACAGCAGCAGAAAGCCCACAAGGGCAGCATCAATGGAACGGATATTGAAAAGAACAAAAAAAACCTGTTTCTTTTTAAGTCCTCCATACTTGTAAATGTGAGACCTATTGCTGTGATAAATGAAAGGGTCATGAACAAATGCACTAGAGGATGATAAAATAGCACAGGTGTATGAAATGCAATACTGACTTTCCAAAGTTTGTTTAAAATCAGGGCAGTCTGTCCAGCCCAGTCTGCCTTTGCCCAGGGTTTACCAAGGGAAAGGGTGCACATCTCACTGCCCTGGGCACCTTTGCAGGTCTTGATGTCTGGGAGTATATTTTCATAATCAGCAGTGTATCACTAACTATATATCTTACAGCCTGCCCTACCCTGGGGCCTGAAGCCCTGGGTCCCCACCTCTCCCCATCCTTTCCCACCCTGTCCTGCTGCCATGGAAGATGGAGCAGGTATTCCTGCCCTCTCTCAGGCCACATGGCCTGTTTACAACTCAGTGTAAAACACCAAGGTGATTCCTGCTGCCCGGGGGCTGCCTGTGGCACCACTGCTCTCACAGGGGCACTGCTGGAGAGGAGTGCTTGAAAAAACAGGGAGCAGCAATGGAGGATTAGCTGCACCTACAGGTCTGCTGCCAAAGTATTTGAGAAGCTTGTTTTAAAAAACAATCTGATTGCATGTAGGAGTAATTTCAGTGGCCTGCACTTCTTAGCTCTTATTTTGTGTATTGCAGTATGTGTCAGTGAGCAGAACTTAATAATACTTCACCCGTATGAACCTTGGTGATTGCATGCAGCTTCAGCAGAATAACAAAATTAATTCTCTGATGACTTCACAGCAGATTTTGAGCATAATAAGCTGACCTTTTGCATTTATTTTGTACATAGAAAACACTACAAATTCATTAAAACAGGGATCTGCAGATTAATGTTTTAAGTGTTATTGAACGCAACAAATTTAGTTATTTATAAAGATTTAAAATTCTACCTACTTGAACCTGTTAGTGCACAAAATTTAAAACACAAGTATAAAAATGTCATATAAGATTCAAATATTATAGGCTTCTAAAATGCACATGCTAGGAATAGCAACTACAAATAATGTTAGTGAAGAATACAGGTGATGTAAACCTTTATTGGTTTCTATTCTGATGACAAATCATATATTAATCACTGTTACTCTATTGCCTCATTTAAAAATCAGTTATGTAGTTGAAACATGCTCACTTTTAGGTCATTCTTTTAATGAGTAATTTCACTGGTATATTACCACACAATGTCACAGTATGGTAATCAATTAAAATAATTAACCTCTAGATTATCTAGTAGCTAAACATAACAAATACTGTTCTACGTAGATCAAACCACCATTTCCACCAGAACTATAGTAGAGCCTTGTTTTAAGAGCCAATATAGTTACTCAGTTTCACTATTAAAAATTTTTATAGCTTGAGAGAGAAATTTATACAGATGTGAGTTCCCTCACTTGCTATAATCAACTGCACGTGCTTGTGATTGCCTGCTCTGGGATGTTTTGGTCCTCAGAGGGGGCATTATGGCCAATGCTTGCACTATTATCTCAAGTGCTTGAATTCTCTGGCCCACTCTTTCTATTAGAAAAAGGTCCAAATACACAAAAACATAGTCAATTTATAATTCAGACAAAGAAACTAGTCGGGAGGTTTGCTGACAGCAAATTTCATTTAGCTAGTTTTACTACAAGCAATTTACTCTACAGGTGCATTTTGCATTCAAATTGTTCTTTACCAAGATCTTTTCCTAATAATATGAAAATATGCTTATAAAGCCTGTAAGTGGTTTCTATAATAAGATTTTTAATGAGTTGGAATATTAAATTAAGTTTTGTAGAAGTGCTTGAGGTGTTGATATAACTAACTTACACACCATACACCATTAACTTTATCATAAAGAGAAATTTTAGCTTCTCTTCATGCAACAATATACAGCTCTGCAGCACTATCAGCTACTTTGCTCTGCAAATTGTGTTTTGTTGACTGTTTAGCAGTATTGTCTGTGGCTGTGATACCTGAGCCCTGGTGCCAGTCATCCAGCTGTCCAGTCAGCCCGGTGTGGTCACATTTTGCTTTACTTCATATACTCTTCATTTGCCTTCTCACATTTTCTTCTTCTGTCTGAGGTTTGTCATACCTCAAAGTGGCAGGCCACTGAAAAATCTCCCAGTGAATTGGAAGTATAACATGTTTTGTCTTGATTTTGATTTTGGCTCCAAGAAGCTTGAGATGGTATGAGAAAAGCTCTGTTTCTTCAGATCCCTTTGCTGGGCCAGTCACAGTAGCTTACCCTGTCTTAACTCCTTGAGCTATCAAATGATGTTAATGATATGTACCTCTCACAAGTGCTAGGAGAACAATAACATTATAAATAAAAACAAAGCTTTGCAATGATCTATTATGTAGATTTAGCACCTGGCATTAGTTGAAGGGAAGTTAGGAGCTGTTGGCTATGCAGGTTTGGAAGTGTAACACTATATCTACATCCTAACCAGAGAATACAATAGCTAGAAAGGATGCTTTGTGCCATAGGAATGGTAATGGTATTCTCACTTCAAACAAAAAAAGAAAATAAAAGAGTATTTTATTTACAACATTTGGTTAAGGTTATCTCCACTCACTCTTAATTAAAAGATATTAAATGCTGTCAGTGAACTGATAGTACTGAGAAACACAGAGCCGCTGCTCAGTATTCAGCAAGGTTAACTGCTGCTATTGAGCCATGCACCATTGTAGCAAATGGGCTGCAATATCAGATTTTAATATATAGGGGCAATGCTCTCAAACTGTGGTTTAGCTCAGCCGTACTGCTTCCCTTCGTGAGATTGATGGGGATTCTGCTGTGCTTGCCACACTCCACTGCAGAGCACTGGAGGGCATTCAGCATGTTGAGAAAGGTCAAAACAAGACTACATCATCTTCTGAACCTAAAAACTCTGAACTCTTTGCTACCTATTAGGATGAACGAACAAAAGCTGTGTTTTGATGTGTGACATCCCAAAGAATTGCTTGAGGCAGATGAGAAAGTTACTGCTACTTAAAGGAAAGGAGCAGTTGTCTGCAAGCTCCATCTCTAAAAGCAAGCACCACGGCACGGCTCCAGCAAGCTGCTGTTTCAAACAAAACTATGTCCTCAGTGTAGGCTGTAGGTTTGGTAATGAAGTGCTCATCTCAACATTCATTAAAATTTTGCCATCCTTTAATTTGGTTAAAGGGAAAAACCTCATTGTTTATTTTTATGTACTTAGGAAACTAGAATAAACAATATTTAAAGAAATACACCATGGCCTGGCATATGCTATTAATAAATCACACTTTCTGCACTTTCAAAGCTTGTAATACACACTGTTCCAGCCTGATGAGAGATACGAGAATCTCTCTTGCCAGAACATCAAAATAAACCTAAAATAAAGATGGCTCAGTATACAAAACCTCTCTCGCAGAGCAGGGGCAGCAGCCAGAGGGAAGGCAGTGTCTCCCACGCCTGGGTTGGGTCACACACCTGCTGCCTGGAGGTTCTCCACTGTTTGGGAGCATTCAGATACTAATTAAGTAGCTTGTTTACTCCTAGCCAGGGAACCTCTCTTCTCCTCAGAGCTGAGTGTCACCACAGCTGGCCTCCAGTCTCATCTGTGTTACCACTTGCTGGATGAGTCACTTTAACTCTCCAACCCTGACTGGTTCTTTCACATGCCAAGGACTCTGGAAGGAACCCCTCCTTGAACAAGAGCCTGGACTGGCCAGTACTGACACTGCAGTTTCAATTTCTATCTCTATGCAAAGATGAGTAATATACACTCTTGACCTACACTTATTTGTAAATATTTTAATTTTTTTGCACGTCACTAAATACCCTGTTTGACTTGGAAATAATATTTTTCTTTTATTTCTTTCTCACATAAAAATGATATTCTAGACTCTGGTTTCTAATATTCTGGCTATTAGGTTATCAGCACTAGTGGGTTTAAAAAGACATATTAAAAAACCAAAAAAAATGTTTATCTATTTGCTTATATCCTCATTCATGCACACTCATTCTCATAACTCTGATACAGTGTTTATACAAGCTATTTTCTTCTATTTATATCACATTAAATGAACGTTGCTCAGAGAAAAAGAAAGTCCTGTGCTGGTCTGGGAGGAATGTGATGCACAACGAGCAAGGGACTGACCCTCTTAATGTCATGCTGCTATTGATGATGTGCTTAAGTACTGCTTCTTTCTTTATAAGGATGTAGGCTGAGGCATGGCAGCCAGACTGCCATGGAGTGTGACTCAGGAAACAAGTATGTAACTAAAAGCTTGCTGCCTCACAGCTATGGTCAGCATTACACCCGCCAGGAATTTCTTCTGGCAGCTCTAGCAGGTTGTGAAAGAAATATTGTGGAAAGTTTCTGTTCCTCAGCTTTCCCTCTCATTGGATCAGAAATTCCATTGCATAAATATAACAGTTTCACAGTGGGGCTTCTGTAGTCACTTTATTTCTTGCTCTTTTCAGGAGTGCAGTTTTCTAGTTTTTGTTAGAATTTTAGTGAAGGGTAAATTAATACAGTGTATAATGTTTTTCAGTTACAAGGCATGTTAGAATTTCTCTTAATTCAATTACATTGACATTAAGTAAAAACCTGGACATAGGAGCAGCTCTCCCCACCTTCAAACTACATTCACTCTTGTGACATTTAATAATGAATATATATCCAGAATTAAGAACAACTTAAATTCTGCAGCCAGATCTGTGGAGTCAGTGCTGCTTTACTGGAACTTCTACACCACTTTCAGCTTAATTAAAATCTGCCTGCTTTTATTAATTGACAATTGCAAATGTAGAGACTAGACCAGAATGTAGTTATTTTCTGGCACTCTTCTCTCTTCTTTCTGCATGTTCTGCTGCCTGCATGGCTCATGCAGGTCATCCAAGGAACTTCTTGCCTCACCATTGCCTAAATTGTGCAGTTAATACAATACCAGATGCTTAATGCTTTCAATACTTAGAGAAATGGAGACTGGGCACTCCAAAAGGGTTCCAGTAAGCTGGATTTATGGATCATTACAGCTACAGAGATGGAGTGGTGTGAATTTATCCATTAACCTTGAAATCTTGTTCTTAATAGAAACTGTGTTAAAGTGAAGCATTTCTTTTCAAAATCCAAAACAGACTAAGTTACGATGGCAAATACAGAAAGAGAAGTACACCTATCTGAAAATAAAATTTAATAGCTTGTCCTTCTTACCCTCTCTTCTCTGTATGCAGCTGACGGGCTGTGGGTGGCTAACAATTCCATGTGGAATTCATGCACATGCCTTCCCTCAGATCCTGGGCTGCAGAGAGCCACCAGCTGATGCCTGCCAGCCAGCTTCCTTTTCTTCCCTCTCCCCTGTCTTGTGGACTGCACAGTGGATCTTTCAAAATAACATCTTCTCTCCCTCTGCTTTGCTCCATGTGTTATTGATTCTTAGCTAATTTAGGAGGCAATTTCAAAGTTGTTCTGGGTGATTAAGGGCCCCCACTTTTCCGCAGATGCTTATTTCCCTTTGGAAGACTGGGCACCAAAATCTCCTGTACTTAATGAGACCACTTAAAAATCATTGGCCATTGAGAAGTGATATACTTTCTTGGTAAGATAATGTCCAAATCTGCACTGAATCTGTAGATGTGTCATACTTTATAAAAACCTATGGAGATTAATGCTCTTGGCTTATTACTGGATCTTTATAGACCCCATGCATGATATGTTGATTTTAGGATCATTTTAGGATGATAATAGATTTGAGGTGTTTGACTACATGTCCTATGTTTTAGACATACTCTGATAGTCTCTAAACCAGTTAAAAATATTCATACTCGTATTGCAAAGTTGAAGTTTCAGCTTGGTTTAGAAAGGCAGCTCACACGCCTCAGCCAGCTTAATATGTCAGACTGGCTGTACCTCCAGAAGCGAAATGGTTTTAAAACTATCTTTCTAACTATGACCATTGGAATAATTATATTTTTCACTGAAAGCTGAGCATATAGAGTGTAATACCACCACAGAGGAGGGAGCCAGTAGCCAATCAGAATCTTCTTGAATCCTTGGGCATTCTTGATACTTGGGGAGTTCAAAATACAATTTTTGTATGTCCCATAAAATGTACATTTCAATTTGTTTCTTGAATGAAGTATTTTATTGTTGCAGATATGAAATTCAAAGGCATGACTGTCCTGTTACCAAAGAATCCATCTGTATGTATTACAGTTTTGAAGGTACCATTGCAATGAGAGTCTTGGACTCAACCCTAAAGCTCCTTTTCTTCTTCTGCTACTATGCTGCTGCTCTTGTGACTTGAAATGAATCAGTTCGTCCAACAATGAAAATATATAATAATAATAATAATTATATGTCTTACAGAGGACTTGTGAGACTTAATTTATACTGGTATAGCATTTGTGATCTTTGGATGAAAGGTGCTTATGTGTTATTAAAACTTAACATCTTATTGCAAACCTCTCCAGAACAGTGCTTCAGTCAAGCCTGCTTTGTTTTGCTTATGTTGTTAAGGAAAAAAATAAAGCAAAGCCAACTGAAAGTGAAGACAGAAGACTGTGGAAATTAGTCATGAAGTTTTGTTGGCTTTGCATTTTTGTTTCTCTCAACCTGCACAATGAATGCTTTGTCCGGATGAGTATGGTTTCAAGAGGGCACTGGACAGGCCATCGCATCTAATTCCAAAAGTGACAGACTGAGGAAGCATGCTGCAGGTAAGAAGCAAGCTGAGGAGCAGACATACCTTGGATACTATAATGATAGCCTGGTATTTTACTATACTCTTTACTGGTAATAAAAATATGTGGTGTCTGAATAAGAACATGTTTTGTACTAAAACTTTCTTTTTCAAAGGAGCGTGTAGGCCTGCTGTTTCTCTACCATTAAGAACATACCTTTAGCACTGATAGACAATCAAAATCCACAGTTTTGAAGGTTTAGGCCCTTAAGCTTAAGGTGGTCCTTAAGATGGTCCCTAAGCTTTAAGTGTGGGATGATCTCAGCAACATTTTGAAGGCAACGAAGAATGAAAATCAGTGCAGGGCAATTTCTGTCTGAACTAAAATAATAAGACTGAGCTGAAAAAAGGAGTCTAGAGATATGTAAACAGTCTCTACAGTTTTTAGGACAGTGTTTGTGCAGAGCCATATTTTGTTCAGCAGTGCATGCCTTTAATCGGAGCAAGCTGCATTGCCTCAGGTTGGGTTGGAGCCGGGAGATCTTTTGTGCCTCCAAATACCCCATTCACCCTGACAAGCACTTGGATGTGTCAGTGGCCTTGATCCTTTCTCACTTAGCCAGTGAGCTCCTGTGCCCCGAGGCCAAGGCTTAACTCTGCCTGCCCTTGTGCAGAAAACAGGAGGGATGTGACTACCCTGACTCCAATTCCTTTGAAAACCTGCGCTAGGACTGCAGCAATACAGTATTTTGATTACTTATTGCAAGATGATGACTTCTACTTTACATGCTCTGTGACTACAGTGGTTGTGAATTGTCAATTTTGCCCTTTTAAAATCATATTTTTCTTCTGCTAAGTACCACATTAGACAACAAGCACAATATTGGACTGATAGCTGAACTAAGAAATTAGTAAAGAAATACAGATATGTAAATTTGACATAAAGATGATTGCTATGGTCTAAGCCTTGAAGAGACAACATAGCACTGGACTGCATCTGATACTGCTGATGATATTTCTTAAAAGTTGCTGCTGTTCATAGGAGGAGTTGAGATGATAGCTGCTATTTATTCTGAAAATGCAGATATCTTTGTTGGATTCAGATATTGCAAAAGGTTAATAAGATATTATGTCACACATGGCCAGAAATTCTCTAAAGTTTGCAAACAGACAGTAATGCAGTGTGACAAGCTGCTCTTGTTCTCCAGCTACATCAGCACTGCTAAAGGACAGCAGACTACACAGAAGATTACTCTCAAAATTATAAAGTTAATTAATTTGGGGGATGGCAAACTGAAATTTAAAAAAGAATAACATCCATTCTAGATACATAATGAATTTAAGAACAGGGTTATTTCTGATTTCCATATCTAATCTTTAACTCTTCTACTCGGCACCCATTTTCAGATTTCCAGTGAGTTGATGTGCCTTTTACCACTTAATTCTTGTGAAACCGTTTATGCTACATAAGAATGGAAACTGTATCTGCTTTGTATGGTCGATAGAGCAAATTACAATTTTCAAATGGAAAATATCATTTAGTCTAGAGAGGAATATTTGCGACCTCAGAAACATTTGAATTGTTTTCTATCATTTCCAAATTAAAAAGACAAGAAGAGTTAGGTTTGACAAGGAAGATTACTGAGATGGCTCAATCTGTTGCCTGTACTTCACCATAAGTGATGTTTTTGTTTGCTGTAGCAGGTCAACTTTAAATTACAGCTAACATACCACGAAATTCCTGTGGAGCATGAAAAATAGAAAAAACCCACAAAACATTAGTTTATGGATTGCTTTCTGATGCTTTTTTAGCCTTGTAACCTAAGGCACAGCAGAAGTCACTAATTCTACTTGTGACAGTGAAGTCTCATTTTATTCAGGCATTCGTGCTGTGACACCACAGCTCCATGCTCACCAGAGTAGCTGTGCCATACCACAGCTGCAGGGGTACACACCCCTCCAAAAATATTGTTTAGAGGGTGGGAGTAAATTTACCAGTCTGGGCTTGAGCAAGAGCCTGGGAAAGGGGCTTTTTTATTTTCTCGTGGATTGATATGAGGCACTGGCTACAATGCTGAGAGTGTTTTAGATGCAGAAAAGCTCAATAGTGCCTGCAGTTAAGGTCCCAGCCTAAGGCAGCTCTGAGAGCTGCATGTTAGCTGCAGAGAGGTGGAGAATGTGTCCAGTGTCCACATTGTGGGCTGCTCTCTGCTTCAGTGGCCAGGAGGGCAGGGAAGGGAAGCCTGCAGCCAAGTTGGGGAGTTTTGGTGCTTTGAGAGGCAGCCCTACAGAAAGGTTTTTATGTGCAGTTATTTGGGCAGATTGTCTTCGAAGAGTCTCACAAGGTATTTGTAGCTTTTACTTTAATTCTCCAAGCGTTGCCAGCTGCACTGACTGCCTGCATTCAGTAACTGAAAAGACTGTACTAGCAACTGAGCACTGAAATTGGTCTTTGCAGTCTGGATTATTTTCCTGCTATTAGCAAAACCAGTATTCACAGTACCTTTTAGCATGCAAACAACTTCTACTGTTTGTAGTTGTCTTTTTTTTTTCTAAAATTCAAACCCACATCCCAGTTATAAGCTGTTATTAAAGAACTCTGTCATATAGGCTATGCCGATTGGGTCAAATTTGCCTCGTATGTATACGTATTGAACCTCCCAGTACTGCACACTACAGAAATCACAGTTCTGTGAAATTGATATGCTAAAAAGTATTTCAGCTGAGTAGATCTGAAAGAATAATTTTATCTGGAATATTTAATATAGAAAGATGCCTAAGTGATCCCAGTTAAATTTGCTGCTAGACAAACAGACCAGTGGGAAAAGTACGTACAGTAAAGCAATTAAAAACCAGAATGCCACAATGCATCACCTTAGCTACATTTTCCTAAGGGTCTTTATGATACCCAAATCCTGAAATGAGGAGTGTGTGAGGACAGCATGAAAAGATAACAAGGGAGAGTGGAGGAGACACTGTGTTGTTGAATATTTCTGAGTGTAGGAAGTGTGAGAGGGTGGTTGGTACCATTGTAGGTCCACACAGCCAGGAGTAGAAGACAAATAGAATGTTGCTTCCATGAGTCTTGTGAGTGAGAGAGAAAGTGGCTGCTCAGGCAAGCAAAAATGTATTTTATTTGTTAATTTCTGAATTTCTTAATTCAAAAAAGATTGTGTCTCTCCAGGATGCTTTAAACTCCAATGTCTTATCCTGCAAATAATTCTGGCTTACCCTTAGCTTTGGGTCAAATGCAGTTCACTCACAGTCCAATAGCTTGTCTAGTGCCACAGCAGTCAGCCTCTTTAAATAATACTATAGATCCATCTCCTTCCATTGCTCAAAGTAGTGCTTCAACTGCAGTCATCTTAAAGGCCATGATGTTTCAATATGGCAAAATGAACAAATTGCCTTTTCATTGTTTCCTTTCTAAGTTATATATATAGGCTATTTACTTTACTTTGTTGTCACATCCACGCTCCTACATCACTTCCCTGTAAAGCTTCCCCAGAAAGCACTCCATGGACTGTACCAACTGGAAAACACTGGGAAATGGATTTCAATCCTGGAAAAATAGTCCAGATTTCAAAAATTATACTATTCTGAACTAGAAAATTATACTGCAAAGCTGCCATTTTCTGTCTTACTTGAAAAAAAAAAAAAAGGTATTACTCCATAGCAATATAATTCACAGAAGTATTTCCAACAAGCTCCACTCCATGGACTTTCTTACTTATACCTTTAAAAATGAAGAAGCTATTTTTAAGTCAGCAACTGCCTGCCCAGTGATGAGAGTATGCTGCCACCAATACTTTTTATTGTTAAAAATGTTGTAAAAATTTATTTTAATAACTTTGTGATGATGTTAAGGATTTTAAATAATACTTATTCCTTCTTGTAGGAGAAGTAGGCATTGATTACTTCTATAGTTAATGATGGTGCAGTTCTCTTTAACAACACTCTATACTCTGCCAAAGAAAATATTGCTTTTGGGTTTAGGAATGGTTTATTGCTTTCAAAGTTTTCAGATCAATTAAGAGATTTCATTTTCAAAGATTCTCACTTTGGAGGAATGCCTCTTTGAGGATTTCCTCACAGAAAGAGGTGTCTGCTTTGAAGATTTTCATGTCCTAAAAAACAGTCACATTTCTGGGGTGTCCTCTTTGAAGACATTTTTCTGTAACACTTAAAAGGTTTCCATTTTAAATATCTTTTGCCACCATGGACAGCATCTGCTTGGAAATATTTTTTCCTCTATGATATTCTTTTTGATAATTTACACAGTCTTGTAGGAGCCCATAAAATAATCCCTATCAAAAAAGCCAAGGAACATAATGTGTTCTTACACAAGGTACAAAAGCATTTGGAAGAACTTCTGTAGGATGGGATATAGCAAGAGCCCAGTTTTGGAAAAACTGTAGAAAAAAAATTCCATTTTATAACATCAAAGAGTAAAGTGGAAAGGTGAGCTCATCTGTCACTTATATGGCCTTTTAAAAATTACTGTGAGACACTTTTTACTCCTTTTAAATCATTTGAGTTCAGAGTTCAAGTTCTGGTATTCCTGAAATCAATAGCAAAAGTCCCATTTCAGTCCAGCTGTGCAAAGAACATTCTTTGAAATTGCTATAAGTTTTCTTTATTTGTTTGAGAATGTATTGCTTTAATTTACTACTATGTTATTGGGGATTTGGAATCTTTTCCTTGCTGGTGTTGAGTTTTTTCAGAAGAGTTGTGTTGTCCATTACATTTTTTGTCACCTTTTTACTAATCATAATTATGTTTGTAAAACTAGACAACCTCAGATTTTGTTCAAGACTGGGCTCACTGTGTACGTTAAAAAGTATTCTGTCTGATGCTGGTCTGTGAGTTAGATAGAGAGCGGGTCACAATACACCTTAGTACACCCTTCAGTTTGCATGTAAGCCCATTTTTGGGATATTGACTTGGGCTGTGGCTGAAACCTCTGGCCTGTGCTTGCTCCTGTCTGCAGGGCATAGAGCAGGAAAGGCTGTCAGACTGCAAATGAGCAGCTGGAGGCAGGAGGGCTGGGGGGTTGAGATCGTTTTCCTGATAAAAATGACTGTCTAGATTGCTTCAGTGCAAAGTCAAACCAGATGAGTTCAGATCACCTGCAGCAGTGGATCTACATTGATTTTGCACTGGAACAGAAGAAAAGTCCCCCCTTCAAAAGCAGGCATATTGGATGAGCGGTTAATGTTTGCCACCTCTCAGCTACTAGTCACCACCTACTTGCTGAGACATCATGCCAGACTGGGCACCAATTTGCACAAACAGCTTGCCAGGGCATTGCTAGACTAAATGCTTGAGCTCGGTTAAGTTAGCCATGCCCTTACATGAGTATCATTAGCCAAAATTTAGGTAGCATCACTTCAGCTTAAAAATAGAAATCATCTTGAAGTCCCTAAATCTATACCTTGTCTGATCCTCAAGTGGAGAACCTTTGTTACCTGCAATACTGGTTGGTAAAAGCTATTGTAGTAAGGAAGGAGTCTCTAAGAATTAAACCTTTTCTGATTGTGGGTCTTTCATGTAACCCATACATGATTTTAAAAGTACAGTGCTTGGGGTTTTTTTTCAGTGGGTTTTGTGACAGCCTGGTAGGCAGGAAAGCTATGTCGTCTACAATGTAAAGATCCAGGCTGGTAAAAGCACCATCATTAGGGAGCAGCCCTCATCAGTACTGGTCAACCATACTGTGGCCAGGGGACAACTAGGTTCTCACTACCCATTAAATTACTTTACTAGGTACTTGGAGAGCAATCATGGCTTTGGTGTTGGAATATTTCACCTGTGTCTTGTAGAGCGCCAGGCCAGCACTTAGACATCTGTTTGTGACAACAGAAAGATCTTTACATTTTTTTAGGTCAAGAAGAAGAGAACTTCCACCTTTTGTTTTATAACCTCAACAAACACCTTTACATTCAGAAAAAAACCCCCAACAATTCATTTCACTTCTTTTCCCTAATGGAAAACAGCACTCTTCCCAGAGCTGCAGCCATGGCTGTACACGACCCACAACATGATCTTCAATCCACCACCAATCAGCTAAGACAAAAAACAAGAAAACCCTACGGAATGAAAGATGTTTGCAATCACCAGTGGCATATAATATTTGTAATAAAAAGTAAAACTGTTCTCCAGTCCTGAAGAAAGTAAATGTACATGTATTTAATCACAGTGATAGAAAAAGGTGAATTTGCTATGGAAAATAAATTTCCAGGTGGATATGGTACAAGCAAGAGAGGGAAAGTAGGCAGACAGATAATAATCTCGGAGTCAAATATAGGCCTCTGAACCTATACGAACATTCACTGACGTACAGTATGAGCTGTGTCACATGTTTCAGTGTTTGATACAGTAGAGAGCAGTTACACTCCCAGCCCGCCCAAGATAAGCTGTCTTTCTAGCAAGGACGCTAGAAATAAAATGCTGTAGAGCAGCCTGTGGGATTCAGACCAGCAGGATGAGTTCTGACTTGAACTTGAAAAAGAGACATTTATTGAGGGCACTGTGCTTGTAAGAACTACACAATAGCTTCAAAACCTTGATTAAGAAAACAAAGTAAATCAATGTAGACTGCTGAGAAGAAATGTTGATTAAGGACATTGTTTACAGGACCACAAAAAGATGAATAGCTGCTAATAAATGTTGGGACTTTGCTCAAAGGCATCTGGGGAATTTATGAAGATGATAAGGACTGGCTTAAGATAGATTAACGTGGCTTAATGTAACAAAGACTGGTACACCAAATGATCAACCTTTCCCATAATATCCAGAGGATCTGTTGTTCTAAGCAACACCATTTAATGACACTACTGTTAACAATATGGAGAAACTAAATAGACAGGGCTATTTAGTTTGGAGATAGGGAAAAATGGTTACTGTGCAAGTGCATCTAATAGTAAGAAGTATCATGTTCATCGAAGGAGTCACTAAGTTCGAGTTTTCACATAGTCTGATTGAAACAGTATGATATAATTTAAAAAAAAAGAGTTTGTTGAAATTCTCTGCCCAAGGTTCTCAAGAGAAACTAAGGTGATACAGTATTAACAGGTATATTATTTGATACATTAATAAATTTTTAATTATTAGTTATTAATACTACATTATTAAAAGATATTAAATGAAGGACAAGAAAAATGGTCTATTTTTTTCACAGTAGAGGGAGGTCAGTGGTAGAGTACCACAGGGACCTGTGCTGTTCAGCATATTCTTAAATGATCTGGAAAAAAGAGTGATTATTGAGGCGACCAAGTTTGCTGATGATGCTGAATTATTCATGGTAATAAAAACAAAAGCTGACCGTGAAGAATTGTGGAAAGCTCTCATGATACTGTGTGACTGAATGATGAAATGGCAAGTTGAATTCTGTGCTGAAAAATGGAAGTAATATTCAAGGGAGAAAAAAAGCCAAAATATATATGCAAAGTCCTGGAATCTAAATGAATGGCTTCCACACAGCAAAGAGTGCTTGAGTTGTGGGGGGTGTGAAAACAGCAGCTCATGGCTGTGTAGCATTCAAACATGCAAATGTGATTGGTATTATCAGAAAAGAAAAAGAATATAAAACCAGAAAGCACTCATTATGCACCTATATAAAGCCATTGGATTTGTAACTTGAATAATGATGACCATTATGTTCTTATAGAACAGAATTAGGAAAGGTGTATAAAAAGGCAAAACAAATTATTCAAAACATGGAATGACTTCTAATAGGGAAGACATTAAATTTACTAGGACATTAAATTTCCTAGGACTCTGGAAATAGAACTGAAGACAATATGACGAAGCTATATGCATTCATGAATGGCACGTTTAGGTGAATGGGGAAACTTATCTATTTTTTAAAAGAAAAGAACTAGTGGACATCAAAGGAAATTATTAGGCAGTGGGCCTGACACAAACGAAAGAAAATATTTTTCACACAGAGATTTCCAAAATTGCAGAATTTGTTGCCCTAGAATGCTGCAGGTGTCAAAAAGTACTCAGGCACGTTCTTGGACAAGATATTCTCTGAGAATGTGGATGCTGGGTTTTTTCCCCAGTAGCTCCAGAGATTCAGTTTGAGACAACATACAGCAGAAAATATCTTTGTGTGCTTTCTAGTTCCTAAAATCTTTCACTAAGCATTAACTACTCATAATGCTATTGAACTACACAGCTATTAGCTGTTCTTGAAATAAAAAGGCAACAACCAATCAAAGTGAAACATCTAAGTGTATCAGTCAAAGGAAACTATTTTGGAAAACAAAATATTATTACAGCAGTAGGATTACTAGGATTTCAAAAGAAAACTTTTGGAACTTTTGTACAGCCTATAGAAGTATCTACACTTAAACTTTTGTTAGAATAAAATGGATTGAGGATTTAAGCCCTCGTGTTTTGTAATGTAACAACTGAATGTGGAGGGTTTTGCTTGAGGTGTTTTACTGAATGATTGTCCCACTGGACATTTCAGCTGCCTTCTGAAATATCTGATGCAGGACTTCAGCAGAAAGTTGACAGGTCATAAGGACAAGGGGGTGGTTTTTTGCAGCAATCTTTTTCTGACCTTCTAAAACATTAGAAAAACAAAGCAAAGACATACTCTAGCAACAGAGAAAACAGATGACCAAGTCATTATTTGTGCTATCACAATGTCCCAAATATGGCAGACATTTCATCAGGCACTCAAAAGCATACTAAAAATGATCTAATAGTATAAAAAGGCAAAGCTACTTGAAGAGGAAAGTGGAATACCACATTGCACAAACACCTGAGCAAGAGAGTGTCATGGTATTTTATTAGTAACACACTGAATGTTGGTATCTTTTTTTCCCTTCTAAAATTAAATGCTCTAGGTTAGGGTTATGGTTAAGGTAAAATCCTGATTGATTAATTATCACTTTATTGATGGTTTGGGTGGGGAGGGGCAGATTTTTTCTCTATAAAGTCACATCCATTGTTTCAAACTCAAATTTGCAAACTCAGTTCCAGTGCCTTTTCTGCTATAAACACTCAACAGGAGCTCCTCAGTATCCCTTATAGGGAAGAGCATCTAACTCAGAGGATAAACTGAATGAGAATTAGCTCACTTAATTAGATAGATTCTGCTAGGTGTCATGAAAGAAGAAGAAAACAGGAATGTTACAGAAGAGAATATAAGGTTTGAAGATGGCATTACTATAAAGGCAAAGGAGGTAAGCAAGTCAGGCAGTGAGACAGAGAAGTCAAATGGAAAGACACCTTTTCTATTAATAACTAAGAAGTAGAAGGATTAGTACTTTTACAAATATAAAACTGAGCTATTTTCCACCTAGTAAACTGGTTGCTGCAGAGAACCAGAGTGACTTTTCCAGAACAGAACAACAAAAAGTCACAGAGTAGAATGAGGATTTGTATGTACTCCTACATACAAATGTTAAGTCAGTTATTAAGCTATTCATGAGGTCACTGTAGAGAAGAAGGATACAGGGGTATTAAAGCATACTGAAAATTTTCTAGTTATGGAGGTATGCATAGTTTTTTGGTTCCTAAATTCTTTATCATCTTCATTGTAATAGTTTCAGTGACAGACTCCAAGGCACTTACAGTAACCTGAAAAAAATAAAGTGCAATCAAGTAAGGGACTACTTCCTAAAAACATATTTTTGAAAATATAAAAATGACAGAACACGTTTTGAATACTTTTTAGTATTCTTCTGTGTTTGGGATCTTATAGGAACATTTGGATCACATTTTCAAGTTTTCTTTCATAGGTATAAAATCTTTAGTTCGACTTTTTGTTTGAATGCAATCCAGGACTGTCTCTCACACAGCTCTTTCTAGAAACTGTGTATCAAACATTTTGAGATTTGTGATGAAAGATTGAGACCTGCCAAAAAATAAGGGGGAAAAATAGTGTATTTCCTAATGGCCAGGCAGAGCAAATAGTTTGCACCCTGATGTGATAGTTTATAGAAAACCACGGTGACACGGATTTCTGTGAGGAAACAACCCAGCTCACTGCAATGGTTGATTTGTACGTTCATCTTAATTATTTTTTTAATAGTATTAGTGATCAGCCATATAGTCAACGTTGTTTCCCTGTCAGTGACTGCGCAGCCGAGGGCCCCAAGCGCTGGGGACAGGGCTCCCTGTAGGGGGACGGGGTGTACGGGGCTGCCCAGGCCATCTGAACATTTTCCGTGAGGACATGGGACCAGATCCCGGCGCTGGCAACAAGCGCGGGAACCCTCCACGCAACAAGTGGGGTCCGGCGGCTCAGCCGCGGGGCGGGCGGGAACGGCCAAGGCCTGAGGAACGCCCGGGGCGGGTCCGCCCCCGCCGCCCCCAGCGACCTGGGCGCTGTCGTGTGTCCCCCCACCCCGCAGTCCCGAAGCGGGGCGCCGGGGCGGGAGGAGCGGGAGCCGCCCCTCGGGACGCGCGTGACGGACCCGGGGTGCGGGTGCTGGACCCGCCGTGCGTGTGAAGGACTCCCCCGCCCCGTTCCCGCCCCGGGCGGGGCAGGCTCGCACCGCCTCACGAGCCGGCTCGGGCCGGGCGGCTGAGGGCAAAAAGCTTCGCCGGCGCGCAAGGCGCATGCGCGAGCGGCCGGCGCGTGCGCGGTAGCGGTGGCGGACGCGGAGCGGAGCCCGGCACTCGGCAACGCTCGGCGGTTCCCGTGCAGGCCAGGCCGCCATTTTCTCGCAGCCTCCCCGTGCGCGGCTCCTGTCCCGCTGCCCGCGCTCTGTCCTGCTCGGCAATGGACGGGTGAGTGGGGGCCGGGGCGTTGGGGGCGAGGGGCTGCCGCGCTGCTGCTGCCGGTCGGTGCTGGGACCTGTCCCGGTGCCTCGCTGGCTGACGGCGGGCGTCTCTGAGGGTGTGGGGAGCGGCGGGCTGCCCGCCGCGGGACGGCTGGAGCCTGAGATCTCCGTGCAGGCTGGGAGCGGGGCAAGACGGGGGTCAACGTCTCCGTAACCCCCCGGTAGGATCCCCCGCTCGAGTCGCCGGCGGATTTGGGCCACCCCCTGCTCAGTGCGGTGCCCGATACGGCGCGTCTCGACGTGAAGAGGCAGCGCGATCTACCCCCATCGGCCCCTCCAGAGCCTCTCTCTCCCTCTTGCTCTCCCGCCTATGCCTTGTCTCCCCCCGGGCGGGGGGTGACGAGGGGCACGCTGCGGGGCTCGGGTTTGTTTTGGAGCTGGCTGGAGGGGAGGAGCGATACCAGCGGGAGCCAGATGTCGAGCTCTTTTGTTTTCGGAAACTGCCTAATAAGCCCTTTGGCTTCTCCCCTCCCCAGGTAGAAAGATGTCTTTGTATATGCTGTGGACTGGCTGTAAGAGCCAAAGAAGGGAAGGTTGGAAGGAGTCGACCATGCGGGACAGCGAGGGCTGGGGTGGGCAGGCACCACACACAAGGCCTGCTTTTTGTTGGATTTGGAAAATGGGGCTGCTGGTTGTAGCCCTCGTCAGTGTAAATACAACAGCTTCTAGCTCACGCATTTCCTATTAAGTTGTTTACTCTACTTCAAACAGAGAAGCCATCTCTTTGGTATGCTTAAAGCATATAACCTTTCAACTGTGAGAGTTCTAAAGGCTTTTTATAGTTAATTGTGGTTATAATGTTAGGTTTTACAAATCCTGTCTGAGCAGTCTTGTCACTAATGAGTACTACATGGTGGAATGCTCTCATATATTCGTGTTTTCTTTTTTTTTTTTCTTCGTGTGGACTTACATTTCTGTTGGGATTGTGTTACACAGAGTGATGATGTCATAACCTCTAAGAAAAAGGTGGACCTTGACATACCTCTTGCAGAGTTTTGTATGGGTGTACCTCATTAAATTTCATATAAGTGTAACTGACAATGCATTCCTTTTTTTTCCAAGCTAATTTTAAAAAAAATGTTTTTGTTGTTTTCTGGTTTAAGAAGATCTCTAGGGCAGGCTGTGTTGCTGAATTAGCTGTCTAGTTAGCAGAGATGTTTGAGAAAAGTTCTGTGCTTGCTTTCAAATTATTTTACTTCCACCCTGTGGTCCACGTGTAGTCCGGAGACGAGAGTTTCCTAAAGAAATTTCCTGACAGTGCTGCACTGGAGTGACCTTTACTTGAAACTTTGTACTCTTTTGGAGAAGCCTGTAGTCTGGGGGAGCGCAGTGGCTTTTGTAGGTTTCTTTTGTACTTCCCCTCAGTCCTGCTGTGTTCTTGGAACACAGTTTCTTGATCAGGAAAGTTGTTGGCTATTTGTTTCCTCATTATTTTCTCATTGCAATACATTGAAAAGTTGAATTTGAAGATAAATTGGTTAACTTGTGTTCTTATTTGTTTTTTTTTTTTTTTACAGCATTGTCACTGATGTTGCAGTTGGTGTGAAGGTAGGATGTACACTTAACAAATAAGGGGGCAAACTGTTGATACAAAATTAACTACTTTGAGTATCAGTATTGCAAATTGGAAGATTTTAGCTAGTCATTGTGAGCTGATATCTAGTCAGCAGTATATGCTTTATTAACCAAAAATCCCCAGGGGTAAATCGAGGGCTCTACATAAAAGACCGTTCTAGGCACTGAACTGTAAACAGTGGTTCTAGATTAATGTAGTAGTGTCAGCTTCTTATTTTAAAGTTTAGTTTTGCGTATTTTTTCAAACAACACTTTCTCATTGTTGTGTGGTGCCTGTAAAAGTCGTGTTTTCTTCTCTCCCTCCTCCTCCTTATTTAAAAACAGTTACCACTGAAGTTAAAAAAGAAGTGACTGCCTGTAATAGGACTCAAGAAATATGGAAGGTAGAATTTGTTATGTAGACACAGAAGTGGGTGTTTGCTTTACTTTTTATTTCTCAAGTTTGGTTATGAACTTATCTTTTTTTAATAGCAAGGAAAAGGGTTGTTAATTTACTATTTATTTCAGGTTTTTTATTCAAATCTGTCTAAGGAATTAGATCTTTACTTCATAGTAGCAGACTAAGAAATAATGAGAAAGCAAAGATATATGAGACAAGGGAACTTTAATGAATGCTTGTGAGCAATTCTTTCAGTGGTAGGAACATAAAAGTTTAGTAGTGCATACAGTTAACTCTTCACATGTGGTCAGGGACTTTTTAGCTTGTGTTACTTACCTAACTTTTCACCTGAAGCTGATCTGTGTTAACTGCTTGCTAAGTCAGGCTTTGTCTAGTAAGGCTCAGGTGTGCAGATTCACTATCAGTCCTGCTGGATTTGGACTAGTTCCTACGTAATACAGCCAGCCTATAGATACAGCAGCTATTCTGTCAGATGTACCTGTATTATGTTCCTGAGCAGGCTTGCTTCTAGGAAGAGCTATAAGAAGTCAGTTATGTGGTCTCTGGACCCATCTGGCTCCATATGTTTATGCAGTGTTGGAGACAGGCTTAAAATCACTCTCTGAGTCGTGAGTCAAGTGTAGTTATTAAAGCACTTCTGTGGGAGCTAATCACAATAGAAATATGAACTGGCATGATTGTTTCTTTGTTGCCTGGGAGGACTGATTAAAGTTTAAGAATGTATTTAGTAGTTTGGAGGAATACCTAAGGAAGTTCCAAGAGTTCCAAGTTTTTCTGAAGTAAACTGATCATTTGCTTTGAGGCAAAAAAAAAAAAAAATCCATAAATTGCCCTCAGTCCTATCTAGTGAAGAAGCAGTTTCAGGTAAACCACGTATTACTTGAACCTTGGATTCTGACGTTCTCACTTCAGGAGAAGTAAATGGATTCAGTATCCCTTTCATTCTTTACTATGAGCAACTTTATGAGAATTTGAGCGTTATGAAATATGTTGCAATTTTGGAACCATTCTTTCAGATACTATCCAGACAGTGAAATGAAGACACTCCAGAGGACGTAACTGCTTCTTTCTGTTGATTATAGAAGTTATATTATGAGATTATGAGATTATAGAAGTTATATTATGAATATAAGAAAGAAAGCAAGCCAGGTGTATTGAAGGCAGTAATTAAAATAAATACAAGGAAAGGCACGGAAGTGTCAAAAAGTTGTGCTCTTTGCCTTGTAAAAATAGACTTGCTGTTCAGATTTTAAAAGAAAACAGTCTGTGCATGGAAGTAGTGTGAATAAATAAAGGTGATGATTTTCTGAAAAAGCTGTTAAATATAGGAGGAGTAAACTGGATTGTATTCTGGAGCTTCTCTAATTATCTCAAGATACTAATAATGGAAAATGGAATTTCTTTCTAATTGATATATACAGTGTAGGTAGCAGTCTTAATGCCAGCTTCAGTCATGTTTTGTGGAAGGCCATATGAAACATTTTTCCTTTTTGTTCTCTTCACTGCCCTTGATGCACTGAAGTTTTAAAGTTGAGGAATGCTTTACTGTAGGTGTATATAAATAACTGGGATCATTCATCCGGCCTTTCCTTGGCTGTTATCTTTTCTTTGGGATGCTATGGAAATGTGTAGACATTAAGTTTTGAATCTAAGCAATTGCATCAGCAGTTTTAATGCTATTCCAATGCTGCTTTTATTGTGACTGGATAGGCATTGGAGGTGAGCAGGGATTTACCTGTGTGAAATCAACTTATCCAGGATATTAGTTTCAACCAGTGCTTTCTTGAGATTTTTCGCCTACAGTATATATGCTGGTCAGTTATACAGCATGTTGTGATATATTCAGTTACACTTAGAGAAATGAATTGTGATATAAGACTCTTCTGTTTGGAAAATTTGCTTTATTTTATCATCAGTCATGTCAATACAAATTTGAAAATTTTATTAACTATTGTCTGGCTGGTTTCTCTCTTAAACAGAAAAGTGAGCATGTTACTTACATTTTTAAACCCATTTGTAAAAGAGTAACAGGAGTTAACTACTGTAGTGTGGGTATTGTTTTTCAATTAAAAGAGGGCTTTTGAGCTTTGAGGACTTCATATGGGCAAGGCAAGTATATAGTAGAAGGAATGCTTGCTTATAATGTTTTATTAAGAAATTTATAGTCTGAGTTACCTGCAAGTGAAGCTGATAAATTTGAAGCTACTGCCATTTATTTGTGCTGTACACTTGATTTAAGACATTTTTCTTCATCTGATGTTCAGTCTTCATTTTATTTACATGTTGAGTCACCAGAAAATAACACCAAAAGTGGATGAAAACATAAAACTTGGAATGGAGGTGGAAAAAATGACAAATACTATTTGAAAACTTGGTTTGCATACAGTAAATGTGGGGATTTGTGCAACTCAAAATATGTAATGGGAGCACACTTCCTAGCTAAAATCTGTCAGAGGAGCAGTGTGCTTTAATTTCTGAAAGCATTAGAACATGTTAAAACCCAGTCATCTTGTAAGTACATATGAAATAACTCTGATTTGGTCTGTAATGTCTTGTTTTGCTTACCTAGAATTCATGGAGGCAAAGAAGTGTCACTGCACACAGGTCACCCCTTACATTACTACTTACAAAGTAATGCAGAAAGAATGAACTTTAGTTCTGTCTGTTAGTTTGTGAACTCACATTGTGTGTAAGCAGTTTGTGTAAAGTGTACTTGAATAGAAGAGAGCTAAGAATTCCAGTAATGGTAGTATATTACATAGTTCAATTTTTTCAAAAATTTTCAGATTCTTGAAGAAGTTCTATACATGTTATGGATTTCTTCATGCACAGTTTTAAAAATTGCCATGTTATATAAAATGTTTGCATTTTTGTTTAAAAAAGGTACATCACAGTTGCTCTGCTCTTATTACATGAGATCCTTAGTTACTAAAAATAAAATGGCTTGCTAGTTAGCTACTAGTCTCAATCTTCTCATTGTTCACTGGCTGTATAGATTTGAGTATTTAATAATAAGCATCTAATAACTGTACTTTGAATTGCTCTCCTGTGTTCTCTTTGCAGTTACAATGCTTTAATCTTGTAAGTAAAGTGATTAGGTGCTTGGAGTGGTAGAGCCATGTATGAAGTATATAATGTATCTCTTCTCTGGAGTAATTAAAAGACTCTGGAGGGGTGTAAAACACGATGTAAAGAATATATGTCACACAGGTACAGGGAATAACTTAAGTGAATTTTGGGTGCATGTTGAGGATGATCTCTTCTACTGTATTTCAGTGTGTGCCACTTCAGTCTAATGTATCATCTTTCTCCTGGATGACGTGTAGCTGTGCAGTAAATGGGGCCTGAACAATTGAGTGACTCATTTTGTATATATGGAATGCATGTTTCAGAATGGCTGAGGTGTGCTTCTACCTGAGAGGAGAAAAGAAGCAGTCATTTCTTCATGGATGCATTGTTTGACTTCAGCATTTGGGAATTTTTGACATTGTTGAGAATATTTTGGGCTATACTAGCCAAAAACAGAGAGCTTCAGTTGCCAAGCATAGACAGCCCCAATTATAGCTAGGATGGAAAACTCATATTCCAATAAACATAATTTTGTAATGTTTAAAGATGTGGGGATGGCCTTTTTCTCCCAAAGTCAGGGCATTAGCCTTTGCAGTGCCCTTAAGAAAAGAGGGAATAATTAATGTGTATTTAGTTGGTTATGTTAGGGATGGGTAGAAGATGCTCAAAAGCACTGTTCTAGTATTTTTTAAGTTTTCCAGACAGTAAGGGATCACAAAGTCCCCCTATTTCCTGGTTGCTGAAACTTAACATGGAGGAATATAGTAGTATGGGGGAAGGACAGTAGCTAAAACCAGGAGAGATAGGAACTGATGGAGAGAAGAGAGAGAGAGCACAAAGTAGCAATCTGTAAAGTACTCTTGAAGCATTGTCCACTTTGGTTTTTTTAACTCAAGTTCTAAGGGGTAGTCTTCTCTTACAAAATTATAAAACACTGACCCTTTTTTGCTACTACTAACTGAGAGTTTCTTCATGGTGGAAACAAATACTGTGGGTACTTAGTGACTTATTTCATCTGTACACTGTATAATGAAAATTTGTATTGAAAAGTCAGAAATTCTAGCAAGTTGTCAGAAGACTAAATTTAAGAAGTGGAAAGATTTGTTTCAGTAGCTTGTTCCTTTCAGTTTTTTTCTGAAATCTTTTGCCTTCGCTGTTGTCATTTTGGCTACTTAAAATGAAGGAAGTGGTAGGATAAAAAATTAATTCATTCTTACAGACAAATGCCATGTGATTGTCTGTTTTATTGTATTTAAAATATTAGAATTATAGTTTCGAGCTATATTTTCATGTGTAATGTAATTACTAGTAGATTAGACAAAGGCAGTGATTTGAGAAAAATGGACTGTTTATGAATTGGAGAAACTGTTTTGTGTTAGCTAGGATAATGTTTCTAAACAACTTTTGTGTTGAATGATACTTAGTCGTGATAGTAGCAGTAGACAGTAAAAAAAGGTGTGGAACATTATAGCAGTGAAGTAAGAATGGTGTGACCATGTTCAGAAGTTTAGAACTGGCTTCTGGATTTGTCTCTTCAGCAGTGGCATGTCCTTGGTGACAAAAAATAACTTCCTACAGTGAAAGATATTTGCGCTCTTAGTAGCAGTAACTTTTATAAATTGACCCTGTTTGAAGTGGCTTTTGTATTTATTCTTAGAACAGTTTACTCCAATTCTTTTTTCTTTGTACCTTTTTTTTTTTTTTTAATGCTCATTCTACCACTGTAATATATGTGAAAAAATAAGGAGAGCTTAAAGTGGAAGGAAAGGAAGAATGCTGAAAATTAGTTTGTGCTCTGTAGTAAGTATGCATCAATGTAAGGAAGATTTACTATATCTATTTGATGTGTTTTAATGTCTGTCACTAATTGGAAATCACCTATTCTTTATTTGTAACAGAACACTTATATTTGCATCTTAATGGGGGAGTTGTACAAAGAGAAATGCTTTGGGATGGTCCTGTGCAGGGCCAGGAGTCAGAATCCGTGATCCTTGTGGGTCCCTTCCAGCTCGGCATATTCTATGGTTCTATGATCTGAAAAATATGAGCTAATACCAGCATGAAAATACCTTTCCCATTTCTTAAAGCTTTGAGCCATGTTTTCACAAGCAAATCAAGCTTCATTCCAGTTTTTTCTGTCACTGTAATACTTGAGCAACAGATGTTTAGGTAGCCAATTCACAGACCTCTCTTGGGAACTTAACCAGGATAAAGCTAAGCTGACAAAATAGTGAGTTACATCTTTTTACTCAGATTTGTACCAAAGCGTGCGGTTGCATAAGTGCTTGTAGCAATATAGAATTGGGAAGGACGGAATGCGAACAAGTGCTGGGGCCAGGGGGAAGGTAGGATTGCTGCATTTGATGGTAGTTGGTTCAAATGAGGCTGTGGTTTCACAAGCTGTTAATGGGACTGTGATGTTTGATTTAGAGGTTTGGGTATTTTTTTATAGCTGCACGTACATGCAGCTGTATTTAGCTTTTCATAAAATCAGTTCTATAAATGTTTAACATGAGTATTGAGTTACAGACAAACTAGCACTAGTGCTTTTAATTTATTATTGGAAATAGCAGATAATTTAGTAGGAAATACCTTCCATGTTGATCCCACCTTGAGGTGTAGAAACAGCTACTGAAGGACCAAATCTGTACATCTGGGGGCCATGATTCTCTATCTGGAAAGCAGAGAACATCCAGATCATAGCTGTAGTAAGTTGTTCTCACCTATTCTAATTTACTGCCAGTAATGTACAGCTGTTTGAGAGTAACACTTTCTTTCCTGGCAAAAGTGGAATAGAAAGTCTGAAACACTGGAATAAATGATCTTGTTAGCGTACTTTCTCCTTGATCTTTGAAGTGTTGATTCATTTGAAACAAGGTTCTTGCCTGGCGTCTTTCCTTACAATTGAAAGTTTGGAGGTTTCCAGATAGGGCTGTGTGACATGGTGCAAGTGGAGATTTAATTCTTTACTCTTTGACTTTTTGGTTTAATAGTCCATCTTGATCTTTTGGTGCTTTGAGAAATTTGGCTCTTTTCAGGGGAGTTGAGAATTGTCTCCTTTCCATCTTAAAGACTTTTCAAATTCCATTGATTGCTCTCAATTCCTACAAACTTTTAATGTTTTTATGGATGAGGTACATAGCATATACTATGTGAATAGTTGCAAGAATAAAAGCTTAATTTTCTCCTAGATCCTTTCTTACTGAAAAACTGAGAGTGTTAAAATGGCAAAGTTAGTTGTTTGGCTGTGTGAACAATATATACTTGGCTGAGAAGAGTATGGAAAAGAATTGAAGTAGGGTGAAAAAGTAAATATATGGAGAGCAGTAAGTATGGAAAGGTGGTCATATTGTATCCAGTTAACATTTGGATTTTCATTCAGTATTAAGTTACAAGTGAGTTATTAAGCACCCATGGAGTGCATGACCTTATTTGATAAGATTTCATGCTAATATATTTAAATAGTGTAACCTTTAAAAAAAATCAAGTAGGTGTACTCCTTTAATGTAAGCTTCTGGTGAAGTGATAACAAGCTGAAAGTTTAAACAGTGTGTAAAGTATTTATGAACCTGCATGGAGTTTCTTTTGGATTGTACATTTGGACTTGGCTTGTCTTGTCCTGAACGGGTCTTCTGTGATCCTGTACATATGAGAGGTGCAAGAAATTCATTAGGGTAATCTATATTAGTGCATGTAGTCGGAGCATAAGGCAGATCAGGTGTTTCTTCTTCACCAAAGAGTATGTGAGGATATATTTATGCAGGGATTCGTTAAAAATATATCATGTTAAAAATGAAGCATTCGTTGAATTCTGATCCGTCACACATGTAAACTCAATGAAGTTTATAAATGTTGTGTTGGGGGCTTTAAAATGTGTTGTTCTGTTGTTTCCAACGTCCAGTCCCTAAAGTTAATTCAGATACTAAAGTAGTGTGTTTGCAGGTGTGTATCTGTTAGAGGGGAATGCTTAATGTCTTGGTTGAAATTGTCATGTCCTTTTATTCCTCTCCCATACTATCAGGTTTCTGGCTCGCTCTTAAATTGTTCCCAGATATTGTTAGAAATGAACTATTTTACAGTGCTGTTGGATTTCCTTAAATCGTGAGATCTGTCTCCTGGCTTGTCATACCCCTTGGGAAATTTGTGCCTGTAGGCTGAGAATGACTGTGGTAAATGTGCAGTGCAACTAAAGTTTTCCTATTTTTCTTTCAGCTGGGGGAGAAGGGGGAGAGAGGGAAATGGGGAGGGCAGAAGCATCATGTTTTTTGAGAAAGGTTTTTAATATCAACAAATTCGAATGCCACAAATGAGAGGATTTATCAGAAAATGTATTTTTCAATATCTTTGAGTGTCGTCTTTATATTTTCCAGTGCAAATTTCAGAAGTTATTTTAGATGATACCGTTGACTTCTTAACAAAGTGCAGTTTTGTCACTTTTTTACTGTTTCTAATAGTATTGGTTTAGTGTTCTTGTAGTATTGTAGTGCTTCTACACACATTTGTAATATGCCTTCTGTAATACACTGCTGTGTTAGGTTCAGCCATAACTGCTGATCCGTCTCCATAGCCCTGAATTATTGGGAAAGTAGCTCATGTTTCTTGGTCATAAACAGTTTTCAAAAAGTACTTGCATGCATAAAAGGCTAAATCGCTTTAGTAACTCTCAAGCCAAAGTTGTTACTCTCTGGTTGTACCTTGGATGTAATAAAATCTGGGCAATGTCTGAAATATTTAAAGCCTTATCTGGCATGTGAGGACAATAGTTGGCAAAGACTTCTATATAGTATAATTTTGATTAGCCTGGAAGGATAGTATGCCTGTAATGACTTCCTGAAATTACATAGCTACTTAATATAACCTGTGATAGCATGAAGCTTTATAGTGGTCTCTTCGGGGGGGGCAAAATCTGAAATCCTTCTATGTAAATCCAGCTTGTGTAGTGAGGGATTTTGGGTTAGCTATGACTATTAAAGCAAGGAGCTAGGAGAATAATTTGCTAAGCTAGGGGCTTCTTTTTCTTTGTATACTTGATTTTGTAAATTCTAGAAGTGACAGCATATACAATAACTATTCATTTACCGAAGTGGTATCTTTAATTTACAGTATATAAAATAATTTTTGTATATGTAATTTTGCATTTTAATTATGTATTAAAAGTGTGAGCTGGTGTATTTTTTATCTTTTTTTGAAAGTGAGTCCTACATGTCAGTTTTACATAATTCCATTGATTGAAGCTATACATTAACATGATGTTTTCACACCATGGATGGAAATGCCCTCATGGGGGCAAGGGTGTGATAACATGAGCTTTGTTGAAAGGACAGTATTGACTGCAATAAAGTCAAGGTTCACTCACTGCAAGATGTTAGTTTGGCAATTCCCTTGAGATTTTTTTTTTGTACTAGTATTTTTGCAGATGCTGGTTTCATAAAGAAATGTTCTAAATATCTCTGATATGAGTAGTTAGTGGTTAGCTTTTATGGAAGATTAATGTAGATTAATCTTCTTAACATTCGTAGGAATAGAAACAAGGCAGTGAAAACTTGTACTGTTGAGGACTGCATGTCAGAAGATGACCTATTAATAGTATAATAGCAGTTTGTACTTCTTATTTTGTCCTTTATAATCTCCTTGCCTCATGCTATAATGGATATTCAATTAGTCTCTATCATGTTGCTATTACAGTAACATTTCTTTGCAGTCTGTGATGAAATAAAATCATTGTGGTGGTTTTTGTTTGTTTGTTATTTTAACTTGTATGTGAATGTTTCTGCCATCTATGTGTTCATGATCTTCAGTATTGTTACACAATCTCGAGCTTGCTTTGATTCTTTAAACTCAGCAGTTTGCACAGATGGGGGGAAAAATGAAGTGAACATTGCTCTTGGATCTTCCATTCTTCTTGAATCTGATTCACTATGCTCTTCGAAGATCTGACTTTAGTTTCCTTAACCTCTGAAACACTCAATACAATTACCTAATTTAGTTTAAAGGGTTCTTTGTTTTGCATGATTTAACTAGCAGAACCGCTGTGCTTGAAAATAAGACTAATTAAATATTCAGGATGCTTGGAAAATTAGTTATAGTTCTTGAAATTTGTAGCAGAGTTATGTCTGTGACATAGCAGAGTTATGAAAAGCTTTGCTCTTGGAGCAAGATGTCAGTCCTTTGTGTCTTAGCACCCTCTGAGAGAAGATGCACATAAAACCAAATCCAGGCACCCCAAAGAACAAATTGAATAAAATCTCATCTCTGCTGAATAAATGTAAGTAAAATAAGTATTTATGTCTGTGTAATTCAGGAAATGCTTGTGTCACGTAGTAGTGCCCGTCTAAGAGCACACATTGGCTTACTTGGGATACTTATATTAAATTGCTTTATTAGAAACCCAGCATCTTCAGATAACCCTTTTGAAGTAAATCACAATTACCAGGCAGTTACTGGTTTTGATTTTGTAATTTAGTCATTCTGTGTCCAAGTACATCATGTGTCTTTTGTTGCATAGCTGGTTTTAAAGTTACACATTGAATGAAGTATAGAGCTGACTAGGCTGCTTAAGAAGCAATTAGGAAAAACAGGCATGTATATCTAGTAAAGATGATTACTCACACGGTAAGAGAGATCTTTGACCAAAAGGTTGACAAGTATGTATGGGAGTGAGTTAGCAGAGGGTTGCTGTACATTTGTGATTTCATGGGGGGCTGGAAAAACATTCCACATATGAATCTGTTCATTTGTGAATCAGACTTTTGAACACTAATTTATGCGGATAAGACAAGTGTAGAATTATGATACAGGCCAATGTAAGAACTTCATATTTATTTATTTGTTCTTCTGAAGCAAAAATGTTAAAACTTTCAAGTGCAATGCTAAAATCTTGTGATTGACTATGAAGGTATTCATGAAATGTAAAATGATATGTTTCAAAATGAAGAGAGAACTGTTCATGAAACACAAATACAGTAACTGAATATCCACTCTATTGGGTAATTTGTGCTTTTTGAAAGCCTGATTTACTAGGAGCCAGAAGTGTATGCAGTCACACTTGCGTTCTTTCATTCAGCAGTTGCTCTTGTAAGAAACTTTCTGAAGCTGAAGACAACTCAAATTTGAGATATTTCAGAATTGTAAAGTTCTGCATGTTCTGGGAAGAGCATTCATTTGGTACTGGGGTTACTTCAGCTGTTTATGTAGTAACTGCTGTACCATTGCAAATTAATGTCTGTCATATTGAGGGGAAAAACATGCTGCTGAATTATGTTAAGCAGCTTGACTGTGAACGGATTCAGTCTCTGCTGCTACTTCTGCCTCTTGAGTTGAGCTGTCCAGGCTGCAGACAGGGGCTCGCAGGCAAGGCTAGGTGGGTAGCTGCAAGCAGAAAAAACTGCTGTTACCACTCAGTAAGCTAGTGCTGCTAGTAATCTTGAACATTACGTTAGAAAATAGAACATTAAAGAGAAAGAAGGAATATCTATGTTTCAGCTCACAGTGGGTGCCCCTGTTAGTGTATTGTATTTATAGTAGAAAGCAATGTGGTTTGAATAACAGAGAGTTTCTATAACTTCTCTATTTTGCTTCTCAGCTTTGTCTAGCTAAATTTTTCCTTGGTTATATCTGATTAAAAATGCATCCTTATATTGAAAAGGACAAGACTTAGTCCTTCTCATGGTCCTACCTAATCTTGGTATTAGGTACGATGCAATTTTAAAGGAACTCTGTTGCTGATCTGATAGGCACGGCTTTGTTACTTGCTACGTACCCTTAAGAGCTTAGAGCATTCAATAAATTGTATAAAGATTCTGATGTTGAAAACTACATAAACTTTAATGGCTCTATGTGTGCATATACCTATTTAAATTTAACATACTGTTCTGTGTGTGGACACAGTGCAATATGATAAAATGGTAAAGGTTTGGTTTTTATACGTCTTTCAGTTGTACTGTCTAGAAAGGTGATAGCCTCAGATTAATTTATTATGCATTATTGAGGTGCTCTGTAAAACATATTCACTAACTAGTCATGATTCTGTTGTAGTATCCACAACAGAGGTGAAAATATTTATTTTTATAAAGATGGGTAGTAACTTGTTTTCTTTCATCATTTCCATTTTAGCTGTGATCTGGATTAGTCTTAAGGGTGCTGTGGAAATACTTTTTAAGTGGGGATAGAACCTACAAGAAATTAAAGATAATATTCAAAGGATGCTTTAAATTTTTTTTTTATTGAAAGATCATGTAAATATTTTGTAGGCTTTTTGGGAGGTTAAGTCTTGAGGGATGAAGGGGGCTGGGTGGTAAAAGAAAAAAAAAAGGAAAGAAAAAGGTGTGAAAAGCTTAAGTCTCTTCAGTTACATCAAATGCCCATCTTACAAATAATTTGAGAAGAAAGGCTTATCTTGTGTGTTTTCAGTATAAACCCTCCTGATTTTTGCAGCCCACTTTCAAGTAATTCATTAATTGATATTTGTCATGTTTTAAGAATTACAATGAAGATGTAATTCTCTGCCCTAAATTGTGTTTTGCAGAACAAATGGATGTCCCCAGAATGAAAATTGATCATTTCCTGTGAAGACAAATCTTTTTTTTTTTTTAAATAGGGGTGTCAGAATTGAGCTAAACTCCATATTTCGATTTGTATAGATTTCCTTTGTAGTTTCAGTTAGATATAATAATTTAATATATATGTGTACTAAAGTATAAAATTATGAGTTAATTTAAATGTTATTGAAATAGACTATATTTAATCATAATAATATTTTAGTTTGAAATGCTGGACAAAATTATTGTTCAGCAGTTCTCATTGTGTCTAGAGATGGCTTCATTTCAGTGGTGGGTTAAACAACTGTGCTTAAGCTGCTCTCATTTCAGATTGCCATGTAAATATACCGTTTTACTTAGATTTCAAGTTGTTGCACTTATCTGAAAAGAGGAAGTATCATCTTTAAAAATCACAAAATAGAGGAAAAAAAATCTCTTACTGTCTCTTTCTTTTTAGAGAGGATCTGACGAACTTCTTTCAGGCAGTGTACTCAATAGCCCGAACTCTAACATGAGCAGCATGGTAGTTACTGGTAAGTGATGCCCTTTCAAAGGAGAAATCTATAATTTATACTTGGACTCATTTCCTTTTTACAAGGGGAGAACACTGAAACAAGAATCTGTCGTGCTATAGAGGGATGAACTGTTGGCATGTATTAGACTGTAGTGACCTTATATATACACAAACCTTGGGTATCTGAGAAGAATAATCCCATAAAACAGTAGGCAACTTTGAGATGTCTGCACACTAAATTGTTGGTGAGTGATGGGATGAAAAATTACACTTGTCTTGTACAGCTGCTTTTAAAATAAGGAATCCCAAGTGCCAAGCAAAGGTAAACAGCTTAACTCCTCTGTGGCATCAACTTTTTCACACTTAGACACCTGCAAGTCTGGGCATTACAGGGAAGAGCACTGTGCCAGTTTCGTACTACAGTATGGATTCAGGAGAGCAGAGTTTTCCTCTGTTCTGATTGACTGCTAAAGCAGGAAGCTTCGCTTTGCTCCTACAGTTTGAGATTGCAGTGGTGAATGTCAGTGCAAAGTGAGTGGTTATTCTTTAATCAAATTTCTGGTGATGCAAGATAGGTTTTTGGCACTTATTAAAATGTCTTCTTTTGCAGTTGATGCTCCTGTATGTTGAATGTGCATTGAATTCCCTTGGAAAGCTTATTTTAGAGGTCTTGCCTTTTTTTTTTTTTCATCTTGTCAGTTGTTTTGTGTTTGGTTTGTTGGGTTTTTTTTTCCTTAGAGATGTGGAGGAATTGATTCATGGTATCAGAGGGTTGCTGGGCTTTCCAATTAGTTGCCTGGTTCACTGCTTTACTGTGCCTTATTTTCTGTATTTATGTGCTGAGCACTATAATCACTGATTTTAGTAGCAGACTCTTTCCATTTAATCTATTAGTAAGAGATTGGGATTCAGGATGCAATTTCCTGTTATATTTAGGGTGCTGTGGTAGCAGCTGTTGCCAGAATGGGTAGCTCTATGCTTTCTCATCCTACATCCTTAGCACAAGCAGAAAAAAACCTCACCCAACTTCACATGTTTCTGCTATACTCTCTTCTGTTGGAGTGCTAATAAACTTGCAGAATAAGCTAATCCAGCATTTAACTATACTAACAAAATGATGTTTTCCCTTGGAGCAGTCATGTGCTTGCACATGGATCAGTCATGTGTTTGCACAGTTGATAAACATAGTGCAGTGTTGGGAGGAGGAAGAGAACCACTTCCATTGGCAGTTCTGTAACCAGAGGTGAAAAGGTGATGATACTTTGGAATAGATCAAAAGTGCAGTGTAGTGCATTCATAGCCATTTTGAATTCTGGTTCTGGAAGAGGTCCCTCTTGTTTCGTTTTCTTGATGTCCTCTGCAGTCCTGGATATTAATTAGTGCTTCAGCAGTTTTCTTAACTTAAATGAGAAGCTAGAATGAAAAGGAGTTCAAGTTGTATGTGTAAGAGTTTGGATTTGGGCAGTGGGAGGGGGAGGGAGAGCACTGTTATGAGGACAAAGTTCTAAATATTACATAATTTTCCACATATATTTTCAGAAAAACTTTTAGTTCAGGAAAACTAAATGCAACTTAATTTATCAGAGGAAAAAAAGGCTAAAGGAAAAGAATTGAATTATTATAATTTTGAGTTTTCAGAAGAAAAAGTGCAGAAGCTTGTCTAAGCAGCCTTTACATAGAAATTCTTCTCTTTGTGAAAAGTTCTTAAAATGGAAAAGGCTGTTTTGATCTCATGAGGTTAATTTGGGAGTTTGATGTATTTAACAAATACAGATGTTCATTCCCATCTTGTTTTTATTTCCACCCATTTTAAGCTGATTTAGGGTTTGGGTTTTATTCTTGTGAGTTTCTTTGTTGTATGGGTGTTTTGGGTTTTTGTGTGTGTGTTCCTTTTTTTGTGTGTGTGTTTTGTTTGGGGTTTTTTTGTTGTTTTTGCATCCAGAACCATGAGTGACTTCTCAAGAAACGATCTCATTAGCAAGCAGCAGCGGCCAGAGCAGTGACCTGGCTCCTGTAGTAGCAGTTGACTGTTGTAAAAGGTTTCGTATAAGTTGTGTAGTACATAAAGGAGGTTGGTTGGTGGAAAAATAATCACAAACAAACAAAAACCCACACTCTGAATACAGTCCTGTAATTCAAATAATTCTCCACAGAGGTCAGTGGAAAGGGGGCTAGTTTGTTTGGAGATTTTTTTTTTTAAAACAGTTTCTTGTTATTGTATTCAAATTTAACTTCTGCCTGCCTTTTTTAAATAGCATAAAAAACCCTGTAGAGTAGGATAAATCCAGTATTAAGTTCAGTATTATTTCTGAATATATCCTCCTGTAGCTGTCTGACTTATTGTGGACCTGGAAGTATTTTTCCAGACTTGCACAGTTTACAAGTTCAGATTGTAAACTCAGAATTAATTAGATCTGAAATGGAAACTTGTGTGTTAATTTTTCTGTCACCACCTCCTGAAACCCAATGAGTTCAAATGTTCTTTGTGTCTGAATTGATGTCCTCCTTTTGCTTCAGTTCTGCTATTACTGTTCTCTTTAGAAGAATTTAAAACTTCTGTGAATAGAGTTTATTTTGCTGTAGCCAAGGCATAGTAGTGAGGAATCTTTCTCAGATTTTCTAGGGCTTAAGAGATCTGTGATCACTTATTAAGTTCTTTGTAAATGAGACACATTGTAGAAATCGGCCTATTCTGTAACTCTTGAAACTGATATGCCTTTTAGGGCTAATGCCCTTTCATTCTTAGAGTTGGGAAGTGTCATGATTTTATCAGACCTGGCCATTGTTTTCTGATGTATCTAGAAACCTATTCTGGTTTTGACCTTGATATTTCCAGTATCTGATCCCATGATATTTTTTCAAGCAGATACAGAGATCAACAGAAGAAAGAGACAGTTTGTAATCCTCTGAGCCTCATTGGTAAAAGTATGCACAATCAAAAAACCAGTTGTTGCTAGTAGTGCCCTAGCAGGGCAGAACTTAGAGCAAAACCTTGTCAATCACAGCCTCATTTCTTTCTAAATCTGTGCTATAGAAACATTAACCTAAACCCAAATGCTTAAGTTATAAAACAAATGTAACTTTTTATGGAAGTGTGTGTTTTTGGTAGAACTGAGGGCTGTGTCATTATGGGTGAGGCTGAAGATGAGTTTTTAAAAACCAACTTCCTACCCTTTTATCATGGTAACTGTTCCATTAGTGGTTTTTTGTATTCAGCTGCCATTCCGTCAGAATACTGTAGTACTTTAATGCTTTTATGAATACTCTTACTCTAATTTTTTCTTAGTGAAAGGCATGAGAGGAATGGTTTCTCTGCCCTATAGAGAGTATTACATATGAATCCTGTCATATTTTTTTGTGAAAGAGATATGTGAAATTGGTGTGCAAACATTTCATTTGTGTTCTTATTGATTATTTGAACCACTCATAATTTTATAAACAATATGAAATAAGGAAATGCCTACTGTGTTGGACATGGCTCAAAATCCAAGGCTCGATCCTTGGGCATTTCCTAAGCATTTGTGTCATCAGTATCCACCTTCAAGACCGTACAGGTAAGAGGAGATTGACAATATGTTGTATTAACATTCACTACAAGTGAAGTTACTGTCTTAGGTACCTTCTGTGTCTTTTGCGTAGAGAAACCTTAAAAGAAAGACTGCGATGAGCGTGACTCCTGTGTGAGTTCTTTTATCACTTAATTCAGAACCGTTGTATCTCCTGAACATGATTTGATTCGTGTCATTGTGGAATTGTGGAATTTCAGATAAGCATTTGTATTTAAATATACAAGATTTATTTTTTTTCCTAAACTAGTTTGAATAGTATGGCAGAACAGTAGTCTGTAAACATTGAGGGAAGAATCCCATCTACTAGATTAGAATTTGTAGCAAGGGAAGACAGCCTGTAAAGTTCCAGGTCAGCAAATATCTAAGCTTTTCTAAGAAGTTCTTTTTTTATGTTAGATGTTTAAGTTTCTGACCTTTTTGACACCAGCTGACACTAATATGTTGAAGTTGTACTGTCGGAACTACAGACCTTCTGCTACTGCTTGAACTACTACTAGTGTTTTCCTTTAGCTTTTCTGAAAAATATTTTTAAAGTTTATTTGTATTTTCTATCTTAATCTTGTTTGATTCTGATCTCTTTGTAGAGCATAACCTTATCATAAAGATCTGTGAGTTAATTTTTTTCATGTTGGTGCACAATGACTGGAAAGGCTGTTTGGGTAAACTAAAATGATTTGGTAACAAGATTCTGAGAAACCAGAGCTGAAACCAGGATATTTAAAAAATATTTTTGACTCTGGGTGTTTATGAAGACATTAGTAATGCACATTGTAAATGATTGTACATAAATAACTTTTTTACCTTTCAGTGCTTATGTTCAGTAAATACATAACTGCAGTTGTTTATTCTGCAGCTTTTAAATTGAAGAAAAAAGTCTCTTTAAGAACTACGAAAGGTGTTTCCTCTGTAATGGGTTGCTTTTATGCTGAACTTGTGAGGCTTTTGCTGTTCAGATGGAGTAGTACTTAATGGAAGTTCTAGGAATAGTTACCTGTATGAGGCTGCTCATGCCATGAACTGTAAATGTTACATTTTTAAGGGATGTAGATAAAAAGTAAAAGATGTTAATGACAGTTCTGTGAAAATTGGCTTGTCAAAGACAAGGGATTGAAACAGAGAAATTGTCAGATTTTCTTGTTACAGCTGCCACCAATTTCATTGTTCACGTTTGTGTGTTTAAGGTAAATCAGTAGAAACATTCCAAAAATCCTTTTGTAACTGAGCTCACCAAACTCCTGGAGCTTTAAATGATACTATTAATCTAGATCTTGTTTTTACTTAATTAGCAGGGAATGTTAGCAGTGACTTTGGTAGGTAATTCATTGTATTAACAGAGTACTTAGCACTGAGGCATACAAGCTAATAATATTTCAAGTGCTGTGTTTAACTTGGGGAATAAACATAGATGTGCCATTTTTTGATAGCACATTAAGAAAAATTGGTTATTAGTTAACATTAATGATGCCTAAACATAGATAATTTACTTCTGAAGTTTGTAAATTGATTACAGTTAATAATAATTGGAAAGATTTGAAGAAGTACATCACATGTGATTGGAAAGTATAATAATTTAATAATATAGTATAATTTACATTTTTCTACAGATATGCACGTAGATGAGCTACATTTTAATGCTCTGAATGTCTGAACAATATAATCTTTTTGTAAATTAAGAAACAAAAATAAAAAAAACCTCAGGATGAGAGAAATTAAATGTGGCTATTATTATTAATTTAGGTAGTTTCTGTCTGCATCACTATGCCATGGTAATTCATTGTTGTTCCACTTCAGTTGGATTTTACTCTAGCTGTAGTATTTTTATATATTTTTAAGTGCTAAATTGAAGTGTATTAGTTTTAGGCTGTGCAACACTGAAAAGCCACTATATCATATTGTGAATGTGTTATCATCGTTACTTAGAAAACATAATGCTCAGTGGATTTTGAAATAGGGGTGCAGCCTATGTGCAGATGTGCCAGATAAAAGCTGTGTAGTAGTTAAATTTCTTAATTGTTTCACCTTGTTTACTTCTTTAAGCTCATACTCCTGTTAAGCAATATTCTTTGTACTAAAAGCTAGTTGATTGGTCAAGATTTTCATTTGCACATGACCCACGTCCGTGGTAAACAACAAAAAACCCCCACCAACCAAAGCATAATTAACAGTGACCATGTAATCTCTAATTTTAAGATTAACAAATGCATACTTCAGACAAGTTCATATTCTATGTGTCTCTACCTTATTTTTGGGCATAGTATCTCCTTTTTTGTTCTTTCAAGCATTTTAAATTCCAGATTTTATCTTTAATTTGAGCTTTTGAAGATTTGTGTATTAAAACAAAGATCCTATTTTTTTGGTTTTGGGAACCTGTTAGCACTTGTGGAGAAGTTTGTCACTGGATCAGACAACAGGTCTCCTTTTCCTACATTCTGTCACTTCATCAGGGCCGGGTACATATATTTAAGGAAAGAACCTTCCAGAAATGAAACCACATGATCTCTGTTATACCCTCTCAATTTGTAATTATCTACAGTTTCCATAGCTGGTTGTTTGAGGCAGATGATTGTGTTCAGTAGCCAGTGCAACATTTACTATTTCTGTGTGGTCATAATCCACAACTGTAAACTAGATCTCTTCATAATTCCACTGCCTTTCTCTTAGTTACTTATTTCCTATCTTAATATGTGTCCTGTGTTGTTCCACTTGCTGATAACATTAAATTTCGTATATTTAGCCAGGGTGAAACAAGAAGTACTTTCTACATTAGCATCAGTAATGAATACTGCTGTTAGTAAGCTTCTTTACTACATACAAACTCATTGTACTGGACAACAAAATAAGTGTTCCAGGAAGGCCTAAAATAAAGTACCTAAAATAAAGATCTCAGAACTCTTAGATGTTATTTGTGTATTTCTCAACAAATAAAAAAAATTTGTGCAGAGAAAGTCCTCTAGGATGAAATTTTATGAAAAATATTTTTTCAAAAATAGTTGTAATCAGGAAGTAAACTGTTCGGTCTTTGCTAGCAGCGATGCTGAACTTGAAGATCAGTTTTTCTGCAAAAACTGCTTGGGAGCATTGAATCTTCATAGCTTGAATGAATGACTTGGACTTAAAATATGCCTTGTGTATATTGCAGTTCATTCTGTTGCTTTTTTATATAGGTTTTTCTGTGTTTATTAAAATAGAAGTTTCTAACTGAAAATTAGGACCCAAGTTGCTCAGATTGTAGCCATTTATAGGCTTTGTCAGCTCGTAAGCGTTCAATTTCAACGAGCTGATTTATGCTGAATTGAAAGAACTGTGCAGCAGGGATGTGGCTTATATATCAATTATATTTAAACTGTAGTATCCTATTTATATGGGAAAATAATGCTTTGAATGCCGTTAGTAGAGATAAGATTTTGTGTAGAAGTACACATCTGATGTCATCTGAAAACTAATTTTTCTTCTCCTTAGTGGAGAGGTGAAGAGGACTTGATCAGTACAAAGGTTGTTACAGAACACGGGGGATTTTGGTAGTCTGAATTGAATATAACCATCCCTGAAGGTATTTAAAAGATATGTAGATATGGTGCTTGGGGACATGGTTCAATGCAACTTGGCAGTGCAGGATTAGTGGTTGGACTTGATCTTAAAGGTCTTCTCTAACCAAAATGTTTCTATGATTCAGGGTTATGGTTGTGATTTTTTGATTATATTTTTTTAACTATATATTTAAGGCTGTAACTTGATAAGTAAATGAACTAATACTAACACTGTGTTTTAGCCATTCCCACTGTGATTTTTTTAAAACTTTTTTCCCCCAAATGTTGTAGCATGGTCCTTTTCAGTGCATCTTTATATTTGTTAAAATGTTAGCACAAGATGCTTGATTTGCATCAGGGTATTCAAGTCTGATGAAAGCCAAACTACATGATGAAATAACTACTTGCCAGTAAGCTTCCAGTTTAATAGCAGTTTCTCAGCTGTAGTTATTAGTCAGCTTTTGAGGTTTCCCCTAACAATATCCCTTGACCTCCCCATAGTTTTCAGCAATTTTGTTTTAACTGCTGTATAGGGAAGGATCTTTTGGGTTGCTTGCTTAGCCATAGACTCCATTTCTACCAAAAGACCATGTTATTCCTCGAGTACCTTGTTCCTCTTGACTTACTTTTTGACCTTTATGGATGCTGTTTATGCCAATACAGCTGTTAGAGAATGAAATTTTTGTTTCAACAGTAGTTGAGTTCACCTTTCAGTGGCTCTATACAAGTTGAGTTCCCATGTTGGAAACTTGGTTTTCTGTTCCCAAGTGCAGTTTAATGATGTGTCTTCAGCTGAGAATTACCATTTATAATGATAAATCAGAGACTACAGTTAAGGAGAAAGGTTTCATACAGTGCCAGAAACTCTCAATAACTCTTCTAAAAACTAAATTTAATTTGTTCCACGAATGTTTTGAAAAATTCACTTGTGTATGTGCATGTGTATTTAGTATATGACACTTTATTACTGCCATTACCGAAACAGTAAATTAGTGTTAGGCTATGCTGCATGATCAAAAGTAGAAAAAGTACACGTTCTCTTTGCTTTCAACAACTGATGTGTTAATTTCTTCCGACTTCCAAAATCCACTGTTAAATTTGGCATAAATTTTACTTTAAGATGGTGGGCTTCATTTTTTCCCCACATGTTCAGCTTTCATTGTACAAGATATGCCTCTGTCAAAAAGTAATAACGAGCTTTTGTCATGGTTACTTGCCCAACTGCTGAAAATTTTCTTTGGGCAATTCCATGGCACAGAGAATGCTTATTGCCAGTCCCCCCATCCTTTCCCTTCCACACCCCATTTATCTCATTGCCATACATTCCTTAGTGCCTAATTCTGTATCTTTTTGTATATAATACTTTAATATATTTATGTACTTTTTCATATAGATGCTTTTGTGTAGGCACTTCTCTACATAGCTTTTTTTTTTTACAGTAAGTAAAAAAAGTTTAAAGAATAGTTTAGTAGATGTTTAAGACAGTTTAAAAGATAAAATTATGTGAGATTTGTATACATGAGTTAAATTAAAGTTGTTAACTGCTCTTTAGGAAAAAAATATATATTTAGTACAACAAAATATTTATTTTAAACTTTAAACCTACTGCAAAAAAAGTTGAATAACTGTGTAAAATGCCAATATTGGATAGCAGTGCTAATAGATGGAAAATCAATCTATTTGGATAATACAATAATTATTAAACCATTGTGTTAAATAATTCTTAAAGGAACATTTCATATACATATATATGAGTCTTTTTATACTGGCCAGTGATACTTTTACTAAAAATGCTGGGACTACCTAAAACCTAATTCAAATAAAAGCTTTCATTTAAAAAATAATTCTTGGAATTATTCTTGCTGTGGAAAAGTTAATATGTTAAAGTTGTATGTTTAAAACCACACAAAATACAAAACAGCTCTCTAAGCAGTGATCTGAGCGTTCATGGTGTATATTTTTCTGGTGGTGTAATAAAACCAGAGGTTTCTTAATCAGTTTCAGAAAATGCTTTCACTTAAAAAACTTTATTTTCATTTTCTCATTTCTCATTGTTAATGTTTCATATTTAATTTTTGAAACTTGTAATGAATTGAAATTATGAGAAAGCTTAAGTATGAAGGGCATTGGACATGCAGTTTTAGTATCACTGTAATTCTTTTACTTTTTGCAAGTTTGTTGGCAGTGCATTGTCCAGCCTATCCCACTTCACCTTGTTTCTTCCTTTTTTCTTTTTTTCATAGAAATTTAAATTGATGACTAGGGAGGACTGTTGCATGATGAGCCTCAGGTGAAAAAATAGAAGTAATTTTCATAAACTTTGACTGCCTGTCCCTTTGAGACAAAGCATTGTATTGTGTAATTCTGAAGAGTTAAAATCTGGCTACTTGGAAGCTCAATCTCACCATGTTTTCCAAAATTATACAAGTTAGAGCATTATGCAGACTAAGGATAGACTTGAGATCCTAGTTCAGTGTGTATTTTTTAAATTTTACTCTCCTATGTTCCATCAAATTTGTCTTTCTGTGCAGCAGACCAAAACAAAATACATACTATTGCATGGATTTGAGCCCTTCTAGCACTGTCAGTTGGAGATACCTATAGCTGAATTTCGACCAGTTTCAAATGTCGCTGGGTTTTTGTTGGTTTTTTCTGCTGTAGTAAGTTGGAAAATGCTTAGTGTTCTGTAGTGCAAGAACTTTTTAGAAAGCTCAGTTGTGGAAATTTTTTTGAGGGGGGGAAGGAGGTAGTGATACAGAGTGGGGGTGTGGAATTAAAGCATGACCTTGCCTCTAAGGCATAATATTTTTAACTAAGAGAGTATCTTGACTTTTATATTTAGATAAATCTAAATATATTGCATTTTTTATGTCCAAAAGTAGAGAAAGGGAAGTCTTTGCACTTGCTTTGCTCATATCTAAATGTGGCTGATTTTTAGCATTGATTAATTCATTAATATCTGTATATCTTATGACACTGATCTTCTTTACCTCTTGCCTCTCTGATGCTTGCTCCACTAGCATGGTTTTTAACCAAAGCAAATAATTTTTTTCTGGCCTGCATTCAAAAGCAAGACTTCTTCCATCCAGCTGGCTAGCTAGGTATTAGATATGTTCAAGAAAAAGGAACTCAAGGTGGAATTTTGCTGGAATTCTATGCAAGAATTCTGGACAGTATTCCAAATAATGTCTGTCTGGTGCTTTGTACACTGGTATTAATACTTCCCTGATTCTGGTAGGAAAATCTTGTCTGTCTCTTCCTCTACCCCCATCTGTGATGGCAGCATCAGGTTCATTGGTTTTTCTTTTTTCTATGAGTAAGCTAGTAGTTCTTAATGGGCATTTTTCTAGTTTGTCCTTAAATTGTGGATTTCATCAGATTTTGGGATGTCAGTCCTCTGGGTCATCACCTTTCTCCAGTGTGATCCTTCCCAGTGTTAATAATGGCTTACTGTCTTGCTTTGATACTTTTCTACTTTTTCTATCCAGGTCCTTAGTGCAAGCATTCTTAAAAAAACTTCACTTTAGCCTATCTTCTGTCAGCTATTCACCACCATTTTTTGTCTTTCAAAAAAATTCTGGGTAAACCACTAATTGGTCTTTTTTTAGTGTACTTTAGAGTTCTTATGTGAACCCTTTTGAGTCATGATTAATATTCTTACATGGTGTTATATGAGTTGCTTCAGTTAAAGTGAAGGTTTTGCTGTGGTTTTTGTCTTATTTGGAAAATGAGTTATTACAGAGAGCTACTAAGTTAGTCTCACACAGTCCACCTTTCATGAAACTAATGTTTATCTCTGCAGAATTTGTTCTGACCCCTTGAATTTTATTTAGACCAAATAAAGAGCTGGCTTACTTATAACTTCATGTTTATGATTGAAAGCATTTTTTAATAAATAACTAAAAATATCAGTAAACTTTTCAAATACAGTCTGAATATGTCTTTCAGCTAATGGTAATGACAACAAGAAATTCAAAGGTGATGATAAAATGGATGGGGCTCCTTCTCGTGTTCTTCATATCAGGAAATTGCCTGGGGAAGTGACAGAAACAGAAGTTATTGCTTTAGGTTTACCCTTTGGTAAAGTAACCAACATCCTGATGCTGAAAGGGAAAAATCAGGTAATTTGTTGCTTTCTATTTTTTAATATGTCTGATTTCAAAATGTATTGTTAAAATGTTGTTGAAATAAGTCATATAACAGTAAACAGTACAGGAAAAAAAAGAGCTTTTGTTCCTTTCAGTTTTTTAATGAACTTACACCACCTTTTAGTAAATTTTGGGGTGAATCAGGAAATGGTTGGCAGCTAACTAAAGCAGAAAGTTAGCTGTAAGATAAGGACTTATTCCTGTGTCTTCACAGATGAATTTTTGGAGATCAAGTAGCTTAGGAAATAACATTAGTATATAGAGAATAACATTTTCTGAAGACTGATATTTGTTAAAATGTGTTATCAAACCCAGTGTTTTTTTAATATGCTGCTAATATGAAGATTATCTGATTTGTAAATACTGAAAGTTAACTGTTTTCATTACAGGCATTTTTGGAACTTGCTACAGAAGAGGCAGCTATCACTATGGTTAATTACTACTCTGCTGTGACACCTCATCTTCGTAACCAACCTATTTATATCCAATATTCCAATCATAAAGAACTAAAGACTGATAACACACTTAACCAGGTACATTTACTGTTCAGTAGTATTAGAAAAAAATGCACACCGTGGAGGATGAGGCATGGCATGTGTTCTTGGCTCATGTGACATATGTTTAAATTGTTTGGTTTTGCTGACATTCTAACACTGCTGTAGTCTTTACTATGATCATTCCATTTTGTGACACTTGAAGGGGTTCTGCTTTCTCTGTGATCTTTCCATTATGATGAATTTTCTTAATTTTCCCTTGAAGTAAAAATATTCTGAGGGTTGTTTTACCTTTAAATAACTTTAAAGTTATTGTCTTAGTTTAGAGACTGTAGGATAATAAAATTAACTTTTTAATTCTGACACCTGAGATTCCAATGCTGATTTGAGTTTTCCCAGTGGTAATGGCTAATGCCAATGCCTACATTCCAGTGCTTTTAATGATCACTCCAGTAGCACTGGTAACCTCAGCTCATGTGATCTGCTGTTCCTGGAGAAGAATACCATAATGATTGCTCTAGAGACATATGTACTTAATAACAAAAACCAGTTTGCTCTTGCCTCTACAGGACCTACTTCACAATAAATATAGATACATATGTCTGTTTTTAGTAGAACATAAGAATTAGAAAAAGTAACATAGTGACCATTTCGTACAAACTATAGAGGGATAAAAGGCACTCAACTTACCACAAATCAGATAGTTATTTTAAGACTAATTTTTTGTGTTGCCTTTTTGATGATACAAAAACAGTGTAAGTGCCAAGTTACAGTTTCAGTTAATTGTGTCTTCTCTTAGGACACATAAATAGTACAGTTATCGCTGTTGCCTCTGAAAACAATTTCAGGGTAATCTGTTGAAAGACCTTTTGTTTCACATCAAGTACAGTGTTGATTTTCCTGTTGATCTTTCTAAACATTCTTGTTCCTTAGAATCTTTTGATTATCTGCTAAAAGTGCTTTTTAAAAATCGAGACTCCACAACCCAGAAATTGTCAGTTAAAAAGAAAAATAAATACTTTCATTTACTTTTGAAAAAGTGGAGTAGAGGATGAATTCTGTCTGCACATACAGTGGATGGACATATTCCCTAAGCAGCGTTCTTACGTTGTCTTCTGGTTTCTCTCCTGACACTGGTTTCGTACTTCACATATTCACCTTTCCAACCTATAGGATGTGCTGACTGTTCAGCGGCTTTTATGCCACCATACATACTAATACCCAGTCTTAACATATATTCCAAGTCTTTGGGAACTTAAAACTAAGTTTAATTTAGAACTAAATGATATAAATAGGTACTTGGCAGTAAGTATTCTAGTATCTCATGAGGCATTCTATAAAGTATAAGATGGTTGGATATTCTTTTTTCTGTAAGAAAAAATAAAGATAGTGCAGGTATTACTTGTGTAATCTGGTGTTCTTTTGGATACTCAAAACTTTAAATTTTTAATCTGTATTTGAAGGCTTTCTCATCAGCTCAGATTCATTTTGAAGTTATCTTTTTCTGGATGTTCAAGCAGGAAGATGTGAAGAAGTCAGAATCTTAGTATGTGTAACTGGAAAGATAGGATAAAAAAACTGGAGGAAGGTGCAAGTATGTTGTTTATAAAGAAAATAGAAAAAAAACCTGTTTAACCAAGGGGTACTTTAGACAGCCAAGCCTTGACTGGAGAGGTTCCATTGAACTGAGCTTTTCTGAACTTCTCAGTGATAGTAGCTTTGGAGATTATTTTTACTTATATGCTCAGAATGAGTTGGTTCTGAATAAACAGATTCAAAGGAGACCATTGAAGTTTTCATTTCAGTTTGTAATTCTATGAAAATCCTTTTCCTGTGAGACATCAAAACACCAAGAGGAGCATTTAAACTCAGATATAAAACAAGTATCTCTTACTTTATTTTGTGCAGTTTCTAAACTCAGGAGAATTGAAAATAGAATGACCTCTCTAACTGTAGATCTCTTTAATCATCCTCCTGTCATAAATGCATGGGTTTAGTCCTTCTGCATAGACATTGCAACATTTAGAAATAAATGTTATACTTTCAGTGGTATATCTGATCTTTGAAAATTAATTTAAGTTTTGCAAAAATAAAAAAAAAAACTTTGCATGCTACTTGTATGTTTTCAAATCGACTATTTATATATAATGTTATTTTTGTTGTTATTTTTAACTTGTTTGACAAAATACTCATCATTTACCACTACTAAGTCCTCTCTTCCTTCATGTATTCACATTGATTCTAGTGGAATGAAATGTAGTGTATAAGCATAGACAGTGCTGACAAGTTAGTCTTATGTTAAATTTGACTTCACAAGTTTTAGTTCCTTGGGTTATACAGTCTAAACTTTTCTAGTCATTTTAAGAGTGTGTTTTATCTCATATGTGCTTCTGTGCTTATAGGAAGAATAGGAAGTAATTATGCAACTCAGCCAAATATCTGGCCAGCTCGAAAGTTGTGTGTTTCATATGTTAGGGAAAAGAAGTGTTGTTATCAAAAGATGTTTTCGCAGAGTTACAGTAATTAATGTTAAATGTAGAGGTAAAGTTTGTTTTCCCAACTGGTGTTCACTAGGTCTTCTTTTTTTCCTTCCCCCCCACTTTCCTTATTCATTGATTCGTTTCAGTATGAGGAGTATCATGTAAGTTGTGAGACATGAAAATGTGTAGTAGCTCTAATACCTTTAAAATATGCAGTATGCGTTAATATGGTGGTTATTATTTTTACCTGGCATGCTCACTTGTCTCTCTTGTTTTGTATTGTTTTGCTTCATAAGGCTACTGTAATGAAAGTATTAAATGGAACCCTTTTTTCTGCACTTTTTCTTTCTCAGAAAAAGACATCTAATCTTTCTGATACTGTCAGCTGTGGCAGTGGAAGTAGTTACATAGATGTGTGTTCATGTGATATCATCCTGTGGTTACCTTTGAATTTCTAAAATCCTGCTTGTGTTTAAAAACCAAAAAATCCCCACACATGGAGAGGATTTTGTTTTTCTTTTTACAAAAGAGAGTGGATAACAGACACCAGTTTGTTTACCTCTTGGATACTACTTTCTGACATTTGTCAGTCTTGTTATTATTTCATTGTGTTAAAACTGAGAAGTTTGGAAGTTTAGTTTAGCATTTTTCTTTTCTATCAGAGCCTTCTACATAATTAAAATGGCAGTAAAATGTTAACTGTGATACAGTCTTTTGAAAAATAAGATACTTCTGGTTTTTGTAGGGTTGGGTTTTTTTGTTTGTTGGTTTGTGGGTTTATTTAGTTTTATTTCCTTTAAAGGAAATAAAGAGTCTTGAAACCTACAAAATCCTCACTTCCTTTATCCTCACTAGTAGAACAATAAGCTTGCTACTAGAAAGACTGATATTGGTGCCATTTGAAGCCCCTCCTTACTGTGACATAAGGATTAATTGATGTTTTCATTTTTGTTGTCTCTTCTCACAGAGTCAGACTGCATTGCACTTACGTTGTGTTATGTCTGTAGCTCTGAGTTTTAAATAAGTGGAGTATTTTATGTTTCTGGAGTTAACTATATTAATATTACTAATTAATTTCAAGCTATTATCTTGAAATATTAATATCTCTTCTGTCTTTTTTTTTTTTTAAAGCGGGCCCAAGCTGTTCTTCAAGCAGTGACGGCTGTGCAGGCAACAAACGCTCCCATTAGTGGGACCACTGTTAGTGAGAGTGCAGTGACTCCAGCGCAGAGTCCAGTACTTAGAATAATTATTGACAATATGTACTATCCAGTAACCCTGGATGTTCTTCATCAGGTAAGTCAAATTTCATTTTAACTTAAGCTATGATTGAGAGGAACGCATGTGTAAAACTCTGTGATGTTTTTGGCAGATATTCTCTAAATTTGGTGCTGTATTGAAGATAATCACATTCACAAAGAATAACCAGTTTCAAGCTTTACTGCAGTTTGGTGATCCAGTAAACGCACAGCAAGCAAAACAAGTAAGTATAGTTGTCTTTTAAGTCTGGAGATAGTCCTGTACTCTAAGCTTCTGTAAAATGTTAATCTAACAGAACCTCCACCAATTGGATCAATTTTTTGAGATTAAAAAATAATTGGGAGTTATTATATAATGTTGTTACATTGTGTGAAATCAGTTTTCACAAAATAGTTTATTTACAGATACTGTGTCTAAAGTATTTTATACATCTATATGAACAAATATTATAATAAGACTGCACAGAGATGAAATAACATGCAAGACTGCAATTGTGAAAATGTCAGCTGGAAGTAAAAATGTGGGATTTAACGGTGATGCATAATTAATTCACTCTAAGCAGCAAATATAGTAAGCCCACTGGGTTGTTGTTAGATACCTTCTAAGCATCAAAACAAAGATGTACTTTGTGTATTAGTTATAGGTTTGTGAAAGTATTTAGTTATAGTATCCTAAAAAAATAATCTAGACTCCGTTATAACCGTAAATACCCAGAAGAGTGAGTGCAGTTTTGCCTGTGACCAGACTGTGAAGAAGCTTTGCAGCAGTGACGGATGAGCAGGATCTTGCTTTTGTTTTATAGGAAATTCTCCTGTCCTGTAGGAGAGGTAGGAACAGGTAACTGGTTTTACTCATTATGGCAGGAGAGAGCCTATGGATAAATTATGACAAAAATCAACAACATGTCATCTAGACCAGATGTTTTTAATTAATTGAATGGGATATGTTCACATTTGTGGCAATAGGAAAGTCAAACCAAAGGTGAAGGCTAGATTTTTATTATTATGATAACTTTCAAGAGATAAGTGGAATTAATTTATATTTTCAAACCTTCACATGCAGTCTGGGTTTGAGGAGGGCTGATTAAAATTGATGTGCTGGTTAAGTTTTGCTTGGCAGCAATAGGAAGTGCTTATTGCCCATAGATGACAGAATAGCTGAGAATTTCACAAAAGCGAAAAGCTCACACCTCAGGCTAAGTTAGCAATTAATATCTCTTAGTAGAGGAAAGACAAAAATGGACTTAATTTTCTGTTGTAAAGAATAAGGACTGTATTGAAATAAAGACTTCATTAAGTGGTGGAGGATGGTAATTTTTGTCCTTATCACCAAATGAAATACTGGGCATTGAGTAAAAAACTGTGAGCTGGTCAGAACAGGGAATCTCAAAAAATGAGACATTTTCAAAAAACAGAGTGTAAGTTTTCGTGCTATTGAGGAAAACAAAGAGAGGAGAGACAAGATGATTTGCAGCTTGATTATAGTGATCTATTTTAGCATAATCTACTCCTGAAAAGCAGTCTGGAAATACTTGTAGATCTGGAGCACAATTTAAATTAGGGATGTCCTTTTCAGAATTGAAGTAATATCAAATATTAGATTGTGCCTCAGAGTAGAAGGAGATGCAGATATGTCACTGTGCTACGTAAGAATTTGTATGGGTGGAGTACACCTTGCAGGTTTTAAGTAGGTTTAGAATAGTAGTACAGAAGCTAGATGTAGTATTACAGAACCTACAAATGCTGCAGAAATCAATTCTAGACATTTAGATTCATATTTGAAATATTCAATAAACAGTTGGCTGCTAAATGTGTTTGTTGCAGAAGGTTATAATTCAATTTTGATTCATGTTTGGAAAGATAATTTTCAGTCGTAGATGTTATTGCTGCTTTTAAAGTGCATTTTTGATGCAAAATGTGACATCAAATGATAAGTCTTTTGACTTCGTTTTTTGAGTCTTACATATATTATCAGAAGACTTAATGGAAACATGACATCTGTGGAATGGACTGTATTGATTTGAAAATTATCAGTATAATTCTAGGAATATATTGTTAAAAAGTGACAAATAACTAAAGAGTGAGGTATGTAAAAGTATGAAAGGAGCCTAAGAATCTCTTGCTGTTGTTGACTTCTGGCAAACTGATACTAGCTCGTGGGATACTGTATTGGTCATAATTAAAAAAGAAAAAGCATGTATTTGTTTCTCCAGTTTTGTGTGTTTTGATTAGGGTACCTGTTGACTAGTGGTAGCTCACGTGTGAATGACTAAACTTCATTGAATAAGTAACTTCTGCATGTACGGTCATTGTCAGAGTGATCTTAGAGCCTTAGTGACAAATTGAAACGGTCTTGCGTTTATAGTTTCATATTTTAACCAATCTGTACATAAATAGACAAAATGCTAAGAGTGATACCAACTGCAGTTTTTGAAGGAAGCTAAATTTGAAGGACGGTTTGATTTCCCCACTGCCCTCACCCTTGAGTAAAATAAATACAGTTCTTATGTTTGAGCTACTGTGATAAAATGTGAAGTGCCACCAGAACAAAAATACGTAAAGGAAAGAAGCAGCCAGAGGATAGGACTTCAGTTTAAATATGTCTGGAAATACAGTAAAAGTAAAAGTGAGAGGATATGGCAGCTACACCTAAGTTGCATGGAATTCAAAAGTAAAAGCATGGTATAAGAGTAAAAAAGTTTTCAATTTGTTTTCCATCCATTTTGACTATAGAAGATAATGGGGAAATTTAATTTTCCACTGGCACTCTTCACAGGAAATCAGAATGTGGCCTTAATAGAAATTGAAGACTTATTAAGGAAGTTAAAGAGCAATTTGAAAAACTCAAGTGATGTAAGTACCAAGGAGAGATGCTATGCATTTGAAGGTTCTGAGAAGATAGTGACACTGACAAGAATGTACAGTACGAAACCTCTAGCCTTGTGGGATGTCTTTTGCTATTTGAATGAGCAACTAGTGAAAAATTGCATTCCTGCTCCACTTGTTTTGTGAGAAACTCATTTCCTGTAAAAGTAGATAGTGCCTACACTGATGATGTTTCATCATCACCCTCAGATTGGATCATTATAGGTTCGTTATACTGGCAAGTGAGGGTGAAGACTGCAAACTTCAGGTGTAATGCAGCAGTTTAGCCAGGGGTGGAGAAGGAACTCATAACATGCAACAGTAGAGCACATTGAACTGCTGTTTCTCCTAATGAAGAAGGTTTTGTCCTGGAGATGTCTGTATGTGTAAGGAGATATTGTAGCATTAAAAATAGCTCATTTTCATTGTAAATGGTGAGTAGTCTCAGGATAAGCAGCAAACTTAAATATTTGAATATCAGTAGTTTGATATACCGTGGAAAGATTAGAGTGCTGGTGTTTGTCTGAAAAGCTGGCTAATTCAGAGTGATGCCTTTGTGTAAGTGTACTGAAAGTATTCTTGCCAAATCATGGATATTAACAGTTATTAATGCTTTGTCTGCAGATGATTAACTGAGACTCATACATAGTGCATGATAGTCATCTTAACACAGGTAAAAAATATCACTAGTCTAATTGAGAGTTTCTGTAATAGTTAGCCAGTTGAACCTTACTTGGCCAATAGGTGATTGAGTACCTCTGCAGAGATTCCACTGAGGTTTGACTCTACATTCAAGATGTCATCTTTCCAGTTGTTTTGACTTACAGCTTCAGAGTAGCTCTGCACTGATATGCAAAAGATCTCTGCTAGGCTACATTGCCCTAAAATCTATGCAGAATGGAAGAATGGACACCTCTAGATCAGGTACTTAACTTCAGGGCTATTATCCGCTATTATTGTATTAAGGATTTTTGGACATCTTTAATCCTGAGGAGCACAATTTGTGCTCAAAAATGATAAGTAGCATTCAGGTAAACAGAAGAGTGCTGGAGTGCTGTATCAGAAAGCCCAGGAAGTGCAGCAACAGGTCCTTCAGTCAAAGAACTGCACATAATTTTTGAGAATGGAATGATTTTACATAGACTTTTTAGCCACAGAAACTTCTTGTATTCAAGACACTTGTCTCAAAAGAAATTAATTTCATTCAGATATGTATCTGTAGGATGCACTTGGGACACATTTCTCCCAAGAAATATTTACCACATGACCTTCAGTTACTTGGAGATACTTATTTGAGCTGGAATATATTTTGTAAGTATTGCTTCCTATTTTTTTTATGCCTTAAGCTGTTACGTCCTTCTAAAGATCTTGTCATTAGTTTTTTCTGCTTTGGGAAGAGAGAGAGTAGGGACTAAATTTTCCCTTTATTTCATGATTATGGAGAGAAGGCAGTAGTTTCGTTGTGTTGCTCTTCTCTGCCATGGGTTTTTTTTTTCCCCACTCTAATTAGATTTTTCTTTATTGGACCTTGGTAAATGCTTTCCAGCTACCCTCATCCTGAAAGAGATATATTTCTGGTCTTGAATGATACCTACAGTGCTTGACAGAGTGAGGGGCAGATACAATATTTGTTGTGGCTTGAAGTCTTGTGTTTCCAAAAGTACCTTCTTAGTCTCTGGGCTCAGTTTCTGAACTGGGAAATGAGAATATTAAAATGTCAAATCATTTTCTGTTTTCCAGACTATGTTCTTGTCAGTCTTATGGGTACCATGTGTGAATTAGCTAAAGAGTATGTTTTCCTGATTTTTAGAGGGCTGCTTTGACCATCTCCTGTGGGGGAGTTTCATTCCACAGATTGATGGTCTATAAGACCTTAGGAGAAGCTCATCAAAGCATAGTTCCTATCAATATAGCACTTTTCAAGGGACTCTTCTTTCACAAGGATTTTCTGGCATCTTGAACCCTGAACATGTGAAGAGCAGCAGTGAATTCCATTGATTGCATCAGAAACCCCTTCATTTAGGTGAGGAAAGCCTGAGGAAAGTAATGATTCTAGGAACGTTCTTCAACTCTGAAGCCTACTGATAAATCTGAGTCTTACCTGCATAAAGCTGCATCACTCATTCAGGGTGTTACAACACTTAGTAATTTTGTAGAGTGCTTTTGCCCTCTGAGATCACCTTTGCTGCCATTACCACTTCTTTCAACATCCACAGTCATGTTGTGAAATGAGAGATCCTAATGTCATATGCCCAGGTTGGCTAGATAGAATTCATTACTGTCCTTTTGCAGAAAAGCTCTGTTGTGGTTGATTGTGTCATCAGCATCAGAAAATTCTGTAATATTAGTTATTGAACTCCTTTAACTTTTTTTCCCATTGGAATAGTCTCTTGTCTCACCTCTTAGTCTGCAGTTCTTTTCTCAGCAGTTTTCATCTCTTCATCCTTCTGATTGCTATGAGCAAAAAGAGAGGATGATTTGACATTATTTTCAAGAAATTGGGAGAGTATTGTGTTTTGTGGTGCAGACCTCCATTTAATTGACGTTTCCTGTACAATCTTTTTTACTGTCTGTGACAGGCAGTCATAGCACACTATTGTGGATCCTTAAGACTTCCACAGGCTATTTCTGCTATTTTCTGTATTAGGCCTTGTTTGCCTATCCTTGCCTTCAGTAAAAAGTGCTGCCTTGAGACCTGAGCAGATTATAGATTCTCTGTGAGTATAACCCCGGTTGTTGAGACCCTTTCTGAATATTTTGAACGTTTCTATTATAGTAGTTGTCTAGGAATACTAGGAATATTCCACTGTTTTGGAACTCTCACTAGTATTGGATAACGTGAGTTTCATTATTTCTGATTGGCTCATTTTTTTAATTTCTATGGCTAATGTAGAACCATGGGGCATATTTGATTATTAGGAGTTGTCTTTGGTGTGGGGTTTTTATTGGTTTTTTGGGGGTTGGTTTTTTTTGGGGGGGGTTGGGTTTTTGTATTGGTGGTTTTTTTCCCCTTCCCCAAAATACAATCTTAAGTGACCATAGAGAAACTTGTATGGATGACTGTGTTTGCACTATGGAGTTGAGGTCATTGTGTCAGTTCAGGCCTGTGCCTTTCTCTTTGGATTATGTGTCAGTCTGATTGAGAAAGGGATTTTTGTTTGTTCTTAAATTGCTGTTTTCTATTTGTTTTCTGCATGTGCTTACTAGCCTTCTAGTTTGTGTGCTCCTAAATACTACAGCTCCTAAATGAATCTGTCCATTGTCTGCTGACAAGCTGTTGGCAATTCTTGATTGATTCTTGATGAGCAACTCATCAGAATCATTTTCCCCTTTGTGAAAGTCCAAGAGGAGTGTACTTTTTAATAAAAACAGAGAGGGAGGAACGGCAGGGGCCTAGAAATTATTTGGTATCATTACACTCCTAATGTTGTATGATTACGGAAGTTTTGATACTTCCGTTGTTCAGGCTTTGGTTTTGGGTTTGCTGGCACAGGCAAGATAAAGAATGACACTCAGATTTGTAGAAGGGTCTCATGATACTTGATCTCCTTGATTTGGCATGTGTGTGGTGTGGCATGGTGTCCCATGTGAATGTATGTATAAATACTGAAAGAAAGAATTTCCTTAGCATAAATAGAGATCTTTGAGATAATGTCTGTATGTACATTCACTAACAGTATGGCTGGGCTTCTCATGTTTTTCAGGATGTCTGCCTGAGAGGAACAGGGTTTGAGGGTTTGTTGCACATTGTTTTATTGTTATACAAGAAGGAGCTCAGGTTACACATTCATAGTTGCGAATTTACATGTGAACAGTTAATCTTGAAAAAAATGCTGGATGGTAGCAATGTTGTTAGAGGTTTGTGATGCTGTTGGTAGAGGTGGGTGGGGTGAGGTTTTTTTGGTTTTGATCTGGTGCTTGGAGCCTTTGCTGGAGTGTGAGTACAGTGCTCATTAAGAGTGCATCTCCTTCCTTTCTGGTTCAGGATGTTCTTTCAGGCTATATGTGTCTCAACTACAAGGCATTTCTCTTCTGCAGTACCTTTTGTATGTACTTAGGTCTCTTTGTATTTATCAGAAAGAGGAGTTTGTGCTGTTTCAGTAGAAGTTTTAGCTACTTACGGAGCTCCTTTTAAACACTGACTACTCTGGAAACTACTAACACAGGGATATCTTGGTTTGCTACTTTTTAAGTCTAAAATATTTTCATCGATTTAATAGTCTTCTGCCAACTATAAGTCAGCAGACTCCACTCAGAGGTATAGTATGAATCTTGATTGTGTTTTAAAGACTTGCAGCTTTCTGTCACGGTCCTGTTATTTGGACAAAGCTAAAGGATACTCCTTTTCGGTCTCATATGTACCTGTTTTCTTCATTATGTGAAATGGGTATTTCCTCGATGGCAATGGCATTGTCTTTGACAGTATATAAACTCTGGCTGTGTAAACTGAACTAATCCATATCTTAGTGGATTTTAGAAGATAACAAGTCTTCTAATAGTGATGACTGATTCTCAGTATATACTTTTTTAGGTGTAAGTGTTAAGGTGAGATTCTTTTCCAAAATACCAGCATTTGGAGGCTTGGATTCTGTATAAAGGAGCTAGCAAATTCTCTGTGCTGTAATGGTGGTACCCACCACCACCCCAACAATGCAGCTTGTATTCTATAAAAGGGACAGTAGATTTTCCTTTTCCAATACTTTATAAAGCATTTTTTAAGCTGAGTTTCAAGCAATTAAATTTCAAGCAATTAAATTTCAATTAAAGGAGTTTCTCTTTAATTGCTAAGTATTTGTTGAAATGAAGTGTACATTGTCCAGTTTCTATACTTTTTTCTGTATGATTTTATTTTCCCATAAGTTGGAAGTTCTTATTATGTGGACTTACATATTTTTTTCCATTGACTGCTAATAGAGGTAATTCTTTTAAGTGATTTCATGAGCCCTGGAGATGTCAGCTGTGATAATACATTTTGTAGGGACAGCCTTGCTGGCCCAGACATAGCAGAGGGTTGTCTTCAAGATGTTCAGTTTCCAGATGTATCACTGTATGAAAACAGCTATGTTGCTTCCATAGCCAGCAGGCACACTAGGTTTGTGCAGTGCTTAGCTCAAAATAGTAAGTCTTACCATAACTTGAACATATTGGAAAGTACATTGCAGGTGTAACCAAGCTTGGGTCCAGAAGGGATATATTTCAGTCCATCATTAATGTAGAGAAATAAAAGATCTGATTTTTGTATTTGAAAATGTGGTTTATTTGGTTTTTTCACCATGTGTATATATATAAGGTTGTCTTATAGCTAACATAATTACTTGATTGAATGCTAGTTCTTAAGGTGAGTTGTATCTTCACGTTCTAGCATTTTTTAAGAATTAAACTGACTTTGTTACAAAAGTTTCCAATTTTTTAAATCTCCCAATATTTAATGTTAGTGCTTCAGCTGAAAGGAAGGTATGCCCAAAATGTAAATGGACTAAAATCCAGGTATATCAATTTGCATGATATATAGTGAAGATGGAGAAAACGTTTGTATTGGCTTTTTTAGAGACCGTTTTCATAGAGTTCTAAGTGGTGGTGTGTTCAGAGTTCATGTGAATTTCACTGTTCATAGGCATTTCAGAAGTACTCATCAATTGTGAAAATGGGATTTTTTTAAAAAAGTTAGTAACATCAGGTTAGCAGTTAAAGCTTGTCATTCCATTTTGGCACTAATTACCTTTAGTAGGAGAAGGAAAGCATGCAAGAACAGTGTATATATTGTGTTTTAACAGATAGCTGTCTAACATGGTAGTTGAGTCTAGATTTTATTTTTTTTCCTCAGGTCAACTTTCCATATTGAGTACTTATGAGATTCTTGATTTTTTTTTTATTTTTTTTTTTATCCCCCCCTTTGAGAAATCTGTTTGGCCTTTTGTCTGAATTTAAGCTGCACTGGTTAATTAGCTGTATTCAACAAACAAAATTTAAGTTCCACAGCATTAAAATGTTTGTTTTTGTGGTGCATAATCAGTTTCTAGGTAAAAGAGGTAAACATCGACCTTCCTGGAATCATTTTGAGAGGTTAATGCGTTTTAATCTTAATCGGTCTTAAACTAGACAGCAAGATGGATAAACATCTATACACTCACCCTGTTTAAAAAAAAAAATGTTTTGCAACCAACCTGTATTGTGTGTCTTTTAAATAAATTGTGATCCTTTTTACAGGCCTTAGATGGTCAAAATATTTATAATGCTTGCTGTACCCTACGGATTGATTTTTCCAAACTGGTGAATTTGAATGTCAAGTACAACAACGACAAAAGCAGGGACTACACTCGTCCTGACCTTCCATCTGGTGATGGACAGCCAACACTGGACCCAGCTATTGCTGCAGCATTTGCAAAGGAGACCTCTCTTCTAGGTACGATGCTGACATTCATTGTTCTGTATTGCAAAGCCACTTGATGAAAATGTTTATTAATCCTTCTAACAACTAAAGATCTTAAATTGCAATAGTATCCAAAGGCCCACTCAGGGTTCAGTCTATATTGCAGTCTGAATTATAGTAACAAATTATATTGTCTTAGAAGTACTGCAAAAATGAATGGGAGAATGCATGACAAAATTAGAAATGCAAAAAGTATTAGGAAAATTCAAAGTAGTACAACTTTAGTCCCAAATCTGTCCGTCCTTCTTTCATATGTTCCTGTCAGTTGCTACTGACCACCTTGCTCACTCTCCCACCAACTTTGTTAGAGAGACTTAACATGATTTGTGTGATTCCTTCATGCAAATGTTTGTAATATCAGATTATGAAAATAAGATTTTGTTGGTTACCTTCAATAAGGAAAGATTATGCTCTTTGGTTAAAAAACCCAAACACTATGGTGCTAAATCTGTGGATTTTGTGAATAAAAGGAAAAAATCTGTAGTTGCACTTCTAGTGCTATGGTACTTGAGTTCTAATATTCTGTAAGCCTTTGAGTTCATCATAACTTGGTGAAATGATCTGGGAAAAATACAGATGTATCTTATCTTCTGACTATTACCAAAATAATCAATGCATACTCCTACTTCTGTCAAATTGCTGTTTTTTGGTGAGAACACCTTTCACTTTTTAAAAATGTAATAGTACTCAGATAAAGAATCATTACTTCCATAAAAGCTGATTGAGTGTGTTGTGATCATTGTTCTTCCCACTTAGTCTTTTTCTTTTTTTTTCTTTTGTAATTTCCCGGTTTTGTTCTGAAGAAAACATCAGAATAACATAGATTTCATAGTTTTTTGTACAGGCTGGGCCAAATTCAAGTAAGTCTGTGTTAATGTAGAAAAGAGGGGCCTCTGTTCTCGGTATGTTGCAAAAGGTAGAAGACGCTTAGTGAATGATGTAAGCCCAGGAAGAGGATGAATATTATAGTTAGGGCTACTGAATGCTGTGCTGTATTTTCCCCTTTTCTGAAATCAGATTACCTGAAGGATACTTTTCATATCTAGTTGTAAAGTACCTACAAACCCACTTCCCACAAAGTGCTTGAGTTCACATCTCCAGTATGACTTGCAAAATGTATCACTTGCAGCTACAGCAAAAGTTCTGGAAAGTAAAAAAATATCATAGCAATCCAAAGTCTCAGAAAAACATGTAGCTAAAGTTTATTTTCTTTTTTTTCTCTTTTAACTTCCCATAGTTTAAATATTAAAATCTCTCATTTCGTGGTTCAATAGGGAAAGCGGATGAGTGTTTGTGAGGAAGTTTGACACTATAGAGATGAGTGCTGTAGAAAAACCCTTGAGGCAGTTAGTAATTCTTTTGTCAGCGCATAATGACTAGAATGTAGGCATGGGGCTGCAGTATGAGTAGTAAAAGGACAAAAGCAAAATAAAGATGCTTATTAAATGAGACCTGTAATACTAGGTGTTGTAAGGCAAGGATTTAGGAGAGGAGAGAGTAAAGATTCGTGAGTTATAAAACAGTGCCAAATGCAGCACTACTTATGTAACTCTAATTCTGACATTTTCCTGAATCCCGAGAAGTTGCTTTCTAGCCTCAGGCTTACTTACATGTTTCTTTGTATATAATACTTACAGTATGCATCAAATTAACAGGTTTAATTTGCTTGGCATAGTGAAATCACACTCAGAGGATGCTCGGATCATTGCATTACTCTAGATATGTTTAACTGGGCTTATTGTACTTTCTCCAATTATCCAAGTGACTTTAGCAGATTTTATTTTTTAGTGGTTTAGGCCTGAAAGTCACCTAGATGCTTTTGTGATTGTCTGCAAAACTACACAAGTTCTCTAACCTTTTGATTTTAATCACTCATTCTTTTGTGTATATTAAAGGTAGTTTCTAGTAAAATTATGAAGATGACAGTCATAATAACTAATTAAATATTTTATTTCTTACTCTCTGGATGCATCTCTTTAAACGTACTGTTTTTCCAAGCAGCAGGAAAATAAAAGGTACATGACATGAGTAACTTTCACTGCAGCTGTGAAACATTTTCAGAGCATCAGTGAAGTCAGTCATATTTATTTTGATGGGTAGTGGAGATTATATATCATGGTTGACTTTTTCTTCTATAAAAGCATTCATTGTTTTGAAAGAGACTTAAGGGAGCTGGGTACATTTTCTAACTGCTCGTTGCCAGTTGGCTGAGCTTGGTGTATTAACTCTTCATCCTCTGTCAAATGGGGATAGCTATTAGAGCAATTTTTTTAGATGGCTTTTTTTGCTGGTTTTACAGAATTTGAGCTCTGCAGCTGAAAAACTTCACAAAAAGACTCCACAATACTGTTGGTGCCTTAGTAATTTAGGGTAGTTGTTAGAATGGGAATGGCCTAGTTTGAATATGGAAGAACAGGGTTCTCATTCTGGGCTGCTCACTGTGTAAAAAGGCACAAAATGTAAGTAATGTAAATAAGAGGACAAAGGATAGAAAAACTCAAAACCTGAAAATATATGCTTGTGTGTAGAAATTATAGCTGCATTTTTGTTCAGATCTCGAAAGGAGAAGGGTGGGAAGACTTAAAGAGTCATAAAAGATGGAGGTTGGCAAACTATGATACGTGAAATGTGGCATCTTTTTTTATCTTAATGTCGAATTTCTTTCTATAATGCTGATAAAGATGCGTTCAGTGTATACTCAGTGTCTGCCATGCCCTATTCATATGTGATTCCTGGAGGGCGTGTTCCCCCATGAGAGAGCCAAGCTCTGCTTTGAGTTTAATGTGATGCTCTTCGGGTTCTTTTGCATGCTCAAAATGAATAACATGAGTTGAACCTGTGGCATTCTTGTAAAAATGCTTGCTGTAGCTGTTCTATGTATATAATGAGATCACTAACAGTAAATGTGGTAAGGACTCACTTCTGCCTTTTGCTTGTAATAAGCTAATATATGCTGGAGACTAGTACAAAACTTGGGTGCCTTTTTGTTTTTGGCTTTTTAACAGTATACTGTAATTCACGTGTCAAAAGTGAGATTTAGGTTTAACATAATTTTGTGAGTTGAGTTTTAGTGACAGGATGTGAATCTTGTTACTCTTGATGTTTAAATCTGCATTAATACTAAACCATTACATATCTCAATTTCCTTCTGGATAGAATTAACTCTCCTCTTCAGTAAACGTAACTTTAGGACGTAGTGTAGTAACACTTGCAGCTTCGTAAGCTGTTATGCAGAGATTTTAAAAGAACCTGTTATCTTCCTCAAAGCCACTCAGGCTAGGTATGAGAATCAGGTCAATATCTGTTACAAAAAGATGGTAGTTACTTGACATAGAGCCACGAAAAGGGTTCATAACAGGACCAGGGACTAAATCCAGTTCTCAGTCACAGTTGTGCTTACCTGCATTGATATGACTACCACTTCCTGTGGTTTTCACATCATCATCATGGCTAGGCTTCGCAAACGAAGATTTGGGAAGGCTCTATCCATATTTGCTACAGGCGCACTGGTGGCTTATGAGGCCAATACGTGACAGACATATCCGATTGCAAAAGGCACAGCAGAAAGACTCCTTAGATGGTGTATTCTGCAATACACGGTTCTTTCTGCGTTGCCACTTCCTGTGGTTTTCACATAAGTTCATACTATATCTTTAGTTTAGCTTTAATTTGCCTACTATTAAAATACCATTGCTAATTTGCATTTCATAAGTAATGCAGAAGGGTAAACTGAGGGAAGATAAATAATGTGACATGTATTTCAACTTCGTTGAGGAAAAAGATGTATAATATTTGTATGTTTTCATTAATATCTTGAAAAAACAAAAACCTGTAATCTATAGTTGTTGGAAGCTAAAATAAAGCTAGGGACAAAGATGTCTAATATTGGTTGATCATGTTGACAAAGTAGCTAACATTTCTAAGTAGTTTCAGATAAGTCCTCAAATCTTAAACAGTGTGTTACATTGTGACTAATAATCATAATAGAAGCTGTTCTTATTTATTAAAAATTTTTGACTTGCTTAAATCAAATGGCAAATCAGAGTGCAGTGGAGTCTACAGAACAAGAATTGTTTGCTGTGGCTTTGTAATTTGTCTGACCTTTCTGAGAAATGAGATCTATGTGTGCTATGTAATCAGTTAGAAACATATCAATCAAATAGATGATCCTAACCCACACGCATCATTACTCATTCATCTACTACATCCTTGGCTGTGATGAAATAAGGTGTCAGAAATCTTTGAGACTGTAAATTGGACATCTTTTCAATGAGTCTTATTATCTTTTGAAAGAAGGAGAGAATTACTAGTGGACAAAATGAGCTGGTTGCAAGTGAATTATCAGAAGCGATGTTTTTTTCGTTTTCTGTTTTTGTACCTCACATACGAAAATGTATCTATACTCTCCCTCCTCATTCCCTCCAAAAAAGTTACAGATGTTACATAAAAAAACCTTCGGATAAACAACAGCTGTATTATACTGAACCATGACAAAATATTTTATGTAAGAACTACTTATCACAAATACTGATAAGAAATAATACTTTACCCCCAGTTTATATATGTTTAATATTACAGCTGGAAATGTGTTGTTGTGCTTAGGGTTCATCTTTATCCCTTGCTGTCATCTCTGGCTTTCCTTGTTAACACTTTCTGCTAGTGCCCCTTTTAAGATTCTTACTAATCATTTTGAAGGATAATAATTCAAAAGATTTTTGTAGGAATAGTGTTAAATTAATCTTTGATTTTAACTGAAAATTAAGAATTTGAATTCCATGAAGAATTTTGCCTTTTAAAGTATGAATTACTCAACTATGCTGTGCCCAGCCAGGGAAAGAACCATTAAAACTTTACTAGTCGTCTCTAGATTCCTTTATTTCTAAAAATATTGGACTGGCTTAAAGCTTCCTAAGGCTAGGGAGAGGTGCCTAGACGTACTGGAAGATTTGATATGCTCTAGTAAGACATAGTAGCTTGACGTTTTCTAAAACTTACGTGACTGCTATTGACCTAGTATAAAATCAGTTGTTTTCCTTCAGGTGGACAATGTCGTACCTTACTGTCCTGGAAACATATTTTGCTAAATTAGTGCCCCTTTACTGGACTGTATATGATGTGCAAATACAGTGTTGATCAAATATGATAAAGCTGTTCCTATATAACTATGTATAGTGCATATTTATCACAAGAACCTTTCATGAATCCTGGGAGTGACACACTTGTCTGGTACTCCAGGGACTTGACCAGACAAAACCAACATGTGTCTACAGGGTCTGAGTTTCCTTGAAAGAATAAAAAATGAAAGCACAACTGAAGGTTCAGCTAATAGTTATGTGCTTCTTCAGAGAATTGGATCACAAAAGCCGTGGAGCATCTTGAATCTTGAATTTAGAAGGTTTCTTCCTCACCTTTATGCTGAGGCTGTGAGAGATACATACACCTTTTTATGTGGCCACCTGCGGTGTTGCATATTTAGTCAAGCATCAAATGGAATTGAGGAATGTCTCTCAAAGGGTGACGGAAAAGAAAGATGTCATGATGCAGAGAGCACAATTAGTGTTTATTCTCACAGATTTAATCAACGCTTACTTTAGACCACTTTGATAAACTAGGCTCTTGAAGCATTTTGGAGTGCAATGGAAACTGTTTTGGTACGCAATAATGTTGATTTGAAAAGAAAGTATTTTTACACCTCATAACTTTGTGGACTTGATCTGAATTAAAAAAATGCCACATTTCTCTTTCTCATGTTAATTTAGCAACCCATTTTACAACCATTTGAATTACTTTAAGAGTGGAATCGTCTGCTGTGTAGAGTGTTGTATGCAACACTTGTGTGTATATAGGATCTTCTTTTTAAACGACTTGTGTGTGTTTCGTAAAATACGCTTTATTTTAAAATTAGGGCTTCCTGTTGCAGCTGTTCCAGGGGCTCTGAGTCCTTTGGCTATTCCAAATGCTGCTGCTGCAGCTGCAGCTGCTGCTGCTGGTCGTGTAGGAATGCCTGGAGTTGCAGCTGGTGGCAATACAGTCCTCCTGGTTAGCAATTTAAATGAAGAGGTCAGTAAAACAATTTTACTTTTCTTTTCCACTCTTTAGTCACACTTCATTTGTCAGTATTTTATAATTTCTTTGCATTTGTCCTCTTACATTTGGATTTTAAGCTCGAAGTATTTTTTGTTCTTTTTTTTTTAATAATCCCCAAAGTTACTTTTAAAGCCATTATTGTTAAATACATTTGTTTTCCTAGGTAGCTAACAACTTAAAATATCCTTTCATAGTCAGCTACCTCTTTTTTCCTAAGAAAAATGTGGTAACTCCACTGCATGTTTGACATTTGAATTGAAAGCTTTATTTTTACAAAATAGCAACTGTGATTTCTGTTGCAATTGTAATCATGTAAACTAGAATTTCTGTTTTGTTTCTAATTGTTTGCTGTTTCATTTCATGCTTTTATCTCACATTTTGAGGTCTTAATTTATGTAAACTACTCTAACACATTTTTCTTTGAAGGTTCTCCCAAAGATCTTGACGAGGCACTCTTCCAGTCTCTCTTAGTAATTTTTTTTTCTTTGCAGTTACTCATTTGTCTTTAAAAAAAAAATGTGGTAGCAAAGCATTTTCACCTTAACTATATCTTTCTTGCTAACTCTGAAATCTAAAGGGATTAATTTAGTTTTGCATTTTTACTGTCCTTTACATTTATTTTGATGGCTGTGAAAGCTGGTCTGAAATGTGGGAAGTTTGTATCAGTCTAGCTGTTCCATTTTTAACTGGCCTCTGTCACTGTAAATCATGAAGCTTTATTTATCATCTGATACTATTTTGTCATCCACAGTCTTGCATGTTAAAATGTTTTAGATCAGAGTGCCATTTTGAAAAATTTTTTGCCTGCATTTCATAACCAGCCATGCTTACGCAGTTAAAGTTTAAATTTTAAAATTTCTATTGCATGCTTTTTTTAATTTATTTTCATGTTGAGATGAAATGCTGTAGTTTACTCTTAATATGAATGTACTTTACCCATATTTGTCTTGGGTGACTACATTTTACTCAGTTTTTCTTGTACAGTACATAAACCAACCATTTTCTGACCAAATTCCTGCATTTCCTATGTACTGACCTATATTTTATTTTTTTTTGTTCCCCACTTCCTTATTTTTTTTTTCTTCTGCATTGCTGTATTCCCTCCCCCATTTCATCCTTTTCCCTTTGTGTTCAACTTCCCGTTCCTTGTCTTTACCCAAATCCCTGTGCCCTTCCCTGTCTTGCCCTTCTCCTCGTCTTTGTCTGTGTTCCCTGTCTTCATTCCCTATGTTCATGCTTCTGTGCTTGAACAAAATGTTCCTCGGACCAACTTGCCCCAATTAACCGCCTTGAAACCATGATCCATGACCACCTCACCATTCTGCGGGAACCACCCTTCGTTATGGATGATCTGTTCATCTCCGCTCTTCCTCGACTCTTCTCTCTTCTTGTCTTACGCTGCTTGCTCTTCTCTCCTTCTAAAGATGGTTACGCCCCAAAGTCTGTTTACCCTCTTCGGTATGTTATTGTTAGCACTATACTTTTATTATTGATTTGATTTTGATTTTTATGGTTTTTGTTTGGTTGGTTTTTTGTTTCACCTTAATTCTTATTTGTAGCTAGCACTTTGGCTTAAAGTTGAATAGTAAATCTTTTGCTATTTTTCTTTTGCTGTTTAAAACTCTCCATAGACACAGTTTTTCTTTTAATGCATGCTAATATATTTTGCATGATCTTTAATTTAATATCATTCACATAGCTTTGAGGGTTTTTCAGAAATTATTCTTTTCAAAATTCACTATTCGAAATCTTTATCTCCTTTATTCATTTGTGAGTGTGTTGAGTTTGAGTGAGTGATCTTGTTGCTGTCTGAATGTTCCATTGATATGTCAAAATATATTACTTAGGTGACTGGCTTTAAAATGAACTTTTTCTTTTGGGTTACTTTTGACTTTGAAAAGGTGTTTATGGTGATGTGCAGCGCGTGAAGATTTTATACAATAAGAAAGATAGTGCTCTTATACAGATGGCTGATGGAAACCAGTCACAGCTGGGTAAGATTAGTTTTCTGTTTATTTTCTCTTTAGTCTAAGTATTTGGAAACTAGGCTGTTTAAGATCAGGTGAACTAAGTGTGTTTATATTTGTCAGTTTGTCTTTTATCCTGGTTACCCACCAGATCCAAAATCTTATTGCATGCACTTGTGTTCCAGAAGGTCTGCACGATATCCTAAATGAATTCAACAGCTGAATCACATTATTATCTTTAAATAAAATTGAATATTCTTGAAGCGTCTGCAGACCTAATTTTTGATTTCAGTCTTTTAGCATAATAGACCTTTTGATTTGCTTGGGTGTTTTTCTTGCTTGTGTGATGTACCACAAGCTATCGGAAGTAACACTCAATTGAGTAAACTTGTCTTTTTCAGCCATGAGCCATCTTAATGGACAAAAAATGTATGGAAAGATTATTCGGGTTACCCTTTCTAAACATCACACAGTACAACTACCTCGAGAGGGACTCGATGACCAAGGGCTGACTAAAGATTTTGGTAATTCACCTTTGCATCGCTTCAAGAAACCTGGTTCAAAGAACTTTCAAAATATATTCCCTCCTTCTGCAACACTTCATCTGTCCAATATTCCGTAAGTGTCCACTGTCAGTAAGCCAGTAATATTAATGTGCTTCACAACACACTGAATTGACTAATGATTCCCTGCTTATGCTTATTTTCCTTCTGTCTGTAGACCATCAGTAGCGGAAGAGGATCTACGCACATTGTTTGCTAACACTGGAGGCACTGTGAAAGCATTTAAATTTTTTCAGTAAGTAGCTTTTCTGCACATAGCTCTAACAGAAGAGTTTTTGCAGCACATCTTAAGAAAAAGCACATATCAGATAGCAAACATTAGAAGCAACCGCTGTGGTGTTCAAGTTCCTAATTCCGTTATTTTGTTTCAGAAGAGATCACAAGATGGCACTTCTTCAGATGTCAACAGTAGAAGAAGCTATTCAGGCTTTGATTGATCTTCACAATTACAATTTGGGAGAAAGTCACCATCTGAGAGTTTCTTTCTCTAAGTCAACTATTTAAAAAAGGCAGATTGAGAATGAAGGTGTATTGCATTGTTTGGTGTTGTCACCTATTGACTGTTCAGGAAAGTGGGGACCAGAGTTTGTCTTCTGTTTTTTATTTTTTTTCATGCTGTTATCATTCCTTGATTGTTTTCAAAAATAAAAAATTTAAAAAAATAAAAAGCAGTGATATTAACTGCTGTAGTCAACTGTTGTTTAGATAAACCATTGTTTTGTTTAAAAGATTTCAAGATAATACCACATTTTTTCAACTTAGTTGACGTACGTGCCTTAAAAAGGAAAACTAGTACTGCTGGAATTGCATAACTAGTAAAAAGCAAATTTGGTTGTCTGGGGCACATTGTTACATGATAATTTAAATATGTTTAGGCAGGGGTGTGTAAAAAGGTTAAGTTTTTGTTTCTCCTGCTTGATTTCTTTATCTGCTGGCTTGTCACTTATTTTTCTTTTTAATTGGATTAGATGCATTATGCTGACAGAGTAAAATTACATTATTTGATTTTTTGCTACTTTTTGCTTTGTGTTTTTTTTTAAAAGGCCTTTTGTATTACATTGTTCTGGTCTAGATTCAGTTATGAATGTAGGCATTAGTTAAAATTAACAAGGTACAGAATATTAATTTCTCAAAGGACAAAAAGTGACTTCTGTGACTTTGAGCCCTACGTGAAAAGCATTGTGGAATCTTAACCTTTTTGTACACACTCTTGTGGGATGTATCATATAAATGTCAGCACTAAGTAATGTCTTGTTTGTGGCTGAATATTTTTCGTAGATGTTTTTGAAGTTGACATGACTTATGTGCATTTCAATATATATTGCCATCTTTAGTTTGTAATTAAGATATGGAATATGGTTGTGGATTTCTGAGCATGTACAGACTGGTCAAGCTAGTTCAGGAAATGGTGCATGTATTTTTCAATGATGAAGAAAGTTTGCTGCAAATGCTTGCAGGAAATTTTGTGGCAGTTTCCTAAAACTGACAACCAGGTGGGACCAAAGTTTATGTGCCTTTAGTCTTAATTTACCTTGCATTGTAATATTCAGTTTTAATAAATATCTTCAAAATATTTTGTATTTAGAAATTGATCTGACTTTACTATAAACATGGCTCAGAATCTGCAGATCCACTTAATTTGAAAGCAGTTCTCTGTCAGTCTGAACTGTTACCTTGATTCTGTTTAAATGACCAATACTTTTTGAAATTGATGTACTTAGTTTCAAGATTCATAGATTCTGTTACCTATGTAGAGAAAAAAAGGTCATGTATATTTTCTATTAGTTGAGTTTTTACATCTTTAGAATTGTAAAATTCAGTATAGTTTGGAAGTGGCACAATTAAAAATTAATTTTCTAACAAAGTTGGGAGGTTTGATGGTTGTTTAATTTCATTTTGTGTGTACTCTGCTTACCTCTGTAGCATGCTCAATAAACACTTCTGTAGCTCTGTATTCACCTTTTCTGTCTTTCTCTGCTGCTTTCTATCTCTCTTCTTCTTTGTTTTTCACTTCTACTGTGCTTCTAAATTCATGTTTATTCTCTGCCAGGGTGGGAAAAGCATAATATTAAAAACTGCTCTTTATGGCTTTTTACCATAAATCTGATGCTGTGACAAATATCAGCTCTTTATTTTCAGAAAGATAGTGACCCCTTTGCAGGTATATGTGCATATTAAACATTTCCCACCCTGTTATAACCTACTGCTTTAAAGACATAACTTTTATTGTAGTTTGTTAGCTCTCTCTTTCTATCTTTTTAGTTTTTAAGCAAATTTATGCACTAATAGATCTCTCAGGTTTGCCATGCTCTCTTGCTGCAAGTTTCATCTTTCATTTTTTTTGTGTCTGCTAAAGATTTTCTACTAATCATATGGTATATTCATGGGTGAAAGTAACAAAATTTAACATGAGATTAGTGGACCATACATATTTGAGACCAGGATATTTCACCTTTTCAGAGCCATGCATTCAAATTAATGTGAAAACAGTTTGGACACTTCAATAGTGTTTCTTTATATTACTTTGAACTGATTGTTGTGGGTTTTTTTCTCTTCGATTAGAAGTAGGATTTTACACAGTCTCCATTAAAGAGTAGCTGTGTGATCCTGGAGCATTTGGTAAAAGCTGTCAATGTTCAAATCAAAGCATTTTTCTGTCACTTCTCCAGTACAACCACTGTAGATATACTGATGTTGGAATACCTTGTGAACTGCTGTCTGTTCTCTGGGTTGACTTTCAAATCAGTAAATAGCTATCGGCTTTTTAAAGGTCATGGTATAATGTAGGGCTTGCAGTAGTCTTAATATGTTAAATAAAATGCACAGGATTCTTCCTGTTTTATCAGAATTACACCCAATATATGAGTTAAGTTCTACTCCAGGTATTGCAGTGATCACCCAGTCTGAAATGCTGTTAGAATCAGATTCATCCATACACAAAGACTGTGAATCAGCATCCTTTTACAACTCAAGCACTCAAGTCCATAGATGTGACTAGATCCCAGTCGATTTAAGCAGTAGTTAAGGGTCTGACTGAGCTGATCTTGTAGATTTTTTGTCTATGCAATATGATGGCCCATAGTTTTTTTAAAGTGTGTGAGATTTCCTTTTGTGGCTCAGAATGTGCTTGCGTGTTTCAAATAGAAGTGTGAATTGAAATTTACCATTCCATGGGTTCAGCTTGTGCTGAACCATTTCCACTCTAAAACATCTGTGTCAGCATACAGTGATTGCCATATGTATCATTTTGAAATAACTGTAAACATCTGCAGTGAGTGTGTACAGATACAGAGGTTTTGTAAAACTGTAACTTACTAATTTCTTGCCAAGCTTATTTCCTTAAAAAGAAGTTTCTGTACTTTTCTTGTGAAAATTTCTGTGGCAAAAGCCTCAAGGGAAAGAATATATATTGGCTTTGACTTGTTATAAATTCAGCAGCTTTTATTATGAGTTATATTTGTATCAGCCAAAATTAAAAGTACTGATAGTCATAATTGTCATGAAAGCATTTTTTTATTAACCTGAAGAAAATTACTGTTCAGTTATTGATACTTAGTCTTTTCTCTTCAGAAAATACAGGCTTAATAATCTCCTTACTGCTAGAACTTTCAAAAACTTGTTTTTAATGAGATGGTACTGCATTTTGTATAGTAATTTGTACATTTTTGTTGTTATAAAATGTAAATAAGTTTCTGTATTTTTAGCTCGTCAGAATGTGAAAATGGAAAGCATCATTTTTATTAAAATTTTACTAAAAATAAGGTTTATGAATAACTTCTTACACTCAATGGAATGCGAGTTTTCAGATTATGTTAGTAGAACTTTACTGTAGACGTGGTGATTTTCCTCAGTTTCAGATTTTTAAAATAATTTGGGTAGTTGACAGAAGATAGTTGCTGATTTTTTTTTTTCTTTGTGAGCTGTTTAATGGAGCAATAAAATTGGTTGGTGAAGTCCAAAAATGATGCTTTGATCAGGTAATGTCCACTGACAAATACAGCACATAAATGAAGTAAAACCAAAACCTGATAGCATTCTGATTAAAAATTGTGGCAAAACTTAAAAGTTAAATGAATTCACTTAGAAGTATTTCTGTATATTGTGATTTAACATGTTATATGAAAGACACCTTTTCCCCTGCAGAAGTAACAGCTCATATGATTATTTGTAGATTGCTGTTTTTAAGGTTTTACATTAATATTCAACTTTATAAGCCATTTTACAAAAGCAATTCCTTTGATTCCTTATAAGTTTCCTTATGTTTTATAGTATGTTACAGCGTGGCAGGAATAATCAGATAGCTATTTGCAGGATTTAAGGCACTGCAATTTCAAACTTTAGTCTACTTCAGATAATTTGTCCAATTCTCTACTTTGTGAATATGTACTTCTGTTGAAACATTAGAAAAAAAATTATGTTTTTCTCTGCAAACCAGCATATAAATTCACTAGTGCATCTCAAGAAATGGTTGTCCTGGTATTAAATGTTTTACAGTAAGCAAGGCTTCTGCAGAAGGTTTGCGTAAGGTGGGGACGAGGCTGAAGTCCTTATTCTGTTCCAGACACTGAGGCAACATGAACTTTAGAGTTTTGCTAAGGTGAACAACAAATTTTCTGTTAAATAATTAGGTAGAATGTCCCATCTCTTTTAGTTCTGGTGTATGTAAAAAGGCTAATATGTATGGCAACATCTGCAATATTTCTTACCTTCTTGGTTTCTTGGGGAGCTGAGCCTGCTAGTGTGGTTCTTGTCCACACAAAGGATAAGGAGAAAGAACGATTTTTCCGAAATGATGGGATTTGGCATGCTGTTTTGTACTTAATGGGCCTTGGTAAAGTTAATCAGTAGACTGCAGTAATTTAAGTGTAGAGAATGATAATCCATTATGAATTATTCTGTTAGTCCACCATTGGCTTGCTAGAACCAGTGTCTTGCTGAGGAATTATATTCCACAGTAGTGAAGCTTTAGAGTATTTTTTTAACTTGATTTTTTCCTTTAATGTAAGAATTTATTTAGAATACTTTAATTCTGAGTATTTTGAGCTTTGAAATTCTCTCCAGTGCATCTGTGCATATGTGTGCATGTGTTTGGTCTCTTCTCGATGGTTAACGAAATGAGATTGGTGAGTTTCTGCTTCACCTTAAAATTTTTACAGCTGGCTGTACCTTTTTTACTTTCTGAATTTACTGAATTTTCCTCCGATCAAGAAACTAAATTTGGAAGAGAATTATGTTGCTTTGTTTTTTCCCTTTCAAACTTTACAGCATGTAATGTTTAAAATCTATATTTTTCTTCATTAGTTCTGCATGCAGGCAGCAAAGGAAAAGCAAAGAACTTTTCTTCCTTGGGAAAATGTGAATTAAATGCAGATTGACTTAAATGTCTCAAAAAAATTAGCTCAAAATAGCACTCCTATTATTGAAGAGTTCTGCATGTTTTATGAGTTTTATCCCAGTTTCATAAGGAAATGAGGCATGTGTAATTGCACTGTCTCTGTGTGAATGTACTGTTCCCGAGATAACCCCTGTCTCCTCCTTGTCATTCCTGCTGCCTTTGGCTGGTTTTCTGTCAGAGGGGATGAAGGTCTCCCTTACTAAGGTGTTACTGTTTCTGTCCTTATGATTAGTTGTCTTGCTAGGTCAAAGTCCTGACTTTCAGTGGTATGGGCAAGGGAAGGAAAAAATCCGCTGCCTTGTCTTTTGCCAGGAATTATCAAGCAGGCATGGACATAGTTCTTTCCCTCTCTAACAAGCGGCAGCTTGTGAGGTAGCAAACATGGCAGGGCCTGAGAATACGGGGTACAGGACATGGGAAATTGAAGGGAAGGGATGTTCTGCAGCAGGATCAGTAGTGGACAGAGGAGCACCGAGGAAGTTTCAAGAGCTTTCTTTCAGTTGTTTTCACGCATAAATAGGCATTAAAATGTTGACAAGGTGAGAGGTATTGGTTGAATTATTTTGTAGGATTATTTTACAAGCAAGTCTGGTCAAAATTGGTCCAGGTTGTGAGGTAAATGTAATGTATTTTCACTTCAATTCAACAGGTACAGAGGTGTCAAAACTTAGCAATTGCATGCAGATTACTGTGGAAGCTGGTTTTCCTGGGGATGAGTACTGATCATTCCTGGAAGCCAGGGAGACTGAAAGCCTGAAGCCTCTAGCCCTAGGATAGGCTACATGTCAGGGTAGTTTAGGATGATTGACACTGATGGCTTGCCAAAGAGCTAGATAAAGTGAGCTAGTGGGATCTAGAAAGAGATTTGTTAGAAGAGTCATCAAGTGACACTGGCATTTTTTGATAAAAAATGTATACTGTAAAATTTCTAACCATCTGTATTCCATGGAAGGGTACACCAGTATCCTTTGGGCTAACCCTATCCCCTCTGGTTCCTTAATGCCTTGGGCTTACCTCTGACAGCATCAACACCCTTTGAAGATTTCAGCTGAAATAATGCTAGACTAGTCTGTTCTTTTCTGAAGCAAGGAAGGTTTCTTGGCAGTTCTGTCTGACAAACACCAGTGATTTGCAGTGTATGGTGGGGCACCGGCCTTGCTGCTGCTTTAAAACATTGACAGTTCTCAGCTAGTAAATAGTCATGGTGCTGTGTCAACAAAGTACACTTTTCAGTGTGCTGTACTTTGATGCCTAAACGTTAAATTACCTTGAATTCAATATTCAATTCAAAGGTTAAGTAAATTTTTTGTGAACAAGGGTTGTCTTTCAAGGTGTGGGGCATTTTTCTTTCTTTTTTCCTCTTTTTAGAGATAGATTTTCCTGATGATGTTTGTAGAAAATAAACTAGAGGTCACCTTAATTTTCGAGTTCTTAAGCAAATTCTGGTAAACCTTAACCATTTTGATCAGAAGTGCGTCTGACTTGTTTAAGCTGATGACAGAAGCTGCATGACTTCTTTAGTCAGTCTGTATCACTGCATTGCCATGCTTACTAATAGAACTTAGAAGAAAAAAAGACTCTTGACCTGAATCTTTGGCTGCAATTTAAATCCGCTTTGGTTTTTAGAAAGCAGTTATCTTCAAATTCCTTTGTTAGATGTATCTAACCCTCATCTTCTTTCAAGGGTAGTTACTTCAGAATATATGGTTAATGGTGGATGACCTTATGGCTCTTCACTCAAAATGGTTCTTAAAAACAGAAGTGTTTGTGATGCCGTCTTGTTACACAGAGATGTGTGTACTTTGATTAAATTGTTCTTTTGATTAGAGAATGATAATACCAAACACTTGTGCATTGCTGTGGATCAACTCTAAATAGCTTTTTCCCCTCCATGTGGCACACCTTGTTTAGGTGTGCAGCATGTTTGGCCCACCAAGGGATGTCCTCTCAGTTGTGGCGATGCAAGAATTGCCACATCACCACCCATTATCATTAGCAAGTGACTGGAGTTGCTCAGTAAAACTGAAGTCTATAGAATGTAAGTATTGTTACTAACAGATCAGTATTAACTTTTATTTACAGTTTCTTACAGATACCTGGAAATAGTTGAAGTACTTCCCTTATCAAAGCAAACATGTTAAAGAGAACTTTTTTCACATGAACGCAGACTGTTGGTTTGTATAGGCTATGATCTATAAGCTTTACATAGGCCTCCTGAATAGGTTCTCCTAAGGAAGGGGATTCCACGTTTCATTTCATTTCTAATTCCAGCTTTTGCAAGTTTTGAGCCAATTGAAAACTTGGATTTTTGCTGATCAGAAGTGGTACACCCCTCAATACCCGTCCTTTGTCAGTCCATAGCAGCTTCCTCAGTTTCTGAAGATGGGAATTGTGTAAAACAGATCTTTTTCATGATTTGAAACAACATACCTGACATATTGCTTCATAGCTAAAGAAAGGTACAGAGATCCTCCTTCTTATGTTGGGAACAGTTACCCAGCTACCTTCTACACTTAGAACTGCTTGGTAAGCTTCCAGAGAGATTTACTGGAAAATAAATATAATGTGGTTGGTATACTTGGACAATATTTTATATGCTAATCTTGGTTCAGAGAGACATCACATTTGAAGCCAGACCTGGTTATATGCTGCAGCTGCGAGGTTTTTAGGAATTCAAGACTTGCAGATTCAGTGGCCTGTAGGACTCTTCAGCACCTTTGAGACCCTTCAATGACCATAGCAAATTGCATTCATGATTTTGGAACTTTTAGGGTATATGCTGTATAGTGAAATTAGGGCTATATGCACTTCAGGCTCTTGGATTAAGAGTAGCCCTAGAAAAATCTAGGAGCCCTCCAGTCTGTTTTGAGACAGTTCCATCATCAGAAATCCTTGGATCTTACAAGTTATATTCATTTCAGCTTCACTTAATATTTAGCAACCTGCTTGAATCCTAAATAACATCATTGTTACACTAAGACAGAAGCTCTTCAAATGCTTCTTGTTTTTAGAAGTGTTTGAGGAAGTGAATGCTATTCTCTGAATAATTCTTTAGTAATTAAAGCAAGAATGTTATACTTGTCTGTCCCCTACTTTGTAATTTTTTTCAGTGTTGTCTGTCAGGAAGTCAGTAATTTACATTTATGTTAGTAGAACTTAATAATAGTCAATGTAGAACTTGGTGAACTTGCAGTAGGATTACCACTTGGAACAGTAGGCATTATTTTTTTGTGCTGGAAAAACTTAGTCTAGGCTTTTGGCATTTAGTTGGTGGTATCTAGGCAACCACTACTGAATGCAGAGATTCTCTCTTTTGCAGACATCTGCCCTGCCAAAACCATGTTCCTAGGGAAAAGAAAAAGTTCATCCAGATGTAGTGACTGAGTACACAAAGAAAAGGAAACTGAAAAAATGTTATGTAAATAGTGAATTGCTATACAAGAACTTCAGCGCTCTAGAGATGAGACAGTAGCTGAGAGCTTCCTCTGAACACACTGGGTGAAAGGTGGCAGGGCGTGTGGTCCTGGAGTTGTACACTTTCTCAGCTGTTTTCAGCCTATGTCCCTGCACCCCTTTTTGGAAGAATTATTATTATTCCTTTTTCAATTTCAAAATGAATTTGCTAATCTTTAAGTTGCAGTGTTTTGAGATGTTTTAAATTTGTCAAGCAGCACTGTGGAGGTGAGCTGTATGTCACTGAGGCCAGGTGTGATTCACTTGAAACTGGAAATAATCTAAGACACTGAGTTTAGCTGAAACTTCACAGACTGTTGATTTTATTAAAGTCTTTGACAGAGTAGTAATTGTCACAAATAGAACCCTGATCTTTGGGCTGCCGTAATCTATTGTGCAAAATCCCGTATTGAGTAAGAACTTGTACATCAACAGTACTTAGAACAGCATGCCTATTTACTATCATTCTGTTGTTCAGAGACATTAACTACTCCTTCCACTGATAAAGAGCTGATGTTTTAAAGTGCTTGGTTTGTATGAGTTACCAGGTTTGTTACCAACTTATTCTTCCCCTCTGTTTGGCAATTTTAGAAGTGTCAAAATGTCTTACACTTGTAAATGTTTAAGCACCTCCTTTTTCAGTCATTTCAAGCAGTAATGAAGATGGAATAGTTACAAGTTTCAAATATTTTGGATATCATCTTTGTTCTAAATTTCATTTTTGCTGCTTGCACTTAGAATATAGTTCCTAACACTGCCACACTTCTTTGTGCTGGACATTAGATTAATCAAATTTAACTTTATTATCACTGGAAATGAATCATTGATAAAATTGCCAGGAGATATGTAACAGTCTTGCAGTGTTATATCCACATTCTGAGTATTTAGAGGCTGGTGTTAGGTTATCAGTAACTAAAACATCAGTGGCTCCTCGTGCATGTATGTAGTATATTATGTCTGATCTTTAGGACGAGTGATCCAGTGAAGTAGTACTTGTTTTCTCCCTTAGTTATCTATATGAAGGTGACAGACTGCTATCACCTGAAACTTCTAAACATTTTTCTCATAAGTGCTGATTCAGTAATGTTGAAAAATGGCCAGTTTGTGCATCTTGTACTAGTGAAACTGATGGGATTATAGGAGCTGATAAGTAGAAGTCAGAAGTAAACTACTTAATGCTTGTAAAATTGTAACTAGATTTTAAAGTCTACCATGTACAACTGCCTGATTCCTTGTACAAGATGCAATGTTATATGAAAGACTCAGCTATACACAATAGACACATAACTTTAAATATATTGGTACTAACAATGTAACCTGTTTTTCTCTCCTATCCCTTTGTTAATGTGGCTTTCAAGGAGAGGAAGGTGTTCCAAATGCTCCTCTTGCACTGCAGGAAGTAGCCAGGAATCATTCAGCAGGTGCTTTCAAATTACAGTTGGGCTGTTCTTAAGGCTTGCTGCTATTAAAGGGATTAGTTCTGCTCCTGCCATTCTTGGCTGGGATCTTCTGCCAGCTCTCATGCCTGCTATCTTCTTGCCCTTAATTTGCATGATTCAACCTGCTAAACTGACAACATCCTTACCAAAAAAGTCAGACTTATCACTTGTTTTCTACCCTCTCCCCTTTTTGGTATTAGGTTTTTTTTGTCCTCTAGTGGACTGAACCTAGTCATTGAATGGTTAGAGAAATGCTGCAGTGGATGGAGCATACTCCTGGGAGGAGCGGGAAAACAACACTGCCTGCTTCAGCTATCAGCTAAAGTCAAATATCAGCTAAAATGTAATGAAATCTCATCTTGAAAACCCTTGATGCTGATATAATTGTTCCAGCCTTAAAGGCTTGGACTGGCATGTATTTGAGATACAGGTGGAAATTTTAAGTAGCTCTAGGACTTAAGCTAATACACACCGTGATGTTTTGGCCTAAGTGCCCATATCAATCTGTTTAGTTTCTAGATATTAATAATTAATAAAATACTGTATATTATACAGAGATGTAACATAACATAATAAACACATCACTTTACAAGAACATCTAATGAAATGGTTTGCCTCACGCTGCCAAAGCAGTGGATTGCATCAGCTTCATGGACTATGTGGAATGTTTTGCTTAAGTAATGTTATTTAAATTCTTAATGTGTTTTTCCTTCAGCGAGACAGGAAAAAATACTTGTAATTGTGGATTAATGAGGATGATCTGTGGGATGCTGTTTATTTTGCATGGGTTGTTTTGGGGGATTGTGTTTTTCTCCCCTACCTTTAGCCTATCATGCCACTTTTGTTGTGTTTCTGTTAACTGCTGCTCTGGGTCCGAGCAGGATTCTCCAGGCACAGCTCTTTTCAAGTCAAGGTTATTATCTCAGTGGGAACTTTCTGTTCTTTTTCCAGACATGCTTTCTTGAAACAGTGTGTTAGTTCCTTGTTAATCATGCTGAGAATGATGTTTGCTTTTATTTTATGGAGTTGGGCTGACATTTACACCTTAAGTTTCTTAAAGCAAAGGGTTCTCTTTTACTTTGAGGTGTCAGACAAGACCATAAGAATTCTCAAAGAAACACTTCTGATTTTTGACTCATCACTGTAGTGTAAGAGGAGAAAGGCAGAAAAATGGTGTTTCATGAGCCAGGCTTTTACTGTTTTATGGTGACAGATATTGGTAATATTTACTAGTTACGAGCCATGCACATAAATCTACATATTTATGTAGTAATGAATAAAGTAAAATATTGTGGCATTTCTACTTAGAACATAATTGCCATGTATATTAACATAGATCTGGATGTCATAGAAAATGAGCCAAAAATAAAGCTGTTTTACCAAATTGATTCAGTACTAAGGGAATATTTTAAGAAGCTGTAATAAGGGAGGTTCTTGAGATATAGACAATATTTCTGTTTATAGCCAATGACAAAGTAAAGGTGATGTGTCATACTTACAGCTGATTACATGCTGCAAAGGTAGCTGTAGACTAGTTTTTGCACTAAATTTCTGAAGTGTATTAATAGCTCTGTTCTTTAGACTTGAAGCAGACTGAACATTAAGTTTAAAAAAAAGAGTTCTGCTAGACTCAGTTTACATCTTTTCAAAACTTTGCACACCTCTTTCTCCCTTGTTCTATCATGTCTTCTATTCTCTTTTCCCATCGAGCTCATCCAGCTAGATGCACCAAACTTTAAATAAAATCATTTTTTTCTTTATCTTAGCATCTGCCTGTCATTGTCCTACCTGCCCCAAGTTTGGAGTATTTACACTTTTTACATTCTGTTTGGTTTTGACAGCTGCTCTCCTGATCTGTTCTCCATCCAACATTGCATCCCTGTACCTTATTCTCCTGATTTTGCTGCGTCCTTGTCCTCTGTGCATCATCTTTCCCCTGTGAATGATCCCCGTGAACTTGCTTGTGTCAACACGCTGGGAACTCAGGGGGTTTAAAGCAGCTTCAGAAACTGCTTGTCTTCTGCAGCCAAAACTGAATCTGGGAGGACTGCATGGATCTAAAGCTGAATGCAGAGAATGCTGCCTTGCGATGTACCATCTTCATCCTTCCCATCCTGTTTATGGAGTACTGGCCTCAGGAGACCTTACCTAGAAGTACATCAGAAATTGTGCAATGGGGGACTTGAGCAAAACCTGGTGTCTGTTCAGAACATTGCAGGATCTACCAGCAAGGAGTCCAGGTAATGGGGACCATCTTCATGTTGAAATGAGGGGTGGGAATGTTTGAGGATGTGGTTTTGTACGGATGTATATACAGGATGAAATGAGACCTTAAATCTTGCTGGATAGTGTTATAATGCTGGTAGCAACACTTCAAAAAACACACTCCAGAGCTTTCCATTTTATTGATGTCCAAAGCAAAATAGGGCCTTTTGTGGGGTTCTGATCCTCTCCCTTCCCATCTGTCTGGGCCTGTTCCTGTTTTTCAGGCAAGGTACTGATGGGATATGGCAGAATTGCTAGTTAGGTTGGGTTTTTCAGATCACAAAATCTACTGATATACTAAAGGAAGGGCTAGTAATGAGAAAGGATCAATTGACAGGAGAGAGGGTTGCTAGTGTTGAGCAGAGATGTACGTGCCGCTCCACGGGTTTTCTTAAAACAGTTTCTTTCAGCATGTTCTCTAATGACCTTGAAGGTGAGGTTAATTTGATATTGATCAGATTAACAGATGTAAAATCTGGTAAATAAAAGCAATTAATTGAAAATAGTGAGGAGGTTGAATAAAAGTAAGGAGAGCTTTAACATAAGGAAGAACAAAAGGCTACAGAACTGCTGATGATCCTGAAGTTACACACAAAGTTGTGACTCCTTGTTACTTGCTAGAGAACTTCGATTCCTCCTGGAGGGCCTCTGTGCTTCAGCATTTGATGCCGTTCACACTGAACTAACGACTGAAGCTTAGCAGAAAACAAGGTCTTGTCTCCCAGGATTTCTAGTTGGATTGCAAGTACCCAGACTTTCTGTACAGGCTTGTATTTAATTAGTCCTAACATGGCCCAGGAAAGCAGAGGAGATTTTGAGCTCACTGTGTCCATGTTACGTTAAAGTACTGTAATATTGTGTCATGCTTTAGGTTATTGAAAGAGGTAGAAAGGATGTTAGGATTTAACAGATCTGTTTCTGAGCCTTGGCTGAAAACTTGGGGGTCAGACACATGAATATCCTTATGTTTAATATTAGTGTTAGTCCTTCTCCCTGACCTTCACAGCACATATTCTGCTTTCTTGCTGAAGATCCTCAGTGTGAGGGCAGCATATGGGACACTTACACATTCTCATTTCCTTGACTCTTGCAAATTCTGATTCGTTCCTAATGAACACATCTCTCCAGAGATGCTGACAGGTCATGAGAGTAAACCTAGCAGCACACCCAATGTGCTCAGAGTTCATGACCCTCTTCTTTTCCAAAGCAGACCCTGTAGTCTGTTCTTTAAAGCACACTATGTTCTGGGAGGTGCTGAGGTTTATGGGAAGTTTCACAATCCTAACAGGAGGAAGCTCCAGTTTGCACTGTGCCCTAACATCTTGAGTGGAGGCTTTAGGCAGATGCTTTCTTCTGCTGTCGCTGCTTTTTGTGTCCTTTACATATAAACGAGAAGATGTGAGAAAATCAGCAAGGGATCCAGGCTGTTTGCTTTCATGCAGTGAGAAGAGAGAGAAAATGAAGTATTGTTAACTGCCTACCTCACTGTCTCCCTCAGTCCATTCTCACCCCATGACTCCACTGAAAGGCCTTTCACATTTCTGTATTAGAAATAACATTAGCAGGGGAAAAAAAAACAACAACCACGCTCCACTCCATACATTGCAGCTGTATCATCCTTTCCCAGATGCCTGTGTTGCTTTTAAGAAAAATGATAATAGAAACACTAGCTGGGAAAGACAGAGCACAAACAATTCCCACTCTTCCCTTTGAAGTGAGCAGTTTAAAAATGGGCTTATTTTGTTAGAATTCAGAGTAAATGCTTTTCAATAGATGAGAGATACTTTTGCTCAGTTCCAATGGACTCCACAAAATCAACCTCCCCCTCAATTCAATTAATTCCCTCCCTCCTGTGTGTGAGGACCGAGGTTTGGTTATAAAAACACTGAATGTAAGATTAAAATGTCTACAGAGATGATCAGAAGGGAGTCTGTTTTAATAACGCTCTCAGATTGCTGTGCATGAGATGTGGAAGTAGGAGGTTTAATCTCAGTGCAGTGCCTTTACAATTATAATCAGAATTGAGCTGAGTATTGGTCAATAGGAAATTTGCTCCTCAGGGTAGGGAGAGGACTGTAACAAGAATTAAGTCTCAGGATGTTAGTGAAGGAAACCGTCTGAAAAGAATAATCAACTGCAGTGGTATGGATCTCAGGTTCAGAGAAAGAATTGTTGAAAATTAAACAAAAACGCAGAGCAAGAAACAGGAGAAAATTCACAGAGGCTCAGATGATTGTTGTGTGAGCAGGAGAGAAACACAAGTTCCAAGTGCCTGATGCTTTCATTTGGGATTTTTTTTTTGCTTTGAGATATTTACAGCTGGTGTCAGGGTAAAAGGAAGAAGTTATTCACTCTTTCCTTACGGCCAAGATTCCTATAAATCAGCACATGGTACATGAAAGTTGTCATTACTTTTGGGCAGGTCATTGGCTGGGAAACATAAAAGGTGCTAATTAAAAATACCATTCTGCAGACCTTTTTCCTTCTTAATCTCCCCAGCTAAAAGTTTGCTGAGTTTTTCCTCCTTTGTCACATAAGGCATGTCTAGTGTCTTTTAAATTAACATTGGGCTGCTGGTGACTGGGTTATTTCATAGAAGCCAAGCTTAAGACCTGTTGATTGCTTGCCCTATTTTCCTGCTCACATCTGTTCTGTACATTATTTGGAATAAGAGGTTAAATGTGATTAGCATGAGTTCACTACTCCTATGTAATACAATTGTGTTTTGTGATGAGAAACTTATATCTTTTAAAACCCTTGTAAGATTGAGGTAAGGTATAACTACATAAGGTGCTATAATTCTCTTCTCTACAAATGGCACTGGTTTAAGACACTCAAATTCAAACTGAATTACCATTTCTGAAGTCATCAGGGAGTACTGGAAAATTCTGCAGTGGAAGAGGAGTATTTGCAATTTTATATCTTTTATTTAATTGTGTAGGATTAAAACAGAAACCAAATATTAAGATAAGGAATAAAATCTCTATGTATGCTTAACCTTATAATGAAGGAGTATAGGCTCTGCAGTTATGGTCTTGTTGGAGCCCTTGAACATCCTAAATATCTGATGAAGGGCATAGGTATACAAGGTGTGAAAAAGAGGAAAAACCGTGGGTGCCCACCTCTTTATTTGTGAGTTCCTGCTAAGACATGAATTCCATTTCTTGTCTCTTTTGCTATCCTCAGCAGGAAACTCATACTCAAAGGAAAGATATAAATGATACACTTATGAGTTTTGACAAAAGGCACTTGTATTTATTCTTCATACTCAGAAGAGGAAATGGTTTTAGCAAAAGTCACTTGACAAACCAAAATTTTCTGGAACCACCCATATTTATGAAAAGTTTGCGTTTCTGTAGGTTTTGACCATGTATGGTATTTAGCCCTTCAAACTTTCACATCCATGTATAAATATTAACAAGTCAGGATGCTTTTTATACCAAGGTAATTTTCTGTGGGGGTAAGCTATTGCCTTAATGCCTTTTTAATGCTGAAGGTTTTCTAATATCAGTCATTAATTGAGGACTACGTTGTTAGTCCTCAATGATTTCAATTGTGCAGTAGAGATGACCATTTCTTATGCAGAAGAAGCAAATGTAGAGTGTGGTGTTTAGTCAGTGTTTCCTTGAGTCAAACCTTAGTCACATGATATGATACTTGAAATTACCACTTCAGTTTTAAAGTGAATCTTGTTTCAAAGAGCTGACAGTTATCATGTCTTTTCAATATATTTATCACTGCTTCTGAATAATGAAATTAGTCACTGGATGCAAGGAAGTGGGATCAGGCCCTGTCTTTGAAAACTGTCTCTGCTGGGGAACAGTCTGGCAAGGCCAACAGCAGCTAGGTAACCCTGTCAATCATACCATGTCAGGCTGGGATTGCCTAGAAAAATATGTCAGAAAACCAGCCTAGGGCACAGAAATCAGAAAAACTGGCACCAATGAAGGGAAAAGTCATTGGAGGCAGGTTGTTTATCTTGTGGGAGGGTGAGACAGAGAAAACAGGGTCAAATAATGGGAAAGAGGTATGGTAAGGTATGCAAAACTCTCCATTTTACTGCAGGCTACAGGAATCGCCTCCAAATATAAGAGCTGCAAGATGTAGCAAAAAAACTTGGGAAGCTGAACACAGTATGAATATTCTAGAGTGAAAGTAATCTAATTATTTGAGAGTTCAGATGTAGGTGATACTAATTCTGCTTAAAAATAGCACTGATGCTCTGGAAATCTTGAACAAGCTATTAAGAAATTACCATATTATAGGCAAATATTTTTTTAAATTTGCTTTCAGTGCAAAGGCATATGGTGCCGCTATGTCTCAAGCAATAAGTAAGCAGATGTCAGAAATGTAGCCTGTGCTTGACATTGCTTGAGCTGCTTCTGCTTCCCCAGAGCCTGAAGCTGCAGAAAGTATCGGAGTGCCTACCAGAGTCAAAGCACCAGCTTGGAATACCAGTGAGAGACTGTAGAGTGACAGAGGGGGAGAAGTGCCATAGGTCTCACCCACGTGCCCACCAGAACTAATCTACCCTCTTGGTAATGAAGGTTTCCATTCTTCAGACAAGAGATCAGACCTGGGCAGTGCTCCTGAGAGGGATGAAGGGCCTGAGCTATACTTTCAGTCATTCTGACTATCCCTGGTGGATTATTAGGATGATTGCAGGATCATTTGGTGGCTCTCTCTCATAAGGCACCTTTGAACCTAGACTGGCTTAATCTAGTCCTGAATGGAAGTTAATTTAGAACTATTCAGAAGCTAATTTAGAGAGGTTTACTGAGCTCTCTTCAAAGGAGCAATTTTTTAGGGTTCCATTTCTAAATCTTGATTTTTCTTTTCACTGTGGTTTCTAGGCTCTGCTTCAGGGAAAAATATCTTGGTTACTATTGTAGGACATGAGATGGTGGTTACTTTATCTTTTAAGCAGTGCTCAATTCTTCTGGAAACACTGACGGTACCTTTATACAGCACGGGGACAGTCTACATGGGGCACATCTGTCTGACTCTTAACCCCACTAGTACAGGCAGAGATACCAACAGCAGCTTGTGGTGGACTCGTGGATTGCAGCAAACACCATCTTCTACATTTTTCCCCAGGAATCTCACTATCATCATTCTTGTTACATATATCCTACCAACTGTTTGTCATCTTGCCACCAAACAAGTTCCTGAGGCGCAGTGGTGCTGTTTCAATGAACCCCTGATCTGACGAATACCTGGGTTATGAACAGCATGTTCTAGGAGGATAAGAAGAGAGGGTTTACCTAGGCAGGTAGCCAGATACTGTTTAAAAACCCCCATTTTAATTGCCAGCTGTCTGAAGACACTGGATGAACCTCATTCTAACTGTAGGCTCTTGTGTCTTGAGGTCATCAGATGCACCAGATGCTGAAGGCTGAGCAGCAAACACATTTGAGGCCATGCAAGCACTGTGGGATGGACAGGTGGTCTGTACGTTATTCATGGCCTATGATTTCTTTTGTGAGGGTAAGGCCTGGGGCAAATTATTGTATCTTTGCCGAATTCAGAACAAGGACTATACTGCATGACTTGTGGGGCAGTGTAGGAACAGAGATGAGTGTCCCCTGTGTTGCTAACTGATTACAAAAAAAACCCTTTGGAGCATTGAGAGGGCTACTCTGGAGGATTAATATATTTTCGTGCTGATGCGTCGGTGCTTTCTGACTGAAATGACTCTAAACCAATAATTCTTTAAGTAATGCAGGGTGAGAACAGAAATTATGCAGGTGGTGAACCTGGAGGAGGCGAGCTTCAGGGCTTTCCCCCTGCAGTCTGAAGTGTGGCACCAAGACACCCAGGTGAGCACTCACCAGGCTGCTTCAGCTGCAAGAGCAACATGCAGCTAAGCCCAGGGCAATTACCTTGCTCAGAGCTCTTGTCCACTGCAACTGAATTGTATCTACCACCTGATCCCACCTGTGCAAATGTGGCATGACGTAGTGGTGGCACGGTCTGCACTGACCTTAAACTATTTTAATTCATATTTAGTACGAGAAAGAAGCAAGACCTTCATTGTTCACATGGCACACCTTCCTGTGCCCGGGTAACCTGGTCTGACCCAGCTGAACACAACATGTGCTGCTGAGACCAACAAAAGAGGAGCACTTGCAGTCTTTTCTCAGCTCTTGCAGGAGGGTAGGAGCAAGCAGGCCCAAGAGAACACAACAATACTCTCAGATACATCAGGTTGGTGGGTCTCCACTTTGGGGAGCATGGTGAAGGCTGTGGGATGGCATATATCTACTTAAGTTTGTGTAGAGGCTTGAACACTGAGTTTCTGACTGTAAAAAGGGTCTAGTTGCACTTGATAGGAGAGCATGCAGAAACACAGTATTTAGGCCTTTTTAAAAGCTGGTACAAACCTGTAGTGCAAGCAGGGTATATAGATGGCTCTGGACTAGAAATTGCATTGGAAGGAAGAAAATTAAGTGGTTAATTCCCCATGATGTTTTTAACTCCTTCCTCACTTGCAGCCGTGTCCAGTGGATGTCAAATTCTGTGTCTGGATCTGAATCTGGCAGCATTTCACAGTGAGTGGTTCAGTTGCAAATATTGTGCAGAATGTGAGGCTGAGGTTATCCTGACCCAATGCACTTGGTCATGCTTTCTTGCAGGAGTTCAGTATTCTCCTGGAGTGTCCGGTGGGAGCTTGAATCTTGTTTCAGAGAGAACTTCCGAAAAATTTTGGTTGGTGGAGAAGTTAACTCGGGCTGAGATGTTTTCTTTTTCTGTTACTATTTTCAGTCAGATAACTAAATTGATTAAAAAGCTGTTTTTAAAACACAGGATTACTCAGTCTTTTGTAGTTCCTTCTACAAGAAAAACGTGCTCAATAAAAAGGAGCTTAAGGTTTCCAGTAGTGAGATAGGCCTGTAATCTTTGTGTCTATGTGTGGGAAGTACTTGAAAATTGCCTCCTACGGACAGATTAGTGAATTGTTGGTAGAGGGAAGTTTCTAAAAAATTATGCTTTGCATAAACTTTAAATTGCAGAAAACATCTACTTTTCTGTTATCTTCATTATTTAGGTACTATCTGAAACAAATGTCAGGCTGACACCTCACAAATTGTTTGCTACTGATTCTCCTATTACTTTACAGATTTTCCAAAAGTTTTCACTCCAGCTCCTCAGAAAATACCTAAAGATGAGGGCAGGTTTCATTCTGTAGCATCATTGTTTTGGCAGGTATGCAGAAAGATGAGTGGGCTGATCATGTGCTTCCCATCTGTCAGCTCATCACTGTTAATAGGTGCTTGAAGGAAAATTGCAGTTATTTCACACAGCACTGGATGCTGAAAGTTCATATGTCAAGAAAAGATGGACATGGAAATAACAGACTTTTTAATCTACAAAAGACATCCCTGTGCTGCCCTGCTGGGGGTAGTTATCTTTCGTGCACCTGTGATCTTGGCTTAATTTAGACTTGCTGATGCTCACTGAAAAGGACATTACACTCAGTCTGGGCCTGTCTTCCTTGAGACATTGAAATGCAGAGCAGGATTTTTTTCCAGCAGTGTTGAAGTCCACCTAAAGGCTGGCAGAGTACTACAGTGGACAGCTTTTCCTGATTTCCTGGAACTACAGCTCATTCCTGAATGCAGCCATTGGCAACTCTCTCTCAAACACTGTGGATATTGCTGATTTTTGGCCACAGAGTTGTGGTGTTAAGGTACCCCAGTTTCACAGGAATAGGTCCATATATCATGGATAAAGGTTCCTCCAAATGCAGGTTGGACTCTACAGCTTTAGTGATTTTGATGACTAAACATAAGCTTTCCTTGTTTTACTTGTCTGAGACACATTCTAACAACCCAGTGAAACTGCCCACATTGGTGGTTTTCTGGGCTGCAATTTATACCAGATGATAAATACAGAAAGCTGTGCTTAACCCAGATTAGAGGCATCTTGCAGTGTTTCAAAGAGCTCAGTACTTAGGGGTTTTGGTATGGCGTGTTACAGCATGACAGTAGCATGACTGCGTTGTTAAAATGGCTAGTTTGCCGTTCGTAGTGCGCTGCTCAAATAAAACTTATCTTGCTATTGATTTTTAACAGCAGCTCTTTTGTCTGATTCATCTCCCCTAAATTTAGCTGCCTAAATATTAGACATCTCATCTGAACCAGTCATCTAGCATAGTCTCTAAATTAGTCATCAGAGATAAGCAGCTTAACGGTACCTGTGTCAAGAGAGGTTTCTAACAGAGATAAGGGGTTAAGTCATCTCTGGAGGTGACTGTTTTTCTTCACTGTTTCTGACTTAATTTTGTGACTTTTGACAGCAAGGCAAGGGAGGCTCTATCCTTTGCTCTGTTTTCCAAAAGTATCTTTTCAATTTCAGCTATCAATACCCTTCCTTTTAATTATGAAGAAATGTCTTTGTTTGAAGCACCAAACTGTATTTGCTGCCATAATGTTGAATCAGTTCCTCTTATTTTTATTGTTTCTCTTGATTGTGAATTGGAATAATTTCCAAGCTTGGGTGAAGAAGAGATGTTCTTTATTCTTTATTTAAGCATGTTTTTTCCACTAATCAATAGAATAACTGGAGCTCTGGGTTTCAATGTTTTCTCCTTAAAAACATAGATCAGAGAGTATTGTGAAGCCATACATCTTCCCTGTCAAACATTTAATTTATTGTGCTGTTCATTTATAGCTTGAGACTAGGGAACTATTGGTTGACAAAAGAGGATGGATGATTCTTTTATTGAGTCCTTACACAGCTGGCAGAAGATAGCAAATGGAGGAAGGAGATGTGCAACCAGTCATTTCCAAACTTCTAATAAATCATGGATGATCTCAAGGGATTTATGCTAACTTAAATAACTTTCCAAAGGATTGGGATTTGACAATCATTTGTCTCATTCACTGTGGTTAAACTTGAGCATCAAAAAGCAGGTTAAGAAGAAACTTTTTTAGTGGTACACAATAGCAAATGTTGTAGATATACACAAATAAACAGCATGATCCATTTCTAACTCAGTTATGGATATCGCTTAATCCATCTGAAGTTAAAGCAATATTAGCATTTCCAATAGTTCTTGTTTTAGTATTATCTATCCCATGATACACCAGAGCTTCTTTCAAGTTAGTAGTTTATGGTAATGGGAAAGTCATTTCAGTAGCTTCCTTCTGTGAGAGCTTGGTTTGTTAAGTTTGTGCACAGGATGGTTGTGCTGTGGGCAGTGCTTTGAAGTTCTGATGCTGCTGCTTCTGCATCAGGAGTTCTTGATTGTGAGGCAGTGGGCATCCCTCAGTTTCCACTCCTGAAATTCTCTTCCTCTGATAATTTTAACCTACATAAAAATCTTACCATGGTAGAAAAATACAGAAGCTTATTGGTTTCAACTAATAATTTCCCAATTTCAGTATTTTTCTGTGTTTTTTGCAGTATCAGATTGTAGGTTTTGTCTTCAGCTTTGGGGACCTTTGTGACTCTGATCCTCTGCTTTTGCCTCACCATATCGAAACCCATCTTTTTCTATGTCCATATAGACGTTCCAGGTGAATTGTTTATTAATTCACAACTATGATACTTTCTCCTTGGGGGAAGTTCTGCTATAACGTTTAAAATACATAATTTTTTAAAATTATCTCTTGACTACATGTCATCAGTGGGTATGAGCCGTGCAATCTGAACTTCAATCCACTTTGTTATCTAGTAGCAGTAGAAGTCTTATATCCTCTCTCTCAATCACTAGAGGGGAATGAATCCTATTTAGCCTTAGCAATTAAAGAGGTTGTGATTGGTTTCAAGTTAGACATCCTGATGAACTGGTTTGAATAAAGAGCTGCATTCTACAGTTTTCTAACATTCCTGAGTTCCTTGTGTTTCCCTTTTGTTCAATTAATCTTTTAGGTGTGTTAAAGCTAATATTACAGTTTATGCATATGTGCAAACAGTATGTAAACAACTGGATAACTACTAGCAAAGAGAGTTGCAGAAGCCATTATGCTGATAGAAGTGTTTCTGCTAAACAGAAGGTAAATGAATGCATTATATAATAATTCTCTTCAGAATTTCAAACTGTATATATGAAGCAAATGCAAGGAAACTGTTATCTGAGCTTTTTAAAATGAAGAGAAATTTCTGCTTGCAACATCTTAATAAACAGGCTAGGACACATTTCTTTTTTATCTGCGCAAAAATGAATGGCATTTCAATCAATAAACACAATAGTGAAGAGTAAGTGGTTTTAAGTATGTAGCTGCAAATGTCAAATACAGTAAGTGTTTAGAAATACATTGACAACACTGGGATTAGTACATTTGTTTATTTTTAGTAGAATATACTTGCATAGTTATCACCACTGACCATCAAATTAACATGCAGAATTAATAATGTGTGTTTGATTTTTGAAATGAAGAATGCTTTTATATCACAACCTCATTATGAAGGAGTCAGCCTGGTAAAATCTTACAAAAAGGCTCATAAGTGGAACAGCACCAATCAAAATAATTACTTTTACTCATATTATAATCAGAAAGATTTCTGTGTAGAATAGGTAGAAGAAAAGAAAAACAATGTGTGGATGTGATGTGATGTAACAGAATTCCCCTGGTCTTGCCTTCTACCTGCACATCTGTCTGCCTTGCAGAAAAAGCACTGGGCTAGACTTTACTATATGAAAGCTTTTAAATACCTTATTTTAAAAACCTTATAAACAAAGGGAGAAGCCTTTTAAGAATTAGCACCTAAAAATATCTGCCTGTGTACATCCTTATGTGGAACACTTGGGCCACCTTGTCTTAAGAAGCTATTTTACAGAAACAACATTCTCCAGCACAGGTTTTCTGTCTTCTACACTTCATAAAACCATACATATAAATACATTTGTAGAAACAGAGCTCCAGTATATCATACAGAGATAACCTGTGAGTTTGTGGAGATGCTGTCTGAAAATATTTTCACCCTTATTCCCCAAAGTCAGAAAAATTTGCCCAGCTAATCCCTTCTCCATAGCTTTCTCAACGGAACAGCTTATGAAGCTCTTTTCATCCACTGGTAATTCTGACCCAAACTAGCAGCTTTTCAGTTTCCAGTGAAGCAAAGTTTGAGGTGTGAAATCAAAGTAGCCTGTTCTGGGGCTGTGCTTGTTTGTCCACCACATTTACTGCGGTGCTAACTGAATTTGTCTATGAGGACTTTGTTAGTGTAGCCCAAGGGGAAGCCTGGCAGCACTGGGTCAGACCAGAGCAGTGTGTTAGCAGTATTATGTTCCCATTCCTGCATTTCAACAACCCTAGTAGTACTCTGTGATGGGCCAAAGAGTTTAATTGTAAAATATGGCCTCTCTTGACCAAGTGCAGAAAAGAAGTTATACCTTGCATTCGTCACCAGACCTCTTTGGCCCACCCACAGTGCTGTTGGCAGCACTTACCACAGTGTTAAAGAGCAGTCTCGGTAAATGATATACTCCTACAAATTAGTCCTGCAGTTCAAAAGTCTCCAGTTAAGTCTATAAAGGGGCATGACGGTCTGCCCTAACTCCTTCTGAGGATTGTGTTTACAGACTCTAACTTACTGATAGGCAACATTGTAATAGCCTTAGGTACCCTTGACCAACTATCACATTCTGAAGCTTGTACTGTTCTGCATTTTATGAGACTTGGTGCATTCAACATCTTCACAAAAAAATTAAAAAAAAAAAAGGAAAGAAAGCGCAGCCGTTACTTCATACAGGCACGTTTCCTTTTTTTTCATTTTATTTGAAAAACTGTGTTGAGATAAAAATATATGGTTGAGAAAAGATCTGTTAGAATTAAACTGCAATCATTGTAAACAACTGTAAAACTTCCAGTATTTCTACTTTCTCTTTTCTGTTCCTTTTATTTTCTCAATAAATAATGGACTTGTTCAATAAGTGAAATAGACTGCTTCAGTAATCCATCATGGATTTTATTTTGGCTAAACTTTTCGTTGTATTTTATCATGCCACTTAAAAAAATCCATTTTGTCTGACTTTTTTTCATTTAAGCTTATTGCAAATTATTGGTTTGTCCCAAGTACAACTTGGATTTAGTGCAATAGATACCACTGAGTCCTTGATGGCATGAGGAGATAAAACATAGGATGGCTAGGTACTCAACACTAGTTTCTGAAATTCTTGGTATATCCTTCCTCACACTGCCTCCCTTTTACACAGGTTTACATGCATTCCCATGTTTTTTTCACAAGGTAATATAAAAACACTTCCTCACTTAAATATCCAAGATACACATCAGGGAAAACAGAGGAGGGAGTTTTGTTAAAAATATCCTCAGCAACATTAGGCAACTGATGTTTTATTATGTTGCCAGGTGAACTCACTATTTTTCAAATGTATCCTAACTGCAGAAACATGCCTAAAAGAATAAGTCCTCAATGATTTACACAGAGAAAATTTATAAAGTGATGGTTATCTATTAGTAAAGTTTCATTGCTTGTCGTGTGTGTGAGCCAAAAAAACCACCTTCGTGTTTCTACTTCAATATTTTATAGGCTCTCCTGTATACCCTTGCTGGTTTGATTTCCAATCTCCAGTTAGCACTTAGAGCCAGATTTTTATGAGGTTCAAGAACTTACATGTTGCACTGGTGTCACAGCCATCTCCCTGTGTAGGTGATAAAGCAAGTCTGTGTCCATACACCAGATATTGCACCCACCATTTAAATTTTACCACATTGTTGTACAGAGTCTCAAGCACAACAGTCAGAATAACACCCCTTTGAGACATTTTATAGCTGAGGCTTAATCACACAAAACTATCTTTTCATTATTATATCTTTTTCATTATTAATATCTTACTTTCCTATCATATATCCACTGTGATCTTTTTTGGTATGTCAGCATATTACTCCCTCCACAAGCAACACAGAATAGTAAAAAAATTATAGTTTCTGAAGGTAAGAGGAATACTGGAGTTTACTACATGTGTTTTAAGCTTGACTTAAATTTAAAAGTTTTGTTGAATACATGCAGAATATTGACTTTTTGTTTAAATGTTTTAAGGATGAGATGGATTGTACTTTTTGCTGTCTTTTTGGTGCATCTTCACATAGCAATGTATTTGCCTTTTGGGAAGTTGACAGTGTAAGTGGCTGACAAACTAGCTAATAAATCTGAGGTTAATAGGGTTGTAGACAGCAAAGTACATAGGCGTGGGAAGGTTCACCAGCCACAGAATGCTACACATCTAGAAGCTGTCAATACAGAGTATGAAAAATGCAAAGGACAAAGCAAAAGTAGAAGTTCCAGCTCATTTTTCTGCTTACTGAAGCAATCTCTCACATCAGCATATCCTGGTCCTCTAGGGAAGGCATGTATTTAGGGCTTGATCTTGCTTCTACTCATGCCAGAAAAAAGTCTCCTTTTTAACCTGAAGTGGACAGGATCAGATCACTAATGATTGCCCCCCAAAAAATAAAACCAGAAAAAGTAACAGTGCTTCAGGTTATACCAATATGACACATCTTTATAAGAAGTAGCACACACTACTTCTTGTCTAAAAATTAGTTTCAATTCATTTAGGGGTATTTAGAGATGGGTATTAGAGCTTCAAAGCTGATTATTCTAGTTCTCTTAATTAGTGGACCAAATGTTTGATACAGCTGCTGTGCACTCATGGTATTGAGGACAGTTTCCATCCAGGGGAAAAAAAATTCTTTTGAAGAAATTTTCTGTGCAGTAAATTAAATCCCCTGAAGTAGCTTGTGGCCAGAAAGTTGAGTAAGTCAGCATGGGGCTCTTGAATTCAGTAGAGCTGCACTGATGGCTGTCACCTGTGATTGTCATTGAATTTTGCAATGGAATTCTCTTAATGCCTGAACACAAGTACGAAATAGGAAAGGGTGAAAAGCTGTTACTGCTCCACCAAAACTGTTCAAAGAAATGACAATTGCTAAAGAGTTGCATCTTCGATATAATCTCCAGTTGTCTAAAGCCACTGCAAAAATAGCTGGCTGGAGACTTAAAGGTATGCACATCACAGAACTGCCAGGGAAACTGTCCCTGCACTAGGCAGACTGCCAGGCTGCTCAGCTGGGTTCTTTGAAGGCATGATGCCCTGAAGACTCCATCCTCCCCTCTTCTTCCCTGTGAGGTGTCTCAGATGTTTTTTGATCATGGAAAGACCTTGCCAAGGGGTTATCGTTTCAAAGGCAGCCAGGATGCCACTCGCCAGCTGGTCTTGAGTAACCACGTGCCTCTGTTCTTACCAGGTGCTGTGGACACCATCCTGTCTCATGGCCTCCCACTTGTGGCAGAGCATCAGCATTTTCTGCAGGCAGCTGCTTACAGCTGGAGAATGTGTTCCACATGGCATAGAGAAGCAGACAGTGGAATCTGAGGTTGCCAAAAGGTAAGTCCAGGGAGCAGCTCTGCTTTGTAGGAGGAGCTGGCTGGGAGCTGCACCTGAGTGTTTCTAATGGGGTGCCTGCCTCTCATGGCCATGCCACCATGAAGCCCATCCTCAGTGCCTTTCTGTTGCAAGACTGAACTGGTGCCCTGAGTTGGGATTTTTTTTTTTTTAATAAAATCTTTTTTAATACATGTTGACCACATAAGGCCACATATTCATATACAAAAGCCTTGGACATTTAGAAGGGTGATCTGCAGGGAAATGCTTGTGGGAAGTGTCATGTAAGCACATGTAAGAAAAAGTGTGTGGTTAAGTGTTAATTTGGAGGGACTGGGTTCTGACAGCAAATCTCGATTCATAATGTTACCTGAAACAACACCCTTACCCAAAACAGAGGTTTCCTGATGGATATTGTGTCATCTTCTAAAAGAAGTTTCTATTATAAATATATACTACTCAAAATGAAACAGAGCCATGGTGTCAGAATATTCCTTGGGCAACGCAGTGGGCAAAGTGAGATTGCAGTAATAGAAGTGACTGTGCTTCTTGATACCCCAAAGAGTCAAATTCTGTGACAGGACTAAGATTTGCCCACATCATTAATCTGATTTATATTGGCACCTGAGATTTCCTTTCTTGTACCAGACTCTTTGGTAAGTCTTCATGTGACATAACCTGTTGTGCCCATCATTGTTGGTTCAGAAGAGTGCATATTCACACACGCATGCCCGGACACAAGGAGACCTGCACTTGATTTAATAGGATATGGAACAGAATATTGTGACCTCATTGGTATTCTGTTGTGTTTTGTGGGGTTTTTTTACCTGAACATTAAGTGTTTTGACAACACAGATGTTGGATATGCAAATAGTGCAACTTCTGATATTTCTCAATATTGCTATAATATATACTCCAAAGGGAAAGTGCTGATTGCCAGTCTGTGGAGTGTTTAACAGCAGGGAGAAGCTGGTATAATTGTATTTTTTTTTAATCCTGAAATTTCTTCAGTAAGCATCAAATATAGACCACTGTCAGAGGAGGGATGCTGTGGTAATAACCCTTTGGTCTGATACAGCATGCTTTCTTGGGCTTTCAAAAACAGCAACAAAATTGCATTTACATCAAACCTTTAAATTTATTAAAGGACATTTTGTTTTCAGTGTTATATTGACATTTGAAATATATTTTTCATTTATGTTGAAATTTAGCTCTCTTATTTCATACTCATCTTCTGCAATGAAGTTACAGTTCTTGTGTCTGTGACCTCAGAATCAGTTGCCAGAGAAATAAATGTAATGCCACAGATACAGTCCTGGACTGTAGTGCAGGATCAAGCATAAGGAACAAAGAAGAAGGTAAATGGCTTTCTGAAATAGAAGCATCTATTAGAAAAATATGGTTTTTTCAGCTCTAGTTGAACAGATAGTTCCCATGTCAAAATCTCTACTTAATTGGAGTATATGTATTTGAGTTTGCAAAGATTTTGTGCTTCTTGGGCTTATTCAGGCTCCACTGAACTCAGCTGAAAGGTTCCTATTAGTTTCAGTGAACTTCTTTTCTGGCTCCACTAAAAGTCTTTATGTTTGGAGATACTAAACTGAAAATTGGGTATCGTAAGTAGAATAGTTTGATATGTAACTCAATTTCAAAGGATCCAGATCCAGAGTGAGCTGGATTCTGTGCTTTTTGCATTCTTGCAACCTCTACTAAACAGAAGGTGAGTGGATCTCTTCCTAGAGTGCTTAGAGCAAGGTTTTAAATCACAGGATGGTTGAGTGCTGAGGCATCAAAATTCTTAGTTGCCCAGATATCTGAAACTCTTGCCTTCCTCAGAATTTCTTACATAAATTTAGCACACCTTTAACCATTGTACTTGCAAATGAGAAAAATATATTCTGCAATAAGATTTGTCTGGACTGCAAATAAAAAAATACTTAAATAATATAATTCTCTAATTTTCATGTTTACTTTCTTGCAGCCATGATTTCATGTATTAGCTGTTTGCCTCTTGCTTAGTCTCTGCTGTCATATGTCATATGTTGGTTATGTAATTCAGACTCTCTGCTCCCTATTGCCTATGGAGAGAAGCAGCTCTGACCAGGGCAGGGGCTAAGTCTGATTCACGTGCTTGCAGGTGCCATTGCAGGAGTTTTAGAAACCATTTGAGATCAACTTACAGATGAGTAAAATCAGGTGAAATTAAAGTCATGCAAACAAGAAATGGGCTTGGAAGCCTTTCCCTTCTGAACTACAGGAAAAGGTGTGGTAATGAGCAGCAGTTAGTCCATCGCCCAGTGAATGGTTGTTTTTTCACTGAAAGTTGGTTTGATGTTTAGAGGAGAGATGGATAATTAAGACTTCATCTTTCAAAATATTAAATATTGATTTGTAGATATTTAGCAGCTGGCATAAAGCTCTTCAGAGAACTGGCAGTAACTGTCTAAAAGATTATAAAAGATTTTACTTCTCCATGTAGAATTTAACATTTATTTTTTATTAAAATTAATGAAATGAGAGTAAAATAAATCAGGATGTAAACTTCTAGGCCTCTGTGTGCGTTTCAGTTCTGTTTTATGTGGCCTTGCAGAGACAAAATGGAGATATGATTTCTTTTAAAGTTTGTATTGGCTTTTGGCTTATTGAAGTGTCAGGAGGTTTATAAGCTCTTCAACTCCAATTTTGATTGTTTTATCCAACTACTGTCACTTCTTATCAGTATTAAAGGCAGAAATCAAAGGCACAGGGTCCATGGGAAGTAGTGTTTCAAATGTACACTGCTGCTCTTTTTTGTCACTGTTCTGAACTATGCATCTCTGCTCCTGACAGCAAACCCACAACAAAATACGGAGGTGAGTTTCATACTTCATTAATTCATTTGTGAATCAAACAAAGGTGTTTTTAACTAGAGTGTATTTCTTTCCACCTGCCTAGTTCTTTCTTTATGACTTGCAAAAATTGCTGAAGTCCAGCAGATACCACATAGGGAAGCTTTGCTCTGGGCAGCCCCTTTGTCTCGTCAGCCTTTTGCTAATTGTATGCTGGGAATTGGGGGCCTCTGGTGGTCTAGTGGTTAGGGTGCAGGACTCTCACCGCTGCGACCTGGGTTCGATTCCCAGCCCCCCGGGCAGATGGAGCTCGTCAGCCCTGTGTGGCAATCCATCTAAGAGAAGGTCACTCTAAACAAACCTACGTTCTGAGGACCTCACTGCCACTGTCCAAGCTTGCTTGGCCCCGGCAGATGAACCTCAGGATTAAAGGGTGGGCTCAGTTCAGCGCACGCTGTGTCTCACCTAAAAAATCCACTGCGCAGGCTCGAAGGGTTAATGACCTTTCCCAAATCTTCGTTCGCGAAGACTGGCCATTACTTACTTGCTGGGAATTGACACAATTTGTTCAACAGGTGAAAAGAAGAATATTCCAGCTTAGTCTTGTGGATGTTTCTTTCCAAGACAGAGCAACTCAGATTCATTAACTGGATTTGAAAACTTAGCCCCAATTGTGATACTTGTTAGTCTGGGTAAATTTAACCAAATGTTCAGCTACCTGGGAGATGCTGGGAAGGGAAGAGTTAATTCTCCCTAGGCGGTGTCTGGGTGGGTATTATGAGGTGGTCCAATCAGCGTAATAATAGCCAATCTTGTAAATCAAGGACTTTATTCATAGTAAACCATTTGTGCATTAACTTTTCTTTTTTCTTTCTTTCTTTCTTTTTTTTTTTTTTTTTTTTGTTTTTGAGATGTCTATGCATTAGAAACTGACATGAATTTTCACAGTTATTTTATTTGGGTTAACAAGAGTATTGAATTTAAGATATGACATTTTCTGTGCTTTATTTGCAATAGTTTCAAGTTGATCAAATCTATTTCAGAATATTCTCCATTTTATGCAGACTCACTTTAAACAAGTGTGAGCAAAATATGTTCATTTTACCACTGTATCAGTTTATTAGGTTTTAAAAGTGGATTTCCACTATACCATCAAAAGCAGTAAAGGAAAAAAGGGAGGAGCAGTGACAGAAAATCTATTTGACAGAATAATTAGTTTCTTTGCATGTATGTATATATAGGTGTGTGGGTTTATATGGGTAAAGTAATGGTGATGGCCCTGATGCAGACACATTTTAGCATTATAATGACAAATTGTAAAAGATGACACACTTTAAAAATAGATGATGTTTATTGGAGACTTGATTATTTCCTACCTTCACCAAATGGAAAATTGACTGAGACAGTAGAATCCAGCAAGTTAGAGTCCAAATTGAAACACTAAGTCATGTCTACATGGTAAGTAAAAAGTAATTAAAAAAAAAGTCACGAATTTTAGAGGAGGGAAAAGAGAGAGACAATACAATTACAAGTCAATACTTAAATCTGACTTTAAACACTGCAATTGCAAAAAGCAGATATTTAATGAAAAAGATGATACAGTGGCATAAGCAGGGGAAAAAGACACTAGGGAGAAGCAGGCAAATCTGTACACTTGCACATTTTTAAGTAAGCATATATACAGGATATTTTTGAGTCTTTGGGGTTTTATTGCATTCTTTACCTTCTTTGACCATTTCAGCTGGGCTATAGACCCAGGAGGGAAATATATTTTATGTTATTTTCATTTTGGCATTTTTACTGTTGAATGTTGTGTAGACTTAAATTTTTTTTTGTGCTGAACTCTAGATACTTGAATCCTGAAGTCCTTTTATTCATCCTGTCATCTGTCATTGATGTAACTGACTTGTGACAATGTTGACAGAATTTATCTAAGAGTTTGCTGGATGGCACATTTCATAGAACCAAATATAAATAAAAGGGTCCATCATCTGGGGGATATGGGATTGGAAGTCAACGGGTGTTGAAGGTGCTTAGTTTCACAAAGAGCTATTCAAGAACTCACACAATCCTCTCTTACAGATTTATCTCTTTATATATGACCACATTCATATTCCCTTCAGATTGATGAGCAAAATGTTGTTCTTATTTTTTTCTTTCCTAGGACCTGCCAGATAATCAAATATGTACCTGCATTTCTTTCTGACATTTCAGAAACACTAAATATTGTATTCTGGTGATAATGCTTTCTGAAGAAGGAAGGAGATGGCCCATTTAATAATGTATACTTCATTTACAGTTTGGAGTGTTAGCCAACTACTTGTGATGATACTTCTTCCAGTCATAATACTGATATATGCAGAGTTCTAACTACATTTTTAAATAGAAAAACAACTGAATGATACATTCAAAATAATTCATGGAGAGGAAATAGATGTATTTCAGCTTGGGAGAATATTTATGCATTATTTAACAGCAATAATGTTTGAATTCATACATTATGCAAATGCCATTATAATCAGGAAAATGAAAGAACTTGGACTGCTGCAACATCTTTAAATCTACCATTAGGTACTTATTTGTGCATATCATTTAATACTGCACAACGTTACAGTATGTCACTTGAAGAGAGAAGTTATCAGAGACTAACAGGTTATAAAAAAGTAAAGCTGATGAATCCTGATTGCTACCTTGATGCTAATGTCTATAAATTTATCAGCAAACAAGAGTAAAGGCTTTAATGGTAATTTACATAAACTTCTCTTCTGGAGATGAGTTACTGTGGTTTTACATACAGTTCACATTTCACATTGTGATCCTTGTCCATACCCACCCCCACACGACAGACCAACACACAGCGTGGGCTGACACTGCCAAATTGTATTTTCTAAATGTATCAGCAGCTCTGTTCCAAAACTATCAAAACCAGCAAGCCTGATCATATAAAATCAAAGCTGCTTCAAGACAAAACCTTTTAAAAAAAAAGATAAAAGAGCCTATGACTTGGAGAAGAACATTAATAGACCTTCCCTCTTACTAATTAGTTCTATTTATACCTCTGCTTAACTAAATCCATAACCCCACATATGTATGTACATGTGTACTTCATTGCAGTGTTTTTGTGCCATGTTTCCAGGCAGAGTGGGCATGCACACGTGTCGGCTGTGGGAATGGAAGCGGGGAGCCATGGTGTGGGCACTCTTGGCAGGCTCTGCCTGGCCACCTCCAGCCTGGGAGTGGCCTAGCCCAGTCCCATCCTGTCACAGACACTGCTCAGCTGCCAGACACCGGGCTGTGAGTAGGGCTCACAGTTGTGTCAAGGTGCCTCTGGCAGAGCTGGTCCTTTGGGCTCTTTGGGCCCATGAGAGGAGCAGTTGTCTGCCCCGGTGTTGGGTGTCTCCTGGTCTCTCCCTGACACTCCTGCTTTTGTTTCCTTTCTGTTCTCATCAATGGTTTCTCTTCCTCCCTGTTTTAAATAGCTTCTCCATTTCTCTCTTTACTCCATTGAGCCAGGCTGTCCCAACCACATGGTCTTTACAGTACTTCACAGATTAATGAATTTCTCCTCCAAATCATATGTGAAATCATCTGTGGCATGTAGTACTCCCATGCTATGAAGCAGAAACACAGCCAGTCAGACCTCTGTCCTCAAAATTGTCTGGTGTATTATCTCCTACTCTGAGCCTAAGAAGCTGCGGATTCAGATGTGTTCAGGTCACTCTTTGGAGCAGTAATCTCATGTTAGACTTACAAGACTGTCCTCTTGCAGTGGCATCAGCCTTCAGTAGCCAGGATGTGCCAACATTCACCCTGTCCTTGCTGTCCTAGTGGGGAGAGCCAAGAAGGGCAGCGAGATGCAAAGCATCCTGTGAAGGCTTTGCTTTCAGCTCTGCCATTTGCCTGAGGATTTCACTTGCTGCTCATCCGCACAGCCACTCTGGAACTGTCTTTGCATGGATTTACTCTGGCTGGTCTCTGAAATAGCAGGGTCTCTTCCATGTGCACATATGAAAAGTAAAATTGGAATGAGATACAGGAAGAACAGAGCAGACAGGTCCTCCTTTTCTCGTGGAGAATGCTGGAACAATTAAAAAAACCAAATCACAACTGCTTTTTTTTCTCTGGTCTGTTCTTTTTTGCCCTTATGGGAATGAGAAGTAAGCAGTGCTGATTGTCTTGTGCTTTTCAGTCTCCCACCTTTGACAAATATATCCTGGAGGGAATGGGTTATGGATGATTTTGCCGTATTGGAAGTAAACATTGTATCTGATTTTTTTTCTACCAAACTTAAGGAATGCTTAAAGTATTGGCAGGTAAGATGAAAGACAAAGGAGTTTCCTGGTCAGTGATGGGCTCTTCCACGTCCTTTTTTGCATGGCTGACTTCTAGGTCAGCATTTGGGAAAACAAAGCCATCAGTAGTCAAAGGAGTGCATAGTGATGAAAGGAGAGCTAGACTTTCCCCTTGTAGTCCACGAGTTAACAAAATTTCTTCTGAATTACTCATACTGCAAAACTCTTCATTTTAAATAACTAGTATTTCTGTTAGTTATAAAAATGAAAGCAAATAGAAATGAAGAACAATTGTACTGAGAGAGCACCCTATTTTCTTAACCCATTAAATAAAGCTGATCCATCACTTGTCGAGGAGTTATTTACAGAAAGGGACAACAGAGGGAAATTTACACTCTGATTTCCATGTGTATTTGTTGTGTGGCAAGCAAAAAAGAATTTGCATGCAGATGCCATCAATCTGGCATGTCTTGTAAACACTGTATTCCCCTAATAGCTCAGGAATTCAGAACAGATCTTGCAACTGGGTGGCATTTGGGCATATTTGGGTATTCACCAATTTGACTCCAGTACACAGTCTGGAATTTTCACTGTGTTAAAGTCTTCCAGAAATTATTACTTTTAATGTCAGATTGGATGCAATAGTGTTTGCTCCTCCATCATAAAGACTGTGCCAGGATTTCCGCTATAAAATCTCTATTGCTAACAAGAAAACACAATTCAGCCAATATATTGTGCTCCTGGATGAGAACTGGGATGCAAGAATTCATCCTGGAAATTTTTATTTGCAACGAATGATACTAATTTCTCAGAGTGCAAAATAAAGCATGAAGTCCTTTTCCTCGAATGTTAACTATTTTTTCTTTTTACAGCATTGTAGCAATCAGTTGTTCTAAATCTGGTTGGAAAAAGAGAGGGACAGTAGCATGCAGCAGGCACCACAGTGCAATAAGAGCATGTGCCCACTCCACTGCCAACTGGAGATCACCAGTTGATGAAGAGGAAGAGACAGGGCTGTAGAAACTGGAGTCAATATGTCATGCAATGGTAAATCAATTAATGAGATATTAACTTTGGGGTGGTTATAGTAATGTCTTTAATGCAGACCTCTCCATTTTACATGGTTTTGACAGTGATAGCTGAATGTTGGCTATACAAGAAGAAAGTGGAAGCTGGTTATCAGTGCAGTTATTTTATGCCACTGTTGAACTGGTTGTTGTGTTGTTTATGCCTAGGTGAACTGAAGTTTTAGTCTCAGACAGATTTCCATCTCCTCAGTGCCTGAATGCAGTGGCAAAGCCCAGCCTTAGGACTACATGTTCCCATCACTTCGGTGCTTCCTCGTGGCTGGAGTGCTCCTTTTGGTCAGGCAGATGGTACAGTATTTTGCAGAAGCTGTCCAGTGTGTCTGTGTTTTCCCTCTCATTACAGCTCCTGAGATGAAATTTCAGGAAGTGCCAAATCCAGCCAGGGCTCTGTGTGATTAACAAGGATGCCACCCCACCACAGAGAAGAGCAAGAACTGTGGCAATTGCGGAGGTGCTTGGAGAGACCAAGAGAGTCAATGGTATGGTTAACTCTGAAGCTGTCACTCTGTAGAAATCATCTCTTCTGCCTAATGCAACCCTGTTACTTTGGCAGCTAGACAAACTCCAGCTGGAGGAAGCGCCTGCTTGGCTAAGAGAATACACCCACCTTCTGCAAAGTTACCAGAAATTAACATCAGAGCTTTAGATTTCTATAGATTTAGAGGGTCTTCTAAATGATGCCTGTAAACTCAATCCAACCAAAAAAATTACGAAGTAACTTCTTTGGCATTTCTTTTAATGGTTCGGTGGAATGCCTGGATGGGGAAAAGCATCTCTGGGTAATCTCCTTTTCCCAGCTCTTCCTCCACTGAAGCAGGATTATTGCTGCTCTTACTCATTATAGCTTCTAATTGCACTGAGGATGTACTCCAAAATACACTGACGTCAACACAAAAATTTCCTTAGAGCCCAAATTACAAAGTTATGTGGTTTTCTCAGTTCAAAATCATCCAGTGTCTGGCCTCAGTGTGGCAGGATATGTCCAGAATACTTGTTTTCCAAAACAGAAAAATTAACTTCTTTAACATGAAACTTGGCACTGACTTCAAAAGAATTATCCCAGTCATCTATGTTCTGGCAATCCTTGCTTACAGCACAGTTTTAACATATGTTAAATTTTATGCTGATAGTTTGCATATCCTTATACTAAATAAATATGTACATTTATGTACACTGTGATGTAACAGTGATTTACGTCTCATGTGACCATCTGACATTGTTTCTCCTAGGAATGGCTGTATCCCCTCAGCATGATGGGGAAAATGCTATTTCAACCTAACAGAATATTTTAATTTCAGATAGTCAAAATGGTCTTTAACATAAGGTTGTCTGCAATTTGTGGCATGGCTTTCATAAGTTTGCTAATTCCTTTGGGTTTTAATTAGAAACACTTCAGCTACATTTCCCTAAAACATGCAAATGCTGAGGCTCCCACAAATGGTATTATAAGATGGTTTCTTAATTGATTTTTCTTTGGGAGCAATTTGGTTCTCTTCCATTTTATTGTGGCAAACACTGGCATTTGTCACTTCTACCAGTAACTGATGCTTTCTGCTTTAATAAATGCTCATATTAGATGTTACTCTCTTTCTCTGCTTGATAGGTGTATAGTGCCAGGAAGAAGAAGGTCACAATGATGTTAAATTTGCTGCTAAGCAAAGGATCAGAGTGTAAATGAAATCTTGAAAGCTGGGAAATGAGAATGTGCAAGTGTAAATAATGTATTAATTATTGACAGCTAAGGGACCGAAGAGTTCTGGTTAGTAATGACATCTTCATTGTCACACTGCCTGACACTATCTCAGGTATTTTTATTTTAATAACAGGTTTTCCCCCCAAGATAGTAAGTATTTCAATTTACCAGTGTAACTATTGATATTTTTCTTTGGCTTTTTTTTTTATCTTACTGCAGTCTAAGTGCTTGGTTCAGGAGGGGATGAGGGAGAAGCAAATTCTTGTATTTTGTTGTGGCAAGTGATATTAATATGATACAAAAGAGATTTTTCTTATAATAAAAGAGCACAATGCTGAGGTGCAAAAGAAGATTCCACCTCATTGGATATTTATGGATATATTTAGATATAGTTTTGGAAAAGACATGTGATAGCTAAGGGCTCAGTTTTGCCAACAGGCCTTCCCAGCACTGACTAGTGCTTAATATATGCCAGAAGCAGAATTGATTTCACCATGGCTTTCCTGATTGAAACACTAGTTATGTTAAAGAAAGGTGTTTATGAGGTAAAAGGCTTTTAATAATCTGTACTTTCCAAGCACTACACTAAGTCCAAGAGTAGTAGTGAATTCTTTAATATTTAAATTATTTTTATTACAAATTAGTGCAGAAAAAAATCCCACGATCCCAAAAAGGTCTTTGTATAATAACTGTTTGCATAAGGCTGCTAGATGTAAACAGCTAAGAGCTTTCAAATACTGTGATTTAAAATGAAAAGAAAAAAAAACCAAACCAGAAACCAACCATAAAAACTAACAACAAATTTCCCACACCAAAAATACCTCCTGATCCTTGTTTGCCAAATGAGCTATGAACTTGTCTCCTCCCAGCCCCCAGGCAAGGGGCTACATTGCCCTTCAGTAACTCTGTGCAACCTCCAGACCTCTGTTGGTCCCCAACTCTTGCTTTAATCCCCGTTGACTTTGCCCATAAATAGCAGGTTTTGTTTCTTCTGTAGGTGGAACACACATCAGTTTGAGGAGGCTTCAAGGCTTGGGCAGGCTCTGGGGAAAAGCAGTGGCCATGTGTTCCCTGGCTGGGAACCACGTGGTGCAATGTCCCTGGATAGCAGAAGGTGCTCCTGAGGGCTGGAGGTTAAAGAAAAGAAGAGGCAAATACTTCAGATGCTCTCCAGCCCTGTGATAATTGTCTTTGCTTTGATCTTAGTGAGGAGAGTTGGGTGGCAGCTTTCAGTAAAATCCTCTTTCTCCTGAAAAATGCAGGTTCTGGTCTATGGAATCGCCTAGCAAATTTCTGTCAGCCCTAGTGAATCAATAGAGTTGATAAATCCTGGTATGTTGAGAACTGGAAAAAGTGAAAATACAATTTCGCTGCTTTCAAAATATTGTTTTGCTTGATTGCGTTGGAAAGATCTTCCATCTGAAAAAGTTTGAGTTCTTTGATTAACAAATATTAATGTTTTTACATAAGTTAAAATTAATGAACCGTTTCATCTGAAATTAATTTTCCACTTTTCATCTGAATAAAGCCTCTCTGGTTTTGGCCAGCCATATGCTACTGATTCCCTGGGCAGCAAGTGCTTGGGCCGTGTCCTGCGGGGTCGGTGTGTGCCTGGGAGCTGCCACCTGCACCCCTGCCCCTGGTGCTGCTGGTCTCTGTGGTGTGAAGAGCAGATCCGCATTGCAGGGATGTTCCCAACTTCACCACCTGCTTCCAGGGTGTTATTTGCAGGTGCCAGCATCATGAGGGGAAAATGCAACTCGCTTTTTCCAAGTCTGTTGTTGTTTATAGAACATGTGTCTCAAACATTAAAAAATGCCTTATGTGATGCTGAATATAGATCCTTCTTCCTCTACCCAAGAATAGAACTTTATCAAAATGAAATTTCCTGCTCGTTTGAGCCAGTCTCCATAGCAACAGTACTGTATACCTGTGATGTACAGGCAGAAGCTGTTACAACCTCTGAACTAGGCAGAATGAGCTATGCTCCATCCCCCTGTCACAGGCAGAAGTATCTCTCTCATGTATCCATGACATGTATTTCTATATGCTACCTGTGTGTGGTCCATATATACAATCCTTTTACTCAGAATTACCCTACTTACATTTGGTAACTAAATACAAATATGCTACTTACATGAAGTTATACACTTGCAGAAATTCAATCTATTCTTGTCCTGAGGGAAGACTTTCCAATGCAAACGTTACACAAAAATAAACGCTTGTGCTTACATTTGCTTCTGTAAGAATTTCCTAATTCAAAAAATTCATAAAATGCCTCACTCTTGCAAATCTGCCAACCTGTTAATAGTACACCATTAAAAGAAAAAAGCAACTGCATGCTGAATTATTTAAATATTATTTTAATAGTAAACTGGAAATAATTATGCACCTTTGGCTATCCAATATTGCAAATAGGCTATTGCTGTTCACTCCATAACTTTTAGTGAAATTGAACTCACCAATAAGAAACAAATGGCTGCATTTTAAAGCAACCTGAAATTATTTCCTCAGGTCATTCATAAGGTAGATCATTACAGAGAAATGTTTTCTTATGCAAATAAAAAATAGCTTGCTAATGCAATGGAAATTATATTTTAAACTTCCTAAATTTATTAGCTTGTTTAAGAAGAGGCAAACTTCAAAGAAGGATTTTATTTGAAATACATGCAGGGTAAAAATCTACATAAGGCTGGCTATTGCTCTCAGATATACAGTGTATGCCTAAACATATAGATGAATTGTCACTTTCTCTCTTCTGACGTTTGTGCGTTCTTGTCTTTGCTTTCAAACCTGCCCTCTCTTCCCCTCTTAACTCAGCATTTCCCGTTTCTGAATGCAGGGCAAGCTGCAAGCAAAAGGAATGAAATGTGATAGATGATGCATGCATCCTTGCAAAGTTCATTGCATCGGGTTGCCTGAATTTTTAATAACACTCCTTGATACACTGTGCTTGACTTCTTTTTTTCCAGTGTTATTATATTCCTCATTTCTATGTCAGTGAAAATGGGGCTTCTTAGAGCAAAATTTCTCATCCTTGTTTAGCAAATGGGTGGACAATGTTGTTTTTCTTTTGCAGAGGACAGAGAAGCCAGGGCCTGGAGACTCGCCCTTGTGCAGGCTGCAGTCAACACAGTGGTTTGGTAGCAGCTGGCAACAGGATGAAAAGGGAAGGGAACTGATCTTTTAGCCACACCTCAAGGACAGGAGGCAACTATCCCCAATATTTTTTGGTATTTGTAACAACTATTTGCTTTATTTTCTCTTTCTTAACTGTGGTTCTTTTGAGATTTTCTACTAGGAAATATCTGTCTTATATAAGCTGCTAATACTCTGCTTTAGGCAGAACACGACGCTTGGAGCTTATGTAGGCTGATTTCAGGGAAACTAGCAGCATTATTGATTTTCATTGGGCTTATTAGGATCAGTGTAACATGCACTTTTGCTATACTAGATTGTATTTGGCTTTCATCATGAAATCTCATTACACTAAAAAGAAATGGAAACAAGTTATGCAAGTAAAAGATTTTGCAGGGTACTCTAATGAAATTACTCTGCGTCTGCAAAAACACACTTTGTATGTAGGTCATTTAAACCCTGAATGCTGCTGGTCAGACTGTTCTCATTTGCTTTTGAAAATTAAGAATAAATTCTCCAGTCTTAGTGGAATTATTTCAGATTTATGCTAACATAACTGAAGGTATAGCTTGGTCCTTGAAGTAGTTGTGCTGTCTGAATTCTGATGTTGAATCAATGATTTACTAGGAAACATGAGTCTCAGCTGTTTGCTTGCAGCTGGGACGGACGATATTACATTATAAAGGTGTGAAACACACGTGGCTGTGGGTGCACTCCTAGACCCCCGTCCAGGATGAGGAATGAACAACAAGCTTGGTTTTACCCTTTTTGCTCTTGTGGGACATCAGCTAGTTGCGATTTGCCTGTTGACATCGGTGGAGGAAACCTGAGCTGGCAGCACAGCGTATCTCCTCAGCACAGCATCAGAGGCATAAAGTCTCCCCTCCTGAAGCTCGGAGGAGATCTGGTTACCACCTCAACTTCCCTCTTCTGAGACCAATTCACCAACAAAGCTCAGATGTCCAAACCCTGACTCTTCACCAGTATTTCTGTAGCTGCAGACAGTGCTGTGACTTTCTCATATTCTGCTGGCAGGGAGGAGGGTTAAGTTGTTGTGATTCCTAGGCCATAAGTGCCTGGACTCTTTGGGGAGAGCAAAACTCCTCTGCTGTGTCCTGATGCCACTGAAATAATGCTCTCAGGGCTGTGCAGGGCTGAGGATGGCAGCAATGCCCTCTTGCCCTCAGTGGAGTGGCAGAAAGCCTGGGGCTTGTCTCGGTGGGGCCAGACTTTGTCTCATGGCTTGTCAGGATGTCTGTGGTTTGTTTTTGGGTTTTGTCGTCTTTTTTTTTTTTTAGCACTTGAAATTGGCAGTAAGGAAAACATTTCTTAAAGTTCCATACTTACCCTATAAGAACGGATCAAGACTTTTGAGCTGTCAGAGAAAAAAATCATCCTTTGACATCTTTTAATGGTGCCTCTTAGAATAGCATCCTGATGGTCAGGATACTTTTATTTTCACAGATGTCCTACATTTGCTGAAAGCAACATTCTTTTGAGAAAAGAATTTTGAAGAACTCTGAGAAGTAACTCTCAGGCTTCCTCTCCTAATACATTAGTGTATTTTCGATCATAGAGAAAAAGCTATGTAAGGTACCAAAGTTAGCAGAAAGCACCCAGTTAAAAAACCAGCCTACAGAATAGGTGCTAAGAAGCACAAATTCAAGACAGAAACTTAGTTGGGGAGTACAAATTTTGCATTATTGACAGGCTATATTTTAATGACATTGCAAAGTCAGCTCTTAGGCAGTCTTGAGTCATTCCCCATTGATCCAACGACATTGTGCTCTTCTGCTTGGAATTGCCTACTGTTGTGGTGGGGTTTTATGGAGGAATTTTGATAGGGACTGATCATGTCCTAGACATGGAGGCTTTTTTTTCCCCAGAATTTCTCAAACTGCAGCAAAATCCTAAAGGGGAAGCTCTCCTGAATATCCATGTGACTGTCTTATCTATTTCTGAAAAGGAGTCTCAAACTGCTGAACACACAGCTTTATGGAAAAGAGCTCTCCTGTGTTGCTGACAATTAGTACACTTTTCACTTGCAAAATGGTGCTTTTTGCTAATGCTACAGTATTGTAATCAAAAGCACCTAATCCAGCTGATTAAAAATTCCCTGTTGGGCTTTGCTGACCAAATGAATACAATTAGAAAGACATTTCAAGTGGGGGATTTCCTGCAAATACTGATATTCATACACTTTAAATTAAAATTATGAGAACTACACATCAAATGAAAAGAGGTATTATTCCCTGATGCATCTCAGTGAGACCCATTGATGATATGAGGCAGGAGAGATTTTATTCTATAAGTAAGGTAAGCTCTTCACTCAGATAAGGTAAGCTCTTCACTCAGATCTCAGCTTTAGAATCAAATTAATTGTGTGATGAAAGCATTTGTTTTTGACCCCCTCTCAAAGAAACCTAGCAAAAAGTAAGTCCCTTAAATAAGTTCACTCATGTAGGGAATGGTAACAGGTGCTATGGGTTGCTGCTGAGATTTTGCTTGCCTAATATTAATCTAAAATAATTTAAATGGCGTCTTAATAGCCTTGTTTTATGTCTCTTATTTTGATTTTAAAAATCAGTTCGTTCCCCTTAGTGCAGTTAATAGGGTCAGTCTGTGAGCCTGTGCTGGTTACCATGCCTTCAGTCATGTGGAATCCAAACAGCCATTATAATTTGTTTCTAAACAGATCAAGAGCTATTTACCATCTCAATGTTTTGTGCACAGCTGGGTGTCTGGCAAACATCCAATATCCATTAACATTTAAAAATTAGTCCCATAATGCATCTTTTCCGTGGCTTGAGGAGTATACACACTGACACATGTTGGGAACCAATTATATTTGCACCACCATTAGTCTGGCTGCATTCAACTTCCCAGTAAATGAGGGCTAATTTAGTTTCCAGAATGGTGTATCTTAAATTCATGCAATGACCTTAGCAAAAGCAGAGTATCTGAAGATTTAAAGAGGAAGGAAATGTTCTGAAAGAATAATGCTTCCTTTTTTTTTTTTTCTGCCTGAACCATAAGAGTAGATTATTATATGACTGTTTCCAGTATCCATGCCTGGCCTTAAAACCAGACTCCTTTAATTCAATACTGCTACAATTCATGAGCAGAATTTAGTTGGGAAGAAATCAGACTAATATGGTAAACTAGCACACCCTCCTTGCTCAGATCAAACCTGCTAATGGACCTCTTTATAATAGCAATTTAGACCTGCCTGTAGCACATCTAACTCTTTAGATTCCCAACTGATTTTAAGTATTCTATTTTCCTACCAGCAGGAAAATAAGAAATACAGATTTCACAGTAAGTGCTGTCTACATTTCTTGTGAAATATATTCTAACAATGCCACGCAAGTGAAACAACTTTCACAACTGACAGTTTGGCATAGAGGTTTAATGAAAATGGAGGAACACAAAAATATTTTGAGAAGTACATTTGCCAAACCTCTGCTGCTGTGAGAAATTTCTTCAGTAATAGGAGAGGTGAAATGGGATGTCTAGTTTGGTGGATGTGTGTGTAGCACCTTTCCTTGCAGCGTGCCAGTGCAGCTCAGTAATCAGGTTCTAGACTGATTGGCTTCTGCTGCTGCTGACCGCTGCAACACACTGCACAAGGCTTATCTTACCTCACTTAGTCCATGTCATGCTGCTTTTTAAAGCTAAATTGCTCCTACAAACAGAACACTATTCTGCAGCCTTTTAGAATTCAGAGATGGTTTAAAAATAGCCTTTTTCCTTAACATTCATCTGAACCAGTTAGAAACTCAGGAAGGCAGGAATTTTCTAAATGGGCATAAAGCAAGACAGTGGAGAGAGGCTCCGGGTAAGGAATCTGCTTCCTCCTACAGCTGTGAACATCTGCAGTAACTGTCCTCTTTGCACAATTGTTTGAATGGAGTTAGCTATAGGATTCTGTCTGGGATGAGGCTGCAGGTTTATAAGCAAGTCTATAAAAGTTTAATGTATAGAAATATTTATTTATGTTTAAAATGCAATATTCAATATATATATAAACTTGTTCTTCAGTTACATCCATATAGTTCAGAATTAGCCTTTGTCAAGTATTTCTTTATTGCATCAGCACCTTTTTCCTTTTACTTTTTGTGCAAGAAAGTATCTTTCAGTGAAATGGCTTATTCCTTGAAGTTCCCCTTTTGAAAAAGTTCACTGTACAGTCAGTATTTACAGATGCTGCTTAGAGTGTATTTCTCTCAAAAGGCATGGCTTTTTCTTTTACCGCTTTCAGTGAAACCCATGCTCGTAGTCCCTAACAATAATACATTTTCATGCATCATTGGCAATACAAGGCTTCATTTAGACTATTGATTTACATTCTTATTGTATTAGGACTTGTTAGTGTTTCATACCTTCTTATGGTTTGGTGATTGACCTTTGCAGGTTTACAGTACATAAGCAATTAGCCAGTAATAGATTAAATTAATAAAGAAGATTCCTATCAAATTTTGGGGATTCACAAATCTATCATGTTATGGTACTGTCCATTTTTTTATTTATATTCCACACAGCTGCAGTTATAAGCTGAAGTCCAAGTGCAGTAAATCCTCCTGAAGACTCTTGAGTTACATGCAGGAAGAAGATGATGCACGGCATGTTTACGATTTGCTGGGTATGTTGGGTAGGGATGAGAACTGGCAGGAAGGTTGAAATGTTTTCTTTTCCTGTCTTGACAGTCTCTTTTGTTTTTCAGCTGTGAGTTTAACAAAACAAAACCAGAGCTAATTTTAATTTTTAATTAAAGTCAATAGCTTATGTTCATGTTGATGTATTTGGTACAAAGAAGAAAAAAAGAAAATACAGAGAAAAACTTGAAAGAGAAATGCATTTCTTCAGCTTAATTATTTAGTTTCCAACTAAGAAACAGCTCTGCAGACGTCGATTATCCTTCAGGGATATCTTAGAAGAAGTGAGCAATTAGCTTGATTTTCTGTTGAATATGTAGCTTGTGACTCAGTATGTGATCTATTAAAAAGATGATCATTCCTTTTAAACTGTATCCTGATATACATGGAGCCTGTTGCTGAAGGTAAAAGTCAGTGGAGTAATCTAGTCCATCACTATGTGAGACACAGCTTTTCTGTCTTGCTACGCAACAAACAGCAGTAATTTTAGGTCTCCTAAGGAGTGTAAGAGTAAGGGAAGGGTGATGCTCTCCTGTTTAAAGGTAACCTGGGATAGTGCTTAACACTCTCCACAGCTTTAAGCATGCTTTCCCTTAGAAGCAGAGTGTAAAAGAGCGGCAAAATTTCTCTGGTGGAAAAAAAAGTCTTGCACTAGTTTCTGTAGGAAAGCTGTAACTGTTCTGCCCCCAGCAGCCTGGAGTCACATACAAGGCTGTGAACAGAGATCAGCAGCTTGGGAAATACAGGCAACTCAGGGTGCAAAAGGCTGTGTAGAGCAGCAATAGATGGTACACCTCACCCTGCAAGCTGTCTACCTTCCCTGGGAGCTCTGGCCCTTGCAGGATCAGTGCTGTGATATGCAGCACCACAGTGATGGCACAGACTGCACTGGGCACACTGGTAAGAAGCAAAGCAGTAACTGGAAGAAAGATTTTAAAAAGTTGTCTGATAAGCACATTTTCTAAATACCATCAGTGGTGCAAACTTGCCACTGCCACTGCCCCACTTCCAGATTGCTGCTGCTACTGGATAGCAAATGCCCAGACTGCAATGCTAGAGTTTGTATGTCTGCTGGCACTTCTGTTGCATAGCTGGGTGGAACATATAAATTCACAAAAAGGAGAATGCACATTTTTGCAGTTCATGTGTTGGGGTTTTTTTGGTTGGGATTTTTTTGTTTGGTTGATTTAGTTTGCTTTGTGTGGTTTTTATTGCTATTACGACATTCAAATTCTACCACAGGGAGAAACTGGAGTGTTTGAGCTTAAAATGAACTTCAGGTAAGTGACATGCATGAAGGTGAAGCTTGCAAATGTACTGCCAGATTTCCTGTACACCTCAGTCCAGCTTTGAGCACCTCCGTCAAACTGTGCTCCTCTAAATACACACTGAGCAGATGCTCAACCCTTGATCAGCCTTAATTAGTAGGCACCTGTACTTCTGCCATTGAAGCTCCCATGGTGTCTGAAATCTTGCTTCTGGTCATGTTTAGAAGTTCCACAGTCCTGTCAGGGCTGAGCAGTGTGCTACCTAACTTGTTCCTTCACCTGTAACAGGAACCCAATGCCTTAATGTTCCATGACAGCAAAATCTGGGTCTCATCCCTTCAAGACCAGACTGCTCTGAATCCTTTCTGCACCTTCCCAGCATACTAATGGAAGGGAGGAGCAAACCTGAATTGTACTGTCTTTCCCAGAATTGTGGCAGGATGTTGAATAATCCCTCCTTTGCCTTTTTGCAGCTAATTTCAAGGCTGTATAAAAGAGAGGACATCTCCCTGACCCTGTGCACCAGTGTGGCTCTTGCTAGTGTGGGCTCCCTCTGCTCCTGGCGTGGGTTGCTCCAGCCCACATATGGTAACAGCAGCTTGGCCTCCTCTGTCCCTGGTCCCATTGAGCACCCCGTGCACCTCCACTTCAGCCTGATGTGGGCTGCCCAGCCTAGGGAGCCATGAGATCCAGCTATTTGTCTGACTGGACACAAGTCTTTTTTCACGGATTACAGTTGAAGTTACAGCTCATCTATGTAAGAATAAATATAAAATAGACTTGTACACCTCATCCTGTATTTCTTTGCAGTAATTATACATCGTGATAGCTAGTGGTACAAAATAGCCTGTCCTCCTCAAAGATATATATATAACAGAGGATAATCAAGGTGACACCTACTCGCTGCTTACACATAGCCCAGCAAAAACATACCGTGTGGTTTCCAGGGCTAGCTGCAGTCCAGAAGCAAATTAGGTATTTTCTTGTGGCCAGAAGCCCAGACTAATAAACTCTGCAGGCCTAACTTTTCCTACAGATGGGTTGTGGCTTCCTGCATTGTGTTTCCATTTGTATAGAAAATTATGCTGGATCTGGCATTGCTGGATCTCTGCCAAGGCTAATCAGCCTATCCAGGCACACAATGACTCCTGAAGAGCTCCTTAGCTCCTTCCTGCATTGCTGTTCCCAGGGACAAGGAAAAGCCCAACCCTGGATCACAATATTTATTAGTTATAGCTTTATTTGAATTAATTTTATTATTTTAGACACCTTGTGGCTATGGTGGCTTCAGGAAGGTGCTGTGCTCCATGTATGCGGTGAGTGTGGGGTAATGCCAGCATGATGGCCATGCTATAGGTTTAATCAGCTCGGCAGTAACTCAGAGAAAGTCTGTGTACTGCCCAGAAATTCCTTCCATCCAAGCATCCTGTCAATGGACAAAGCCGAAGGTATTACCCATGTCATTGCTGCACTGAGGGGTGCACTGGTGCACCTGATATTGAGAATACAGGGCAGTTTCTTACCAGAAACTTTGATCCCTGCATAAGGCATGGTGAGGAGTCAGGGAACAGCACAGCATCTTTTGTGAGTGCCAGGCTCCAGGCTTTGTGCTGGCTGCTCTGGTAGAGGGCAGGGCAGCCAATAGCCATGTGGGCAAGGGCTGGCCATGGGCAGTGAGCGGTAGAGGGAGCAGACTTCTGAGCTGGCACAGGGGTAGCAAGAAGAGTGGCCAATGCTGCCAAACACAGCCCTGAGAAGAAAAATGAGAGGCTGAGCCCAGGGAGCATCATCAGTCCCTTACAATGAGGACTGTTCTCAAGTGGCATCACCTCCCTGCACTCAGGTGTTCTGCCCTGGGATTTGCTTCTGGAGTTTGCCTCACACAAGTCATGGTGGGCCTTGAAGCTCCTTTTAGGAAGTGAATCTAGTGCCTATAAAAGACTGTGGGTTTTCTGGTTCTTCTGAAATGAACCCTTCTCTTTACTCAGGATATATAAACTGGTAGGCCAAGGCTCGTGCCAGTGTTGGTGAACTTTGGTATTAACTTCTTTGGCTTTATTTTTTTTGAAGGAAGACAGCAATAAGGATGGAGTGTGGAGAGGTTCTCTGCACACTTTGCAAATTGATGCACACCTCCCGAAAGGTTTGTGCAATTGCTAATTGTAATGTGACTTTGGTTTTTTGCAGCCTGAACAAGGCTGAATCCACTGTCAAAGAACTGCTTTGCTCTGTCCTCCCCCAGCTGGGATTCATGAGACACCAGAAAATGGACAAATGCGCCCTGAGCACGACTGTACTCGTTTTGGCTCAGCTCCATTGATGGATTAAGCCATGGTTCATTAAGCAGTGGCTGCTGTGGAAGTTACGGTAACATTTTGTGCGAGGCTGCCTCACAGAGAGCAGCACAGCATATAGGGTGTGTGGAGATGTTGTCCGAGTGCACCTTGAGGTCCTCCCAGAGCTGGCATGCCACAGTGCCCATGCTGTCAGGTGCTTGTTTGTTTGGCTACTTGCTTTGAAATGAAAACTAGTGAGTGGGAAAAGCCCAGCCCCTTTCTTTTTCAGTGTGTGTTATTTTTCCTGTTGTTGCGTTTGCTCTTGAGTAGCAGTACCTGTGATAAAGCAGCGCCCAGTTTAGCTTCTATGCCTCATCAGAGAAGGAAAGATTCTCATAGGTATAAAGGACAGAAGGTCTGCCATGCCTCCCTGCGGAGAGTCACACTTTGCTCTACCTTGGCAAGCCCCTCTGCAAGGGTATGTGGCCAGATCCCTTTTTCTTGTAATGCTGGAAATTATGTTTCGCTTGTCTCAAAATTTAGGGAAAGGCTCCTAGAGAGCAGGGTGTATGTTTGTGTGTGCTCTGCATGTGCCTTGTTAAAAGAAGGCAGCTGGAGCTGCAGGGCTGAGCTAGGAGGGTCTCCTTCAAGCATTGGTACCAGCACCCAAGAGCAGTGTGGATGCTCAGCCCCTGCCTGGGGGATCAAGCTCGATGATTCTGAGGTCCTACAGCTCCTTGCTTTGCTTTTACTCATTCTGGGCTAAATGAGCTCCTGGCTCAAGAGGAATTTTAGAAATGGTCTCACATGAAAAGTTGTGATTTTCTATATCTTAATCTCAGTTAAAACCAGTTAGCAGGTTTCTAGTGAAAACTGAAACTTTGAAATCAGGAAAAAGCTAGGAGATAGATGGGTGTATGAGATGGCTATGAAAGGCAATGATGGTGAATAAAGCCCCATTGAGCAGAGGCAGGATCTGGCGTAGCAGTGGGGTGCTGGCGGAGCAGGCATGGGCAGCAGCAGGGAGAGGGCTTCCCTGCAGAGAAGCACAGCAAAGTGCAGTGGTCAAGGCAGTGAGTACTGGGCTTCACTAGAGATTTGACGTATGCCAAGTGCATTGCTTGTACAAGTCTTTTACATCTCAAACAAGGAGTTAAATTAATATGTAAGCCATTGCTCTATGTTTATGCTGAAATGTTACAGAGGAATGTTCTGACCCAGAGGAGCGAAAGTACTCATTTTTCTTAAATACTTTTGTAGAGAAATAAAACTATAGCTTATTTCCTGTTATATGTCTGAGAGGCTGCACAAGAGAGTTAAAACTGAAGGGCAGGAAGTATTTAAAGGAATAGGACCTCTGTCTGGAATGATTCAAGCTTATATATAGGACACTGCTGCATTTTCACCTAGAGCATCACTACATTGATATTTCTGGCATTTTGGAGTAGCAGAGTGAAAAAAAAAAACAAATCAGAAATCTTTTCAATCCATTGAAAAATATCTTCCTGGTGTTTTACCGGGGTGCTGAAAGACATTTCACAGAAATATGTATATGTGCAAACACATATATAAATCTTAATCTTCATTAGTGACAAAATCTGGGAGGAAAACAACATGGCAAATTGGAACTACTATAAATGGTACAAATCCATTAAAGAGTATGAGTACCAGGAGGCTGCTTTTGTGTTGAATGAAAGTTCACTCAACCTAAGTTGCCTCCAAACACAGAACTAACCGAAGAGTTTGGATTTAACATTGACTGGACAAGTCATATTTCCCCTTAATGAGGCTCAGCTCTGAAGAAAAGGAGGAAAAGAAAACAGTCAGTCTGATAAGCTGTGCAGTGCAGTAACTGGATGAAGCTGAGACACTGATGGCATTTAGGAGCAGCAGAAGAGACTTGTAAGCAGGTTGGCACGTGCCAATTGTTTTCTGTATAGAATTTCCTTAATACATGTTTTAGCTTTCTTCAAAATAGAACAGGCAGAAAAACTGGTTTGTGGATTCTGGGAATTTTACATGTTTTACTTCACAACCTGGTAGGTCAGGGGTGGCTTTTTACCCAGAAAACAGCCTTTCATGCCTAAAAATTTTGTTGTGCAACTTCAGGAGCCATCTTCAGTGTTACTCAGTGACTTAAGGAGGTTTGGAGGCCCTGAGTTTTGGAGCAAAATAGGAGGAGTCAAGTGACAGCTACACAGGTTTAATCCTGGTAAGTCCAGAGCAGATGGGAGATCAGTGCAATATCTAAAGCACAAATATTATCTGTGGGTGTTTTCCAGCTCTTATCAAGAATTCGTGGAGAATGTCTTTAGGTGTAATAGAAGCCTATAACCATTGTGGAAGTCCAAATTTTAATGATGCTGATGATTAATGTGTGGCTTAAGACCACACATTATCCTTGATTTTATACTGATTGGACTTCAGGAATAAACTTCATTGTGAAAACAGGATAAATTTAGTTTATAAATAAAAGTGTTTGGGATAGACAGCTCTAATCCAGCCAAGACAGTGCAACCCTTTTTCCTAGGTTAACTTCGATGCAGACTGCAGTTACAAATCAGTAAAAATTTGGAAGATAAGTGTCCTGTACTGTTCCTTTTATCTTGTAGATGAAAAAAACTTTCCTTAAAGTTTTGAATTTGGCATTCACTTTTCTACTTACAATGTGCTTCTAAGGCTGTATCCTGCCTCTTGGCTCTCCCTTTTGTAGCTCAGCATCCCAAAGGCTACAAGCTGGCCAATGGAGGATAACTATTAACAACATTTGGGAAATCAAAAAGTGTTTACATTTTGGATTACCAAAATCGTAGTGGGTTTTTTTTGTGTTGTTGTTGATTTTCGTTTTTTGGTGGGGAGTTTTTTGCTGTTGTTGTTGTTTTTGTTTTTTTTTTTAATCTACTAGGAAAGTAGCTTTTAGTAATAAAATTAGTGTTATACTTGTTTAGTATGCCTGAGAGATTGCGGAAGGACATTTGGGATTGGTCAAACTGCAGCTATGCAGAGAATACATCACAAGCAGATCGCTGGCACTGTAATACTTTCAAGTCAGGGTAAGAACTAGTAAGAAAGACCTCACCAACTGTCTGTGGCAAAATGAATCAAGTCGGCTCTGTCAGAAGGTTCTTGAGCTTCTAGCGGGGCTGGCCATTACATCTGTTGTTTCTTACTAGTTGTTTATAGATTGCAAGGTTGCACCAGGATTTTTTGGCTCTAAGTAGTTTAAACATATATGCACTAAGTAAACATTTCACAGAAAAATTTTGCAAAGAACTGACAGTGTCATTAATTTTTTTTTTTCATTCACCAACTAAATACAATATTGTCCACTGGATAAAATTACTGACATTTCTCAAGTTGCCACCAGCAAAATTCTTGAATTCCCAAATACCTTAAAATAATTAAGTTATCCTCATACAATTTCTTCAGGGATCATAGTGGTACTACTACTGAGTTTCCCAAGGAAACTCAATCTATGCATTCATGCTACAGATATGTAAACTCACAGCTTTTCTTCTTTTTGGACTTTTCAACTATACCAACCAACTTCAAGTAAGTGTGACAGTATAAATACCTCAAAAATACCAAATTACCACAGGCTCTGTGGTGATCTTCAATGCCATCACTTAGGGACGGGGGGTTTTACAGTTACCCTGCAGCAGCAGGACATGTGGAAGGGGGACAGGCGACGCTCCAGCCCTGGGACAGGCTCTGGCTGGAGCGCGAGCTGTGTGAGGCACCACAGCACCCGGGGATAAGGTGTGAACTCCATGCACTGCTCCTGCCACTCCTGGAATGGCTTGTTCACACATGAAAACCTGTTTTCCAAAGAGACCTTATTGACTTCCAGAAGAATAGACCATGTCCACGTGGCTACCTCTTGAGGCTGGTATTGCCTCACTAAGCATTTTTCTGGATACACATGAGCTGGCCCAAGCAAGGAGTCCAGGCTGTTCTTCTGTGATGCCTTCTCAGGTGGCTAAGGATGTCTTTGTAAAGGCCCACAGTACTGAAGTCATACACAGTACTTCAATAGGGTTTTCAATTCTTTTGGGGAAGAGAGAATGCATTATAATAATGTCATCAGCTGGAAAGCTCTAGAAAGTACAGTTGGTTCAGATTAGGCCTTCTGTAAGCTCCCAAGTTTTTATCACTGGTTCAGTTCAGTTGTGATTTGTTTGTTTGTTTTAAATAGATGCAGTGATGCCATGCCCAAGGCTTGTATTTAAGGAAGAATAGGGCTCAATTAGGTCTTATTTATTATTGAGAAATAGCTAGATTGGCTGAAAACAAGATATCCGAATAGAACTGTTTTGGCACCAGCTGTATTTGTGTGTTTCTGCCTTGCCTAGGTGTAAGCCTAGGTGTAAGGTGCAAGCTCTTCTTGTATATGAGATTTATCTTATACATATATGCAGAAGTGTTTGGGTGTAAAGCAAATGTGGATGCAAATCTCCACATTCTACTAAAAATACAAAAAAAAAAAAAATAAAAAAAAGTTTTTTGCAGATTAAAAAAATCTCAAGAATCTCTCCTTTTTTTTTTTTTTTTTTTTTAACCCTACAGCCTGTATCTTCTTTGATAGAACACCTGTGATAGAGCTCCTTTAGCTTTTATTGTGATCTCCAGCCTGGACATGCAAGACTGAGGATAGGAGCGATGGCTCTGCCCCCCTCACATGCTTCACGTTGCTCCTGCCTCTTTGCTTTTTCAGGAGCCTGTCTCTTCCACGTAGGTAGGGACGATGTGCCATCTGTTGGGGAGATCAGCATCCCCGAGCTGGAGCCGTGCAATTCTCCTAGACAATATAGGAAATGTATTACTAGAATGTAGCAACTTACATTTGCATTTCACACATTTAGCTTTGCTTCACACATTCCCCTCTCTCAGACATGATAAAGGGAGGGAACGCTCTATTTCTTGTCAGTGTGGATGGATGGCACCCCTAGAAGAGTATGCATTTGAAGCAATATGTTCTGCATCACTGACGTAAGCGAAGATGCTGTTAAGGCCAGGCAGGTTTGTTTTCCTATTCAGTGCTCGTGAGCAGGGCACTTGGGGACTTGGTGTCCTTGAATTTAAAGAAGATTGAAACGCTGCATTGTTCAGAAGAAAAGGGAAGAGGATGGGAACAGATGATGCTGCAGCAGACAGTAAACACTTGATTGCAAGAGCTGAATAGGCTTGGCCTACATTTTGAATCTCACCATGGTCTCTTATTTCACCCGTTTTTACTCCCTGACTCTGCCATCAGTTCCAGGTTTACTCCTGTAGTTTCTCACACATTTTCCTTCAGGGCTGCAATGCTGACCAGGCATCTTGAGAGAAGAAGAGTCCATGGCCAAGCATTTATGAATGAGGGATACCAGGGTAGTGATGTATAGTAGATAATTGTTCCCTGTCTGTGTTTGTTCCTTTTAAGACTGAAAATTGTTCTCACTTGGTAGTCTCTAAACTGTCATTTCATACTATGTGGCAGGGCTGGAATGGTCAGTGTGCAGAAATGTTTCTTAATTTCTAAAAGGAAAATTTTGTGTGTAGCAAGCCCTATCCTCTCCCTTGCCCCACCCATCAATCAAGTCCATCACTCCCTCTTCATTTCCCATTCCACCTGGGGAAGGCATCGGTGTGGTGAGTGCTAAGTACTGAGCTCATCTGCAACTTGCCAGAGCCAGTTCTGTTATTGCTTGTTGACTGCTTACTTCGGAATAGCTAACAAACGAGGAGTGAATGAGGGAGGTACCACTTGCAGAGAAAAGGCATAGTAGTTCCCAGTGTTATTGCTTTAAATACCCAGATTTTTTTTCAAATCTGTCAGTGGAGACCAAGATATATGTAAAACTATAGTTAAAGCTAATATGGGAAAAGAAAAATGCTGGTGTTTTCTAACTGATATTTGACAGGAATTACTGATTCTAGTTCTGTGCAGATCTAAGTTCCTTGCTGGAGCTGAAGGAAAGAAATGGGGACAAATTCAATTCAATGCATTTGTAATAGAGAAAATAACTTTTTTGACATATGCACAGGGCTTGTTAAATGCTTTTCTCCTGCAAAAAAAGTCTCCAGAACTTAAAATTATAGCTGAATTTACAGATGTTTTGAGGGAATTTCGAACCTTGTCTCCTGTCTCCGTTGGATGGATGATTAGAACAGTAGCAGAGAATCATTACTTACTCATCCTTTCATCCTTTATATACAGACCAAAACATTTTTTGTCAATTTATTCAATACCTTACAGTTGATCCCCAAGGTATCTCATAGATACATCCTTGAGTCTGATCTTCCTTTAGAATGACATCTTAAAAATATATAAAATATGTTACTATCTGATGCATACAAAGGCATAAAACAGAGTATAAAGAATGATGTCTCCATTCTTCAAAGACAACAGCATTTGCCAAACTATCTTTAAATTTCAATCTGCAAGTTCTGTAGGATGGCTTTACAGCTAAACTTCCATCACTAATTCATACAGATTGTTGGGATTTGGTCTGTGGATTTGACTTCTGGCCGTGCTTACACTCGGGACATATCTTGCTTACAGCTGTTTGGAGAGAACTACAAGTCTGCATCAAACGATGCAAACTTGATGATGAGCAGGCCTGAAGCGTGGACCTGTGTATGTGAACACCACTTTCTTCCCTGTAACATCCCCACCACAACCAGAGACCACAGTCTAATATGTGACATTTCGTGTTCTGCCCTTTAATGTTACCTGTAACTCTGATCGGGGAGAGGGAAGGGCTTGAGAAAGATAGTATGAGACCCAGCTAGTACACATGAAGATCTTGCTAATCCAGCAACTAGAGACATGAAGGAGAGCTGATGGGTTGTACAGGAAGGAGTGGGACTACCACCCTTGGGACTTATCCTAGACAAAACATCCAAATGTGGGAAAGGAGGGTAGGGGGCTGTCCTGAGGAGAGGTCTAGAGAGGTGGGACAAGTGTATGGCACTGTGTGAGAGGCCACTGCCCCAGCCCTGGGCATTAGCCCCACAGCACAAATTGCTCAGTTGCGGTTCTTGGTGTTCTGGATTATGTATGTCCTTCCAGTTCCTGTTGCTGCAGTGTGTAATATCCTGCATGGCATTAAGTCTGGTGGCAATCCCCAGTGCAGAGTGCTTGTAAGATCTGTGCAGTGCTCAGGGACCAGCAGTAGAGCAGATTGGGGCTAGGGAGAGACAGAGTTTCTTATTTATAGACAATGTTAGAAATACCAGATGTATAGCTTAAGATCAGACCTTGTCCTAAAGAGACAGGAGCTTTCCCTCCTTCCATTACTCTGCAAGGCAGACTTCCAAAGGCCTCAGCTTTGTTTCACTCTATGTTTTCATTACTATTTTTTAATGACTGAATTCTCACTCAACCACGAAATAATTTAGGGAAAACTGCATTAGCAAGCAGACTTGCTAAGTTCATAATTAAGGTATTTTCAAATACTATGGATGGAAATTAACTTACCGTACTGTCTCTGGAAACAGTGCAGAAGGCAGCAGGTTGTCTTGTGGAATATTTATGAAATACTTGCTAGTAGTGGCCGAGGGCATGGACAAATCCATGGCAAGGCAGCAGTGAGGGTGCTGGTATTCGCGTAGCCTGGGAACATTTATTTCCAGAGTTCAAAGAGAAATCACCAGACCATTACTTTCTCTTCCCTGCCCGCAATAACTGAACAGGGTGCTGGTTTGGAGGGAGGGCCATGCCACACTGAAAGCTGCTGGGGAAGAGGGTGACACCGTCCCTGTGATTGGTGCTGCCGGCTGTGGGCAGAGGTCTCGGCACAGCTGCTCCACGGCGGGGAGAAGGTGGGTGACACAGGAATTTCACATTAAAATAATTGCATCAATCTGTGGAAGCAAAGTGAAGAAGGCAATAGGGAGGTGGGTTTTAGGTTCATTTTTAAGATGTCAGTGGGGAAAAGTTTTGTGTCCTCCTTTCATATGAGGCTACATTGAGCCTAGCAGGGTTAACCTTAATCACAAAAGGCATCCACAATGGTAGTGAAGATGTTGACAACCTGTCACTGAGATATGAAGTCAGGATGTGAGAGTTAGGAATGGAGATGATGTTCTGTATGAGTACAGGCACTAGCCTGGTTGTGCCTCTATCAGGCTGACTTGTGGGGAGAGCAAGAGCTAACAGCTAACATTGTTTTATGGCCAGTACATGTGGTAAATAAGATTATCTGTAATGAGATTAGCCTTGGACAGACTAAACCACTGATGAGTTCATCTTGGTCTGAGGAAATCCTTAAGCAATTGTAGCACTAGAGAGGATCTGAAGTGGTGCTGGCTGTCTCATGCGTTCTGGGAAATAGCGGCTTCTCCTTGGATGGAAAGACAGCTGCTGCAGGTAACGTGTGGCTGCAAGTAATGCACCTCATTGTAGGCATATCATGCAAATGGACGTAATGAGCTTCAAAGGATCATCTCTGGTGAAAACCAAGTGCAGTTACAGCTGGAAATATTTGTGAGGTGCCATGTATTGTGCCCAGAAATGGGAGGTTTGTCATCAGCTGCTCCCTTTGCTGGGCAGTGGGGCACGAGTGGAGAGAGGTGGGAGCTTTGTGTTTTGCCTGTAAGCAGCAGGAGATGGGGCAGGGTGTGTAGAGCCCCTCCTGTGACCCAAGGGTGTCAGGCACTGACCTGCAGCCCCCCGAGGGGGTATTGGCTGGAGGTACATGAAACAGGTGTTATTGTGGGGCAAGGAAGGGAATTAATGCAGCCTTAAATAAACGCAGCTGGAACAAGACACCTGACAGCATGTGTTTGTGCTGTCCTTGAACAAGCAGACTTTTTATCTGGGATGGATTAAATTAGTTATGAGTTTAAGTGAAAATGCACAGGGAAAAAAAAAAAGGGCAGTCTGGGAGCAGAGCAAAGTCATTGTCTTCAGAGGAATAGTCCTGCGTTGCCACATCATTTTCTCAGTGTGTTGCATACAGCTTCTCTAGAGGGGCCTCACATAGAAAACAGCACCAAAAGGCATAAACCCAAACAGGGATTTAGGAGAGCAGGCCCAAAGCTCTGCAGGGTAGATGTGGGGTGTTTCCACTGGAGGCACAGTACCACTGGGCAGAGCTGGACATGCACTATGCAGACCCAGCCTCAGACATGCTTGTATTTGCTGATGTAATCTAAGTCACTGACTCTGACCTCCCATACACTTAAACCATCCATTAGATCTCTGTGGTCTTATGTTGGTGTCAATTAAATTAAAATCTGTCCATGTAGAGCTGTTCCAATGCAGAACTGATCTGGTGGTGGTTTCATGCCAGCTCAGTGTTATCCATCCGGTCTGTTCTGCTAGGAATAGCCCAGATGTCTCCCTTAGCCTGAAGTCTCTGCTACAGTAATACACAAGGCAATGGCAAATGATCATCATTTTAGCAAACATAATTTATATTCCTGCCACTTTGACCCTTTATTTCCTTGGCCAAATCTCACTGTCATCCATCAACTTTTGATATTCAAAATCTAAACAAATTTGGTAATTTTTTTTCCAATCAAATACGAAATAGTTTTTCTACTTTCAGTAATTAATCTTTTTAGCACATTTAAATTTTCTTTTAACAGAAGAAAATATGACCTAAAAATCTTTGAAGCCAACCTACTCTTTTCTTTTCCTTTTGCTTTTCACTAAACACAATGTATGTAGTGCCAGACTAAAATTATGCTGCTTAAACTTGATAAAATACTGCATCAACAACAAAAAAGGAAAATATGACAGAGAAATGAACAGAAAGCAAAAAAACTCATAGTACGCCGGGAAGGCTTTTATTTTCCATCTCACATTATGCAGTGTGCAAAAGTATCCAATTTGAAAAACTGACTCAGAGCAAACTGCAAGTGAGAGAGGAGGCATGAAAGCAGATACAAAACTGCTCACAGACCCAGATTAAGTGAGCTTCTTGCCAGCCCTACCCCCACAGCATATTACAGATCAGAGAATTAAGCAAGCTACGTCCTGCAGTGTGTGTGCATGAGTCACACATCAGGCACGTAGTGAGGGACACAAATTCGTCTGGGAGATTTTCAGGGCTGGCGAGGCCTCGCCGGGGTCATCCCCTGATCTCCAGCATCGCCTGGGGCCCCGCTCAGCTGTACCTGCCCTTGGCCCAGGGCCAGGTGAGCATCGTTTGCTTTGAAGGGTGCCAAAAACATAGATGAACTAGACAGAACTGTTCAGCGTATTAAATTGTCTCAGTGCAAATTGAGAGCGAGCATATGAAGAGGAAGATTGGTATTTGCTATATTTCTCTTTCTCAGAAACACTATTAGTGATCTCCCACTTCAGCACTTCACTTGTTGGTTAGTCCCCATTCTCCAAATGCCACTATGTCACAGAGGGAACATCAGCCCAGAAATAATTAGTATGGCAATTTGGCGCTCACTCTTCAAATTACATCTAGCAGTTGCATGCAAAATTGTCTGTAGAAATCATCTGGCTCTTACCAAGAGTTAGTTTAATAATGGAGCCTGTTTTGTTACTGCCACTATTATGTTGAAGTCTGTGGTTAAGAATTATTTTCCCATTTTGCTGATGGAAACATCTTCTAGCAAAAGCAAGAGAAATTAAGCCTTTTTGGCTACACTGTGCCTTGTTGAAGTGAGGAGTCCTGACAATGTCTATTCAAAATATTTTTTTGCTGATATTGACTCTCTGAGGAGACCCACCCAAATGCTGTATTTCATGCACATTATAGACTACTGTAGCTCTTCCCCTTATCACTAATTAACTATTAATTGGCAAAGAGACAACAAGGTCTCTCACTTCTCATGTGACTGCTGAGCCTAAGCTGAGCTATGATTCTTCTTGGTACAGAGAAGTAAGAATAGCAGGAGAGACTAAAAGACAACATTTCCCCCCAAAGAGGAACCAGCTCATTGTTGCAGTGAGATACATTGCTCTTGACTTGAATTTGATTCATCTCCATCCTTAACAGATGTTTTCGGGACACTTGTGAGAGAAATGCAGACTGTATTTTTCTTTCTGCCAAAAAAACCCTCTTGAACCTCAGAAAGGTTCTTCAGCAAAATAGGATTTTGCCCCAGCAAAATCAGTTCCCTGAAAATGTCCCAGTCCAGCATGTCCAGCATCATCCCAGCAGCAGTATTTTGCCTGGCCTTCAACCACCTTACTAAGTGACCTAGCAGTCAGCATTTCTCATGACAGCAGGAGTTTCTGCAGCAGACCTTGTAGGTGGGATTTTAAGAGCGGGAATGACAGATAATGACAGGGCTACGTCAAAGAAAAATACAACTTCCTTGTAATATGGACAATACAGGATTTCTGAAGCTGCTTTCAAAATGAGTATATCCAGCAGTGCAGAGCCTCTGGAAAAAGAAAACAGGCAGCTAGTGTACTAGCTGAAGAACAGTCTAACAGTAAACAGCAAGGAATGGGGTGGTTTGCATGTGTGTGTGTGCACTTGTGCTTCTTGGGCTTTGCACCCCCGCGGGAGTTTTTAGAGAACAGCAGGTACTGCACATCAGATGATTCTCTGCAGCTGGACACAGGCACATCTTTAGCAAATGCCAGGCAATGCAGGTTAGTTTGGGCGTATTTCCTTGACTTAGTAATAGGCTTAATCCTGTGACTATGCCCTGGGTGACACAGGTGTTATGGGTTTTGAAGATGTGGAATAATGAAAAGCTTTAAATGCACACTGTGAATATTTCTTCACGTGGCATGTTCTGCTGTGTTGGGTTTCACTATTGATTTTATTTCATGTGTTGCTTTCTTCCTATGGATTAAAAGCAATTGAGCCTGATGTCATGCCAGCTGTGTGGCCAAGGAGCTGGGTGGGGAGGGATAGAGGAAGGTGTGATTTTCACTGTCCATTTATTCCTTTGTGTTGGTGCTTGCTTGAACTGCAGTGCAATTAACCAAACACCTGATGCTTATGCATTAGGGCACCTGATGGTGTTTGTAATGGTACTAAGTTATGAGCACTCATGGAATGGGGTGTTGTTCTAATTGTCATACTTTTCTTCTGGCAGTCTTTAAGTCCCATTGGATTAGTAGCTCCTATAATGATTATGACTGTCAAATTAAGCCATCTGTAAACATTAAAACTTGCTAGCTCTCACCAAATCTACAGCACTCATGTCTGGGAAATAAGTTCTGCATCTTTTCAGCTGGCTGTCAGGAGAAATTCTCAAATGGTTGGCGTGTGCCTTAGTTCCTTCCTTCGGGAGCATCCTCTCCCTGTGCTATCACAGCTGGTGTCTTCTCCACCCTGCCGCTGCAGTCCTTGGCATTCACACTCTCTATGGCCTTGACATGCCACGTTACACTGGTGCCTCAGCCTTTCTGCAAGCTTGTTTTGGTAAATACTATAAAGAAGTCGTTTGACAACACAGTCATTTGAATCCAAAATGCTAAAGCAGAAGTGACAGAGTGGCTTCACCACTCTGTTACTGCCAGCTTCTTATGTTCATTCTACATATGCTGTTATTGCATCAAAGTGATATTTTTCAATTAACAAATAAAATGAAGAAGGAAGCCTTCTTTGATGTTTTCTTCTTCTCTTGTCACTTGTGCAGCAGACTCTGGATTGCTATAGTTCAGTCTAGTAAGCAGTGAGCACAGAAAATACCAAAGGCTTTGGCTGAATTGCCAGTCAGGACAGGCAGAGCCCTCCAGGTGGTGGGGTAGCTGGGCCAGAGGAGGTAGCCGGTGTGGGCCTCCTGCCCGGCCACAAATGGCTGGTGTGGGCTCTGCCTGAAGAGTGTCAGTAGGCTACCCTGAGTGGCAGTCCCTAATTCATGGCTCTAAGTGAGTCACAGATGAGTTACAGCCCTCCTAGCAGTGAGGCAGTCCCCCCAGCTCAAGTCCAGGAGAGACTTGAGCTTAAAAGAAGTCTGTATTCCATGACAGAAACCAAAGGCTGGGCTCACTGGGTGCTGTTCATCCTTACTCCTTGCAGCAACCATGGAACATGCTACAGGGGCTGCTCAGAGCAGTGTCACCAAGCAAATCTCCTCTCTGTAACTGTCTGCAGCCTTGGGCTGTGTCCTAGGTGCACTGCAGCAGTGCCCAAGCTCCCCTGCTAATCTCCAGTGCCAGCCTGCCTTCATCTAGACAGGTCCCTGCCATTCCACCTGGTCTGTTGGTAAGCATGGTGCATAACTAATTATGCAAACCAAAGGTACAGTGTAATACTACATGGTGGGTTGCTCACACCATATCAGCAATGCTAAATGCCTCCAGGCTGCTTTTCAGGTGCAAGGACAAGGCTGGAACAGAACTACTGAGGAGAGGAGGGAGAACACAAACCTCATGGACAGGGTGTTGGAGTTGTCTCCCTTTTTTTGCCAGTTTTAAAGGATCAGCTGGCTGATGTCATGGGCATCCCTGTGGGAAAGCTGGATCAGAGAAAGCTGGCATATATCATAAGGACTTTAAGTGGCGAGACTTTTGCTTGCTGTTGTCACCATAGAGTGGCTGGGTGAGCAGCTCACTGCCTGCTGTGAGATGGGCTCGGGGGCTTGGCTTGAAAAAAGTGGAGCTCGGGCCAGTGGTGATGGCTGCCTGCCGAGGGTTAGCAGAACAGAGGGAGTTATTGAGATATCCTGCCCTGAGACAGCTCAGGGCTTTGAAAATGCATGAAGTGACCTTAATTTTGATTTGGGATGTGCAGTAATGAGCAAGCGGTGTGATGAATGCGCAAAGCTGACAGGAGGCACTGGCGTCTATGAAGAAATAGGATGTGCAAGGTCAGGAAAGGTGTGTGGGGTGAAGCAATGTTTCAGAGGCAGTGAGCATGCCAAGCTGACTCATGAGCTGAACTGTGCAATAATCACAGGTAATTATTGCACACCAGCCAGGAGAAGGATTTGCGTACACACCACACTGGACCACAGGGCCCATTTGGGCTCTGGCACGCTCTGCTCACAGCTCGGAGCAGACAAGCAGAGAGATGAGGAGCCATTTCCAAACAGAGCCAATATTCTGGTTGTTTCCCCATCCAGCTTCCAGATGTGACATTGAGCCATGATGTGCAAGAGTAAGGAGACAGGGAGCTGCTGTCTTCAGAGCAATGAAGGGCAGACGAGTGCCTGTATTCACCCCCTCAAAACATGTCTGTGCTACAGAAATGTGCTTCTGAATCTCTAGTGAGAAATTCACTTGTCAGCCAATATATTTTTCACCGAAATGAAAATAATGGAAAGCCTGAAAAGTAATGAAGCCCTGTTGGCCAGGACCTCTCAGGTGACGCAGGCTGTAGCTTACTAGCTGAAGGGCAAGGTAACACACCTGCCTGGGTCTCCTGTGACAGAGAAATCCCAAGGGATTCCCTTCATCCTGTGGGGCAGGATTTGAGGCTGTCCCCTTGCAATAGGAAAATAACTGTAGTCCCTCCACTCAAGTGTAGTTAAGGCCCTTGTGTGATTTGGGTTTAACATCACCTAACTCTCCCTTGATCTTGCCCAGATAAACATCTGGGTTGGTGCTGATAGCAGTGAAAGTCCTTGTTGATGTGTAAAGACATGGCACAGATGAATTATATCCCGAAGTGGCTCTCTGAATGCTGAGAAGAGCACAGATTTTCTTTGTGCCTGTGAATGCCCCTTGAAAAAGGGGCAGATCTACAAGTCTTGCGGTCGAAGAGCAGGTAAGTGATCTTATGCACAGGGTACGGGCTCCTAGAACCTCCTGCCTTCCACTCTTTTTACCCCCATAATGCAGCTGCCAAAACCCAGCAGTTACAGGGAGCTCTTGCTAGGGATCTAAGGGGTCCATCCATCAGTACCTCTATCACTGTTTCTCTACTCACCAAGGCTTTAACGCTTTAGACAAGTGTCTTTGGACATAGCTTTGGAGATAACTAGACTTTTATCAGTGACATGACAAGCTTAGAAACAGAAACTTAACTGAGCAGTAATTAGCATCTGTCTAGACATATATGAAATGTGCAATATATAAAGCATATATATATATATATATATATAAATATATAAGGGGCCCCTGGTGGTCTAGTGGTTAGGGTGCTGCACTCTCACCGCTGCGACCCGGGTTCGATTCCCAGCCCCC